>NC_089460.1:1200000-1820000 GCF_026210795.1 Rhizophagus irregularis
GATACACACACGACCAACAGATAAAGTTTGAGTAGCAGAGTCAAGAGTAATAGCCCATTGAGGATAAAAGGAATAATCTTTAACAGTATGATCTAATAAACAAGGAAAAGCTAAAGTGAAAGAAGAATTAATAAAATATGAAGATAAAAGTAAAGTAGAAGAAGAAGAAGAGAGAAAATTATTATTGATAAAAGTAAACCAATTAGGGATCCGTCCTTTACGACCAACGATGCCAAGATAATGAAGGTCAGGCCAATTCATAAGATAACGTCCACAAGGAGAAACCAACTGAGCAAGCACAAATATATTCAAGTTTTTCCAAAGTTTCCAACTCGATTGAAAAATGGAATGAGGTAGAATAGATCGGAGTGGCAGAGCAGGTTGCAGATCATGCCTCGGAGGCCGGAAGGAAAGAGACCACGTGATGTTCAAACGCGAAGAAAACAATAACGAATTAAACAAAGTGTGCGTTCTCAAAGAAACGATCTGCGACCATGGTTCTAAGTTAATAGTAGTCGGGCAACTTTCAGCACCCAAATATCCTTGAAGATAGGAGATAGCATAAAGAGCAAAATCTTTGAAATCAGGGTGAATGAAAATTTTTTGCCAAGATGCGATATGGGAAGAAAGAAAGCGATAGAAAGCATTTTGAATCGAAAAGGGAAGTTTGAGAAATAACAAGGGCAACGGAGTAGTCGTAGCAAGACCAGCTTTTCTTCGAAGTACTGAAAACAGAGGCTTGACAATTGATTGAATAGTACTTTTAGAGAAAAGGGTAGTTTGAAGACGAAATTCCAATCGCGGAAGAAGGACAGCATTATAGAGATAGGCCACATGTTGTGCTAATAATTTCTTCGGTCCCAGGAGAGCTGCCATATCTTTAACCATGGAGCGCGCTTGTTTGAGAACAAAATCAGAAGAGGCGGATAAAGAAAACCAAACGCCTAAAAAGCGAAAGGAAGCATGCAAAGATAAGGAGGAAAGGGAAAGAGACAAATCAGAGACTAAAAAAGAAGGTGTAAGATCAAAAATAATCTTCGAAGAAGGGGAAGAGGATGAAAGAAGAACATATTTGGCTGAATTAGCTTGAACATTGTTTAAAGTATAAAATTCAGCAGTAATAGAAAGACGGTCTTCTATTCCAGATTTTGAAGAAGCAATAAGTGTAGAATCATCCATAAACGTTAAATGTGAAATTGGTAAAGAATGTTGTTCAAATTCGAGTGGAGAATAATTTAAAAGAGCTGAAGATTTTAAAATAAAAGGATCTCGTGCTTTTTGATTCAAAACAGTGAGTAAGGGATCCAAATAAATAACCCAAAGAAGAGGGGAAATGATTTCTCCTTGATCGATACCAACACGTACTCTATAAGCAGCTGTATCGCCATGACAAGTAATTATCTTATTATTTTGTCGTGTAAAAAGATTTAAAATAAATCGCACTAAAAGTGCAGGGATATGTAACCTATCTAAAGCTAATTTAAGCATATTTAAATCCATAGAATCAAAAGCTTTAGAGATATCTTGAGAAACGATCCATAGTTCCTGATCATCAGTAGAGTCATGTTTATGTTGATGGATAATCGCATCAAGCATTTTGATAGGGACATCAGTAGAACCACCGGGTAAGCCAGCAAAGTTACCACCTTGGAGAACTTTATTATCAGCAAGAATGTTGGAGAGACGATTCGTGACGACCTTAACTACACATTTTCGAACTGTTTCCAGAAGAGTAATAGGTCGAGTGTTCTTAAGTTGAGCATCAAAATCGTGAGGTTTAGGAATAGGATAAACCACAGCTTCACGCCAGTCAGCAGGAATATCATCGCGGGAAAGGCAGGTATTGGCCAGTAAAAGAGAGAAATCCAAGGCTTCACCGGACAGATGTTTAATCATCTCATAAGAAATTTTGAAGGGCCGGAAGCTTTGTTATTTGGCATGGAGGAAATCGCAGCAGACCATTCTTGTAGGAAAATAGGCGCCAAAACAGGATCATATAATGAAGCAGACACATTTGTAAGAGGAGTGTAAGCTTGTTGCCATCGGGCGGGAAATGAAGTGATGGAAGAATAGCGGACCAACGGAAGAGAAACAATTGATTGAAAATGAGAGATAGCAGCTTGTTTAATGTCCGAAGGATCCGTTAATAAAGTAGGAGTTGAGTCCAGTACGACCAGGACACGATCAAGAACAATCGAGCGTTTTTCTACTGATAAGGCAGAATCTATAAAGGTGCCAAGCGAGTTCGAAAAGTGTTCGTCACGTAGTGCAGTATAATATTCCACTGAGTCCGTAAGGTGATGGGCGAATTTAGTAGATAAAAAGGCAGAAACTAAATTCTTTTGTGATCGTAAAAATGATTTAAATACGGATGCAGGGGTTGTAGAATAAGTAGGAACTGAGTAATCAGGGAGTAAGGATGCAAGATTTTCAAGATGGGAGGGCAAAGCGGCAATCATTTGCGCAATCTGAGTAGGGCGATTAGAACGACGAGTAGTAAGCCGATATAAAAATCGATCTAAAAACTTGTTAATAGCAATAAGTTTAGTTAATTCAGGAGAGTACGAATGTCGGTGTGTATTGGAGACTTTTTGAAAGGGTAAAGTTTCAATTGCAGCACTAATAATGGCAGCTTTCAATGCATGCCACATACGATCAAGAGAAAGAGAGGAGAAATCAAAATTGGGGTGATATTGTCTATCTAAATAAACTCCAAGAGAATCATCTACTTCAGTGGTAAAATTATTCCATTGTTCAACTGAAGTGGAAGCGTAAGAGAAAATAGTACGCAATTCATGTTTTTGTTTAAGACGAGATTTAGCCAAAATAGCCAGGCAAGAACTGAAGTCAAAAACAGTTGAAAGAACTTTGTGATCTGTAAAAGGACGATCAAGGAGATCCGGGCAAGTATCCACTTGCGAAAAAAGACCAGGGGCAGGAAAACCAGGTGAAGACCAAATATAATCCAGTCTAGAAGATCCATTATCATGAAAGAAGGTGGGATCAGGACCATTTGTAGAGGAGTGAGCTTGATGATCGGTAAAGAACCGAGAAGAAAGCAAGCGAAGAAGCTTAAAATGATTGGGTGAATAATTAGAATGAGCGATTACATCAGCATTGAAGTCGCCAAGAATAACTACAAAATAATTATTAGCTCGGGCATAATCGAGCCAAGAAAGAAGTTTGGCAATAAGATCATTGCAAATAGATTGATGAACAGAACCAGAAGGGGGATAATATATAGAAATAATAGAAATTTTAGTTTGATGAAAGAACAAGTCTAATTTAAGAAGTCGACCGTTCCAAGGATCAATTGTTTGAACATGTTTATGAAGGGGATTACGTAACAAAATACCAACACCATCATGAGGGCGAGAAGAAGAAGATGAACAAGCCCAATAGGACTTAAAGTGATGTAGGGAGTGTTCATTTTTAAAAATAAATTTAGCATTTGAAGGGGAAAGACGCGTATCATTAATAGATAAAGCACCAAAAGAGGAGTGGAGAAAAAAATTAAGCAAATGTTGTTGTCGAACTGGGGAACATAAACCATTAACATTTAATTGACCAAATTTAATAAGGGGAGAGGGGTGAGGGGAAAAATTATGTTTCTTGTTGTCCATCATTATTACACACTGATAAATCGGTAATAAAGAAGAGGGAAAAAGAGAGCAATTATTGATTAGCTTGGCCTTGTTGCCGAGCTAAGATGAGGTTGTTTTGTTGGATTCCTTCTTTAATCGAGCCAGCCAAAGAGGCAACAGTATCGGAAAGAGAGGAGAGACGCTGTTCCATATCAATAGGGGAGGAAGGAGCGACGTTGGAAGGTGGAATGGGAGCAAAATGAGGAATCGGGGAAAAACCACTTGTTGATTGCAAAGGGGGAGAATTAATATCAACAAGGATATTGTTATTAGTATGATTCACTGAATCATTCCAGCCTTGCATAGAGGAAGGGATGTAGGAAGGTGGTTTTGCGACAAAAGGTCCTGGAACAGGAGCACGAGCAGCCATAGCAGATTCCAATTTGGTGATGCGGCTGTTCATGGTAGCAAATTGTGTGGTAAGGAGGGCTAATTCTTCAACTACTTTTTCAAGAGCAGCACCAATAGATTTCCAATCAGTAAGCACAGTAGGAGGAGCAGGGTATGTAACATCCATGCCATCAATATAGTAATCAAGTTCATTTGCATCAGGAATACGACGACGTTGATTATTATTGTTGTTATTAAGATTGTCACGATTCCATGGGCGATGTTGAGAGCGAGAACGAGATTGTTGTCGGTTATTAGGTCTGGATTTAGAACGATGGCGAGAAGCATTGGTACGGCTTTGTCCATCATTATTGTTATCAGGGCGGGCAAAATGGTTGTGTCGTTTAGCAGGATGAGAAGGAGGTAGATGCTTATTATATAAAGCACGTAATTTATCATTAGATTGCCAAGGGCGAGAAGGGCGATTAGGTCTAGATGAAGAACCACATCGATCAGGGTTACAATTAGGGCGACCACATCGATGACAAAGGGAAGTGACATCATCCGGAGAATGCCAGGTAAGGCCAACTTTCTTGAGGGCACATGAAATAGATTTAGCATTTTCCATAGCCGTTTCAGAGGCAAAATGGCAATAGGCGTAAGGTTTGGGATTGTAAGAATTCGTAGAGAAGGGAACGTTGATAGATTTAGCGGAAACTTCATCGGCAATTTCAGCAAGATCGACCGCTATAGTGCCACGCGAGGACCGGCAAGTAAAGCGAACATAAGTGCGTCTTTCGGCGCGTTGTTCAGGGTGAGAAAGTAGCGGGGCAGATACGCAAACAATGTCCTCCACAAAGGACGCCCCAGGTAGAGTCGAGGTTCTGTAAAGCACCAGTAGATTCAAAGGTAATGTATGCAGTACGATAAAGTTTGGATAAACGGGTATGGCAACGAGTAATATTGCCGTAACGAGAAAAGGTACCACGCAAAAGAGCGTCAGTTAGAAAAAGAGGGATATCGGTAACCACCAGGGTACGCGCGTGTTCATCAGCCTTAATAGCCTGGGGGTCATATGCATGGAAATGCAAGCCAAACAAAGAATCCATAGGGGAGGCTGTGGCGTTGTTAAGATCTTCCTTTTTTCGGAAGTGTACGATGATCCTCTTCAAATCGTTGGATCCACTACACGTGGCACGACTACCATAAGAGGAGTACAAGGAAAGTTGTCGATCAACCGCGTCGCATGCGTCGCGGTTCGAAGCGAAGTGATTCCAAAAGCCATCGACGTCATTAGGAGCGGCCGAGGCGTAGAAAAGTGTAGGTTGAGATTGTACTGCAGCTTGGGACGCGTCCGGAGAGGCAGCACGTTTAGGAAAGGAGACTGCAGGAGTAATTTCAGGGCTTTTGCCTTTATCGTTGTTGTTAGCAGGGGCGTGCTGCGAAGCATCGAGAGAGGAGGTATCGGGTTGAGAAGGTATCTCAGCGGAAGTTGTCTCAACAGGGCCAGGAGGCGTGAGAGGTTTATCAACATCCATGACAGAGTCTTCAGCACTGACTCTGGTACGTTTATTAGTAGAGGTGGTCGAAGGTGGAGTGTTCAAAGGGCCAGATATAGAGGGACCTTGACCAGAAACGTTGCCAGTTGGAGAGCTAGAGGCAGGACGTTTAGATGTAGTATCTTTGTTAGACTGGTTATTTTTCTTTTGGTTATCTTTACCCATTTTGTAAAGTATCGTAAAGTTATCTAAAATAAAGAAAATATAAAGAAAAAGTAATAAAAAACTCCGAAAAAATTTTTTATTTTTTTTGTAAATATTGTCAAGTGAGCAGAACGGGAGAGAGTTAGTTTTATCCTTTTTTAGTTTTATCCTTTTCCGATCACTGGCTGACGAGTTATTCAACAAAATGTTAAACATCGGCATTATAATATTTCTTGATTTACGTTTACTGCGCCATTTAACATTTTGCTAGATTTCTCGGTACCTAGTGATTGTAAAAAGACGATTTATAGCTCGTTGGAATTGCCTCATCGAGACGAATCGAATGGTGGTAAGCTCATCTCTCTGTGATCAATATTGACGGAGTTATTACTTAAAAACCATTTAATATTTTTTAATTTCGGAAATTGATCTAGTGATTGGATTTCGATGTATCTTATACCATTAGATTCGTCTCATCAAGACGAATCGAATGGTAGTAAGATCGTCTTTCTAGGATCAATATTGGCAGAGTTATTACACAAAAACCATTAATATTTTTTTAATTTCGGAAATTAATCTAGTGATTGTATTTCGACGTATTTTATACCATTAGAACCGTCTCATCAAGACGAATCGAATGGCGGTAAGATCATCTCTCTACGATTAATATTGGTGAAGTTACGATACAATAAAGTTTTAAGTATAATTCTGGCTAAAATTATGTTAATTTTTGGCCGGAATTATGATATACAAATATAAGAAATTTTTTATATAGTCACATCTCTTTATAATCACCAAATATGGACTGTCCCAAATGTGTGACTATAAAGAGAGTTGACTGTAGGTCAACATGGACCATTAATAATGGAAACATGCCCATTAGAGAAATATTTATAACACATAGATACCTCAATTTATTACAAAAAATTGGAACTTTAAATTCATATCCACTTATATATACTAGCCAATTAATATTATCTTCTGGATATACTATGAGTTGGGCATATTATCGTTTCATTGCAAGGCTTTCAGCAAAAAGACGCATAGCCAAATGGTTTCAATAATTAACCCAATGGATTAAAGGAATATCAGCACCAGAAATGCCTAGATATTCCTTATTTAACTTTTTGAGTAATATATTACAACCGGTATTAGAGAACAAGTGAAAACACCCATATGTTATAATAAAAGATAAAAACAATGAAGTCTCAATAGGATTGTTAAGAAAAGAACACAGATAAAGAAAAATGGGAAAAAAATTGAATGTTTAAATATAAAAGTTTGATATGTTCAGATAATTCTCAAAAAGCAATCATTCAGAAACAGAAATATTCTAAAATGATTACAATAACTTAACATAATGCATTAGTATTACCAATTTTTATTCGTTTATCAACAGATGCAATCATACATATCGACTAGTATTAGCCGGACTAAGCAAATAGTGTGTTTAACATAATCCCCCTCCTCTGGATTACACAATGGTTCCTTGAACAACATAATTTTTATCACGTGATTTATTGATTATTGTTCATAAAAGGGAAATTATGTATGCAGTATCACCTCAATTTTTATATAAAAAGGAAAATTTCTTACACCCCCTAATTAATTTATTCTTTTTAAGATTGTATATACAAGAGATTGGAAGTAAGACGTACAAGAGATTAGAAACAGTTATCAGTATATAGAGTATTGGTACATTGAAGTTTAACTGTACTATAGATTTTGGTCATAGGTTTATTATCCAATTTACACAAAGAAAATCAGATTTATTTTGAGTGTATAATACGCATTTTTATTACATGAATGATATTCCAGTTTTTTTTGTTACACACTGTAGATAAAAGTAAATTCCATTTTATTTAAATTAAATATTTTAAATCAGAATAGTAAAAATAATTAGACTTAAGATACTTAATATACTTAATATACCCTTTTTAGATGTGATTTTTAAAAGTATTAGTTAAAAGTAAATTTCATTTTATTTAAATCAAAATATTTAAATCAAAATAGTAAAAATACTTAGACTCAAGATATTTTGTTACTAAAACACCAAATTATAAAGTACTTGGTAACTATTATAGACAAGATTTAATAAAATACTTTTTTTTTCTGTTCATATAGTATCTTAAAATATCCAATAAAATTATTTTAACATTAATCATGCAAATTTTTTATTTTAATTTTATAAAAGAGAAGTAGAATTATTTTCATTTACAACTTTAATAATTTTATCTAAAATTTCTTTTTCTTTATCTTTTTCCTTTCCTTTTCCAAAATTTTTATAATCAATCCAAAATTTTGTTTGAGAAGGAATTTTAATTCCATTCTTTTCACAATTAATTAAATAATCATTTTTAACCTTCCATCTTAATGTAATTCTATTTATTTCAGATTTTAAATCTTTTAATTGTAATGTAATATGAATTGGATGTGAAAATATTGAAAGAGTTTCCAAAGTAATTTTTGTTAAAGGTGTAATATTTGAGATTTGTGAAGTTGAAGGAATAATTGATGGTGTATGATGATAAAAAATTTTCGTTACATATGGTGACATAAAATTATGTAATGTAATCGTTGATGCTGTGCTTGCGACAAATGCTTTTTTCGTGAAAAAAAAAAAAAGATATAAGTTTGTGTATTTTAAATAATTGGACTATTGGGGAATAATTATTTATGTTATATACTCTTATATACTCATGACAAAACCCACATTAAGATTATGTGAAAACCCATCTTACCTAGTGATAAGATTATTTCATTTAATTCAGCTGCTTGAACTAATTAAATTAATTAAATTGAATATAATAAATCATGTTAATAGATGTTAATAGATGTTAATAGATATGTTAATAGGTTATAAATAAAAAAGGTTTATAAAAAAAAGGTTTATAAAAAATGTTCAATATTTACTCATAGGATTATTCCAATTCCACCAAGTAAGTGGACATATTGTCCATGCAAACTAATTAAAGAAACAAAACATTTTTTTATTTTATTAGAGACAATTGAGTAAGGGATCTTCGAATCTTAATTTTTAATACGAACCCCAAAGGTAGATATAGAAAATATCTTTAAGATTCTAATTAATCGAAAATTTGGACCTTCAAATATAAGTTGTTTAGTTTCTACATTATTATTTGAATTATTATTTGATTTATCTTGTTTATTTGTTGAAAAAAAAGTTTTTTGAAAATTAATAGAAGAATTTCTTGGAATTTTATACAAGTTTCTTAATGATTCATTAACATGAAAAGAATTATAATGATGATATAAATTAAAATTAATTCGTGTTCTCATTTTTTTAAAAATTCGGAAAAAAAAAGATTATATATTTTTTTTTGATCGATAAAGCATTGATGTATTTACACATCATGTCCTTATATAGTAAAATTCGAGTTAAGTAACATAATTTCAGCAAGATAAATTTCTGCAACATAATTTCAGTAACACTATAATACGGTACATTTAATTGCCAAAAAAGTCACATGATTATTACTATTGCTATAAAATCTGGCCAAAATTAAGAAATTAAGAAATTACGGTAAATTTTACAAATTACGTCATGTGATAAAAAAAAATTTCAATTTAACAGTTAAAAATATTTTAAGTTCATCACAAAATAATTTAATAAATTACGTAAATATAAATAAAAGAAAAAAAATTTTTTTTTTCCGGGGAGATTCCTGGATTCCTATTACTGTATGTAATTAATGAATTAGAAATTTCATGCTCATTTATCACTCATATCACAAGAATTATTTTAAAGAATGTTGGAACCCCCAACAAATAAACCTGAATGTCTGAATGAATAAATAAATGACGCGCTTTAAAAAAACCTTAATGACAAAAGAGAAATGTTTAAGGGCGATCAAAAGCGAATTTCCCACGAGACCTGGTCACATTATTCTCTGTTTTTGATCATCTTATTTAATAATTTCATTTAAAATAATTAAATTTGGTAATGTGGTGAATGAACGAATTTTTTTTTTTACGAATGTAAGAATATGAGAATACACGCATATGAGAATATGAAATTTTTTTTCAAGAGATAATATATATATTTACTTTACTGTACTTAATCATATCATTCATATGTCAATATGTAATTTGATCCAATAATAATGAATTAAATATACAAATATTTTTTTTAATTAAATATATACCAGGATGTGATTTACTGCGTAGTTTTTTTTTAAATGTCTCACAATCGGAGTTAATTCGGGTTGTGGCGCAAAATGGTTTGTTTGGGTCCAACGCATTTGGTTAAATTTTTTATTTGATTTTATATTATTATTACAATAATTGTTTTTTTTATTAGACAATTGATTCAATATTGTTCTTTCAAACGAAAACTTTCAATCATTAACCAAATTTATATATAATAATTTTTTTGAACAAAATTATTAAGGTAAACTTTATAATAAGATTTTATTTGATAAAAAAAAACAAAAGATTCAAATTGTGATATTGTTTAAACACGCGAAACAACAAGGAAAATCAATCAATTTTTGTTTGTTTAAAAAAAAAAACCGGACAAAAAAATTCCAAATGGTGATTACCGAGAAATAAATTTCCTTCTTACGTTTACTAAAAAAAAAAACAATATGAATTTTTCTTATCCTTTTGCAGATTTGTTTAGTTTCTATTTAGATAGGAAAATCCTTTTTTTTTCTTTTTCATTTCTGGATTAGCGTAAATTTTTGAGTTCCTTCAATCTCTTCTTTTTTAAAAAGTTTATTATGTTTATAATATAATAATATAATAACATTGAAATTATATTGTAAGAAAACTGGGACCATTCGAGACCTTTAACTGGGAACCTTAAATTGCCAAGAAAGAATCGTGGTAAATACCCTTTATAGTTTTATTAGTTCGTATGACTACGCCACATTAACCAATAGAGACCATAAATTGAGAGCATATAGAAAAATTAAAAATTTGATGTTAATCCTTTCATAAAAGAAATTTCGGGGTAAAATAGGTAAAATAATAATAACATTTTAAATATTTTTTCCGTTTTTTTTTTCTTTGCGTTTTGTGTGGCGGTCGGTTATAATAATATGCAATTCATTCTTGCGCCATTAATGCATATGTGAAACTATTACACGGATCAAATCATTTTGCTTGTTAATTCAAATAAGGAAAAATATCTGAACTCAGCGGACTTGCGCTTGGCGCAGTGCATAATAAGAAAATACGGAGTAGAAAAAAAAAAATTTGTATAAGTGCATTTATAGAAAGCTTTATAATTAAAAGGTGGCTGCTGCGGCATTCGAAATTCCGAATAACTTTTTATTTTTTTCTTTCTTTGGGTTTATTTTAATAATTAAACATACATATCAATTGATCTATAAATTAATAACATAATTAATACTTTTTTAACCTTCTAAAAGAGAGAAATTACATTCATTCCTTTTGAAGAAGAAGAAAAAGAAGAAGAAAGAAATAAAGAAATAAAGAAAGATAAGATAAGAAAAAGATGCAATGCAAATAAATTATTTCGGTTACGGTCAAACTTGGAATTTCATTAATTTCAACTATAACAGGATAAATAAATTAATAATAGATAGAGTAATTAAATGTTCGGTTACTTTATTTTGTTTATAATTTTCGGGATAAAATGTTAAATAAAATAAAATAAAATAAAATAAAATAAAATAATAAATAAATAAAAAAATGTAACGATAAATAAATAATATGGCTAATTTATTATTATATATTATTTTTATGTATTGTAAAATTGTAGAACCAGCAAAATCGAAATTAGTTTCGAACAATTAAGGAGTAAAATTTCTAATTTTGTTATTTAAATAATTCTTCCAAAACACATCTTTTATTATTATCATTATGGGTCTAGATTTGTAATTTTTTAATCAGACTATTAGTGGATTAGATTAATAAAATCCCGCATTGAATATCCCAGTTGTAGAAATCAAAGGATAAAAAAAACTTTGTAGTCATGCTAGTTATGCTTAACATTTTGCATATTTTGATAAATAATGATATTAAAAAATATATTTCACTCACTCTCTCTATATAAAAAAAAAAAAAAAAGGTTCAATCAAAATTCTTAAAATAAAAAAGCCTTAGGTAACACATAACGGAAAAAATGCCACAACTTTTGATCCTTTTTTTTTTTTTCACAAAAATTTTAAAATTTAAAATTATTATTTTATTTATCCATTTTTATTTCTATTTTTTACTTTATTTTTTAATTTTTTGATGAAAAATTTTTTTTTTTTTTTGATTTTCCGAAAAAAGAAATCTATATACAGTATTACATATTTGTGTGAAATATAAACACTATCGTGCAACATAATAAATTCTTGTGAGACATTAATTGAAACCTTTAGTCCTTTTAGTTATGTGATTATGATGACTTATCTGTTATTATCTTTAGTTCTTTCCTAGTTTCTTTCTTCCTTTCTATTTATTCTTTACTTGTTCTTATTGAATGTATAAATCAATCAAACAAAAATTGATTTCTCTTTAGTTTATCAAAAATACAAATATCGCTATGGTGATACAGAGAGTACTAAATATACTAAATATACTGAATATAATAAATATAATAAATATAATACACGTGATATCGAAAATATTATATATATATTATTATTATTGCGAAATTATTCCCACAACTTATTATTTGTTCTTTTTTTAACAATATCTTATTGTTGATTATAAACCGTTTACTTATACGGTTAGTCAGTATCAATTTGGATAAGTAACTGGATTAGTCAGATATTTGTCAGATATTAGTGGATTGGATTAAATTTTAAAATATCTTCTTTAAAAGAATTTCATCTTTTTTTAACAAACTAAAACTGATCGATTATATCCATAAAAAAAAATAATGTATAAGAACAATTTACATGTACAATGGGTATTCCGGCCCGTAAATTTACTATTAACTTTCCATTTAAAGTAATTCATCCGGATCAAGTAAAAATTTATTTATTCAAAAAAGTATCATTGTTGCTATTAAAAAAAAATTTTATATACCTAAATTTATATAATAAATTATCATTGTAATTTAATTTTGATTGGCCAAATATAAATACATTTAATTACTTTATGAGGAAATGGGGGTAATTCACATGTTAATGTGATGAACAATGGATTCTAGAAAGTAAATACATTTTAGTTAAGATCGGAAAGTCATGTGTCATAACAAAAATAACTTTTATTAGTTAAGGTCTTTTAAAGGATAATAAGTCACGTTTTACACGACTCGAACTCAAAAAAAAAATTTGAAAATTGGTTCGATTATTAAATACGCGTGACTTTAGAATATTATAATATTATCGAATCAAATATAACAGCATGCAAAATTATGAGATTGGACGTTGGATATGAATTAAAAATAAGAATGGTTTTATTTGACAAAGCATCTATAAAACTATATTATGATCAGAAGAGAAAAAAACTCGGATATGCCCAATTATTATTTGATCAACAATAGAACATCAATGAATGATTGGCAACCTTATGGTGAAAATGGTGAAAAACTAAAAAACAATGACAACGATTAAAGAAATTTTTTTTTTTTTAACAAAGATGATTTCCATCTAAAAATGGCTACTGGATAAATTAATTGACCGTCTCAGGTGGCTTTCTTATCTTTTCTCATTAACCATAATATAATGTAATCGAACCTTATTATCATTTTACAAGTTATATTTGGTAAATAAAAGATTTTTATTATTTTACCAAATTCAATAAAAGGATTTATAATCCGAATTTATAATTTTTATTTAAATAAAAAAAAAAACCGGTTGATTTTCGAACTCAGATAATTCCATCTTATTCGATTAACGTTTTTTAACGCGGAGTTACTTTTACCTTATGATGATGATGATATATCTTTAATAAATATATCATTTTTATACCCTATCATTGATTTTTTTTTTTTTATAATTTTTTTTTTCCTTTATATTTTATCCATAAGGGAAGTCAATCATTTGAAAAAAAAATTTTAACGTGATCTGCCTCAATTTTAACCATTTGAAATTTTGTATTCATGTACAAAATAATTTATATATCTTATCTAACGCATATCTGTTATTTATTTGCAGCCCATCATGCAGTATAATCCTATGAAGGGGTTCAAATGTGTCTCCAATCGGAAATTACGGTTATTACCATTTGATTGGTGTGAAATTATTCAAGTTTTTTTTTTTATTAGCAGTCATTATATTATTTTACAATGACTTGTATGTATATTCTTCGATAGAATGAAAAATTTTTTTTCTCAGAAAAAAAAAAAAAAAAGAGAAATATAATAATAATATTTAAAAATTTTTTTTTATATTGTACTCTGGGTTTTTTTTTGTTTGACGTGGTTTCTCCAAATAAAAAAAAAAATTATATTATAATATTATGAACTTCTTCCTTAATCGAAACGCCTTTGTTACCTTTCTTTTACTAGAGCAAAAAAATTGTAAATTTTAAATATAAAATTTTTTCTTTTTTCGCGTGCTATTTCGCGGTCTTACTTATTTGAAAATTCCAGCATTTTCCCAGATTTTACCGAGATTTTTTTTTTTTAAAATATATATATATAAATAAATAAAAAAAGCCACATAATATAAATCTAAAATTGTTCTTTTTGTAAAATGTGTATTTAAACCCTCAATTTTGACAATGGCTTTTTGACTTTGCGAAAGAAAGGCATCGTTGCTAATATTGCATCGCCTTTGTCACGAAGTTGACAAATAAATTGCAAAAAAAAAAATTATTTATTTATTTATTTATTTATTTATTTTTTTTACTCATTTTTTTCATTTTTTTTCTTTATTTTTTCTTTTTTTATTCTTGTGACAACTCTTTAATTTCTTTTATTCCTTTTTGCATTCGGACAAAATAAAACATTTTCGGTTCCTAAGGATTCATTTTATTATTATTACTCTATATTTGAATATAATAACATTTCTTTTTTCAAAGAATATTAATTTGTTTCAATTAACGAAGCAAAATAATACGTTTATTTCATTACACAATAATAATTTTCGGATATTTAATTGAAACGAATCAAATCGAGTTTCGAATTATCGGATTTTCATATTAATAAACCGTTAGTTTTTTTGTACCTTTTTTTTTTTATAAAATTTAAAAACATACGCGCTCAATCTTTGTACAAAAACAAAAAAATAATCCGAAATTTTTTTTTTATTATTATTCAATTTTGAATAATAATTATAATAATTCTATTTTTTTTCTATTTTTTTTTCTATTTTTCCTAAAAAAAAAGTTGATTTTTCCTCTAAAAAAAAGTTGATTTTTTTTTTAAAAAAAAATAAATAAATAAATCAATTAAATTTCCTCCCCTTGTCACAAATATCCTTTATTTTAATATTTCACTATTTTAAAAAATATCACGCGAATTCAACAAGAAAAAAATAAATAAATAAATAAATAAAAATAAAAATTTTTGGAAATAAATAAATAATACAATCAACAAAAAAAAAACCAAGCGACCAATTTCAACCATGTCTTGTAGTGTAATTCGTGGAGATAATGTTTTAGGAGGAGATGCCCTCATGTGTAAGTATTTACTATTAAAAACTATTTTCGTCAATGTATGGTTAAAGTATTTACTGCTTTAGCTGCTTTAGTGATTTTTTTAATTTAAAATGAACCAATTGCAAAAGTGATATACATTGATATTTTATGATAAAATGTTGTGTTCATAGGAAATCACATAGATTAAACCAAAGATAAAGATTATTTTTGCTAAATTTTATATTTTTATTTTTATTTATTTTTTTTTTTAAAAAAAAAATTTATAGCTTTTACAGCGGGCTCTTGTGATTCTGTACTTAAATGTTCAAGACGATCCATTGGCAATGCTTCTTTACCTAACCTCCTTCAATTTATCAGAGATGTTACAACAAGATCGAGAGTCTCTAAAATGACAATGGTGGTCGGATTGATTTACGTCGATCGTTTAAAGAAAAATTTACCCTCATCAGCTCGAGGAGATTTCGATACTCCATATAAAATCTTTTTATCCGCCATTTTAGTTGCAAGCAAATATTTAAGTGATCATTCTCTTCAAAATAGAACCATTGCTGATATTACAAATGGTCTTTATACAAACAAAGATGTAAATACTATGGAACGTTCTTTCCTTGGATTATTGAAATATGACCTTTGGGTTGGATCTGATGAATTCGATTCCTTCTTGGAAGAACATAGAATTGAATTAGATATTGATGTCAATTGGACTGGTGACGAAAAAGCCTAAGACGCCTGGTTTGTCATACATCATTGATCGTCGTGTCACAATCAATCATATTCGTTTTTTTTTTATTTATTTATTTCGCGATTTCTTTCGTGACTTTATATTTTTTTTAATAACAAACAAGACGAACATTATCTTATTTATATTTCATTTTCATTTTCTTACGTTTTTTTTTTTAATCAATTATTCGCCTTCAATTTTTAATTTTCAACATTTAACATTATTTTTCTTCCATTTTGAATAATACGACTGTAAATTGTTTATATAATTAAGAATATTCAAAACCTTATCAAACAAAACTTTATCAAAACTTTCACAATAATTTTTTTTCCCCTTTAGACTAATGGTTTTTTTTTTAAAAAAAAAAACCAAACATATAGAAACAATTAATATAGAATTAACGGAATTATACCGTATATAAATAGATTTTCCCCTTAAAACCGAAGATGTTTACGCAAAATAATTAAGATTTATTTTTTTTATATATAACAAACGCGTTTAATTTATTTGTATTTTATATATATTAACATCCTACATTTTTTTACATATAATTAATCGTTAACATTTTTTTTTTAAAAAAAAAAAATGATAATGTTTCTTCCAATAATCATGAATTCAAAATTGTAAATACTTTTTATATAGATTTTTTTTTTCCTTTCCTTCACAAATTTTCAAAATAATTTTTTTTATATTACTTTATTATATTCGTAAAAAAAAAAACTTGACTATATTATACGACTCACTACCAAAATTTAAATTTAATTCTCTATATAGCAAAAAAAAAAAAAATTCAAAATTTTTTTTTAAGATTTTTATTTTTTTTTTCTCATAATTCAATATTATTTAGTTTTATGATTTTAATTAATTAAGAATAAGAAAAAAAAATTATAATTTATTATAAAAAAAAATTAAAAATACTGAGAATAAAAAAAAAATTATTGCATTCAAACATTGATTGTCCGTCGTATAAGATATTTTCATTGTATATACCGATATTACCGATACCGAATTACCGATATAACGTGTGAATTTCGCGTTGTTTTTTTTTATTATTTTTTTCACGTGTTTATATTTATCTCGCGCGTTTTTTTTCTTGTACAAACATTTTAATTGTTATTTATGTTATTTACATGTTTAAATGATTACTTAATAATTTTAATACCAAAAAAGGTTTAAAAATAAAATTAAATGTAAATACTTGGCGTTTTGAAAGTTTTTTTAGCGTGTAATTCCGTGTAATTCAAAGTAAAAAACTAAGCTTAGTTAAGTGAAATATTATTTATTATAGTAACACAATATTAAAAATTTTTTTTTATAAAAGATTATTTGCACATGACTGACCATCTTTTATTATCGATAAATAAATGACATTTTAAAAACGTAAGTATAAAGTATATTCGGATTTTGTCGGATTTTGAACTAGAATCATTAAATCATTATATCGAATAATCGAACATCAATCATTATGTCGAATTTTTATACTTTACTGATAACTTGATTTCATGAATCAGAGATTTCATGGTTCATGATCTGTAAATTTATAGGTTTAACCAATAGGTTTATCCAATCTATGGGTAAAAAAAAAAAGTGGCGCATAAAATGATTTATTTCTAAATAGAAGTTCTTTAAGATGAATTCAAAATTACACAAAGTTATATTTAAAAGATCCACTTCATTAATTGGTTATTTGACTTAACAAATAATTAATTTTTGTACGTGTTCTGACATAAATTTACTAGTTTACTATCTGTAACAATCAACAATGTAACTGACAAACTTTTAACAGCATACAATTAAATAATTAAATACAATTAAACATTTATTTATAAAAGGATTGATCCACATAGATGACATAGATGAGATCAGTGCGATCAGTTTTTTTTTAAAAAAAAAGATTAATGATTGTATCTTCCTGCAAAATTTACCTCTCTTTGATCTTCGACTAAAACTTGACTCGCATATATTATATTACGTACTGTATATGCAAGTGTAATACACTTAAACAGTTATACAGTCGGTCTCAAATATTTAAATATAATCTAGGCAATCATTTTAAACTCTGATTCGTGGGATTCACAGGATTCGTGATTTATATATTTTTTTTACTAAACAATCTAAACAATAATAAAAAAAAAAGCGGTAGCGACATAAGGCAATAAGGCAAGTGCACATATGCATGTAAATGCGCGTCCTTTAAATCCGGGTCCAGCGTAAAAACCAATAAATTATTTTCTTTTGGTTGTAAAAAAAAACAAACGTGGACAATTTATTACATTATATAAAGATTTACGAGATAACTATTTTACCGATAACAATAACATCAATTCAATAATTATTACAATAATAATAATAATAATAATAATTATTATAATAATAATAATAAGAAAAATTTTTTCATTGTTATTTTTTTTTTTTTTTTCGTGTAAACATAAACTAAATAATGATTTCAACTTTATTTAATTCATTCATTGAATTCCTCTCAATATTTACATTATATATCTTATGATGTTTATGTTTTCTTTGTTTTCCTTTTTTTTTGTTTTTATTTTTATTCTTTTATTTTATTTTTTTATTATTTTATTTTATTTTATTTTTCTTTTGTCATTTTCTTTTTTGTCTTGTATTCTAAATTTGGGTTCGTTTTTTTTAAACAATCAAATAATAAAAATTCCGAAATTATTATTATTATTATTATTATTATTATTATAATTATAATTAAAAAAAAAAAATTGGTTTGTTTTAATGTTTAATCATGGAGATTATAGGACTTTTTTACTCCGTCTTTACTCAGATTACAGTATAGGACTTTTTTTTTTTACTCCGTCTTTAGTCCGGTATGAAATCCATGAAATCGCGTTATTATCGTATTATCGTATTATTTCTTTTTTTTTTTTACCCATTTTTAGACCCTATAATCAAAACTTATAAACCGTAAACCTAAAATTTAATTTTAGTAAAATCGTACGACATTATTAAGGGGATTACATAATACTTGGTGACAAATAAATGAGTATGACAAATAAGATTTCATCATTTCAAATTTCCTAAGTAAAACTTGAAAGGGTTGTGACGAATGATGACGGGGGATGACAAAATTTAAACGTAGTGTAACCAATGGTGATGCGGTAAGATTTTCCTATTAATAAAAAAATAAAAAGAACAATGACAAACTTAAAATTAGGATAAAGGCACGTGTTTTATATATATATATATATATATATATAATTTTTTTTTATAAAGAATCAAGATAAATGGATCAATATTAAACCAGTTACCAGCAATTAATAGTTTAAAACCACCCCCTAAAAAAAAAAAATTATTTTATTTTAGAATTTTTTTTTGAAAATAATTGGGGAAATGGGGTAAAAAAAAAGAATTTTTAGAAAAAACGGAAATCGCGAATGATAAAATAGAAGGTTGGCTTATTTTTAAAAAAGATGAAAAAGGGCTATCGATATATGCAACATGATATATCATATCGCAGAAAAAAAAAAAAAATATGTAACAAATGTTTGTTTATATGCCAGTTTTTGAGTTTATTGAAAAGATATCAAATAAGAATTCAACAAAACAATTCTATTTCTTTTTTAAGTGAACATAATCTAAAATAAATATTCAGCCAAGGAAACATGTGTGTTTTTTTAATGTAAAATAGGATTATTTGATAATACGTAAATAAATTTATTTATTTTTTTTTTTTGACCGTACGACGTACTTGCTGCGGCGTAATCCCGATGCAAAAGAAAAAACATTCATAATGATTTAATAAAAACTCTCAAAGAATATAATATGTAATTTTTTATTATTTATTATTATTATTATTTTGTTTTGTTTTAATTTCTTTGTTTCTTTTCACCTTGCATGTGAATTCATTCATTCTTACAATAAAACAGAATAATCTGTAAAGAAAGAAAGAAAGAAGGAAAAAAAAAAACAATTCAAACAAGTTAAAAAAGAGGTATCATGGGCATCATGTAAAAAAAAAAAATTTTTTTTTTATAAACAAAGACCCGTTTCTTTTTTGTCCATACATTCATTTAATGGGCTGGTGTGCATTATTTTATCAAAAACTTAATTTTGGTTTAAATTTAATCCGAATATAACGTTAATTTTATTTATTTATTTTATTTTTTTTTTTATCAATCGCCAGAAAAAAAAGAAAAAAGAAAGAAAACAATCTTTTTTTTTTTAAAGTTAGGCGAAATTTTACAAAAAAAGGAAAAAAAAATTTTTTTTTCCTTTTATTTACAAATAAACGAGAAAAAAAAATTCATGTGAGTTGTTTCTTTCTTTTGAAAAAAAAAAAAGCGCCATACATTCAACCTTACATTTGATTGTGTCATATAAACCATAATATCCATTTTTTTTACATTTAATTATTTTAATTATTTTAATTGCTTCTTTTTTTTTAAAAAAAAAAGAAAAAAAAATGTCAAAGAAAGAAAGAAAGAAAACGCGGGAAAAATTTCTCGTAAAAAAAAAAAATTAATAAAAAATAAATTTTATTATTAAGGATAATTAAAATAATTATAATGGTATAATGGTTTGTTTTTTTTTTTTTTTAACAATAATTTCGTTAATTATTGTTTGCTTTGAAAGTATGATAATGCATTAAAACAAAAATTGGAAGTTTGCCGCTTCATTTGTCAAATTACATAATCTTTCTCCGACATATTTTTTTTCCATATATATATGTATATGTATATGTATATGTATATCAAAAAAAAAAAGAAAAATATATATGTATATCAAAAAAAAAAAATGAAAAATTTTTTTTTTTCAAAACTTCCTCCTATAATATGTGAGATAACGCAAAAAAAAAATGAAATAAAAAATGAAAAAAAATAAAAATAAAAAAAATTTTTTTTTCTTTTAACAATTAATTATATTTTTTTCAAAAAAAAACTTCTGTATATTAATGTAAATCATCTAGTATATAATATTAGGTTTATAATAAAAAAATCATTTTTTTTTTTGGCAAAATGAAACAATTAATCGAATTAAAAATATTATACGTTACAAACCGATAAGAAAGAAAAAAAAACTCAAAAAACTTGTTATCAAACATGTAAGAGAAATAAAAAAGCAAGATCATCTAATCGCGTGCGCATAACAAAACTGTCAAATGGACCCTGCATGATACAAAAAAAAAAAATATCAAATTTTTTTCATTACCATTTGCCATTATGCCATTATTTGCGGAATAATATTTTTTATTTTTTTTTAAAAAAAAAAAATTCAATGAAAGGATTTAATGAATGAATTAGTGTATGGTAAATTGTATACAACTCCCAAAAAATTTCCAAAAAAAAATTATAGTTTTTGAATATCCTTAGTAATATATGCCACTTTTCCATTTTTTATTTGAGAAAAGGTAAAAATGTGTAACTTAATTAAAAGATGCCGGGTCAAAACAATGGACAATGCCGAGACCAACAAAAACTCGAGATGTTTTTTTTAAACCTCCGATCCTTTCCTATAATAATTAAAAAATTTTTTGTATTTTGATTTTTTTTTAATACGAGAAAAAAAAGATTCCATAATTTACGGAAATTACGGAAATTACGAAATTACATAATTAAGAGGATTTTTTTGAATTTATCACGTGATATTTCATGCGTTTAACATGGGACTATGGGAGTATTGTGAGGTGGAATTTTAACGTAAATTTTTAACGTAAATTTTTAACGTAAATTTTTAACGTAAATTTTTAACGTAAATTTTTAACGTAAATTTTTAACGTAAATTTTTAACGTAAATTTAACGTAAATTTAAACGATAAATTATAAATTATGATAAAACATTTTTTGATCGCAACAATTAAAATTTGTCATTTTATATGTAGATTTCATTTAGTATATAGATATCATTTTATCATTTATGATTTATGATGTAGATATATCATATATATCATTTAGATTTAGATGTCATTCTAGATATCATTTTAGATATCATTTATATCATTTATATCATTTATATCATTTAGTGATCTGTATCAAATTTTGGCTGGAATTAAGACATACTATCATGGTACAAATAATTGGCCTGTTTTACATGTTTTACACATGTTATGGAAGTTCGTTTAATAACTTTTTTAACAAGTTAACAAGTAAAGTTAATAAAAAATTTTAAAAATTATCAAACGTATTAAAAATTATCAAACGTATTAAAAATTTTTTTAATCCGTTCAATAATTTAAATAATTCCATCAATTAATAATACCTTTTTTGATTTTATATAAATTATATTTATTGTTATTTTTGCATTTTTTCAAAAAAGAAAGAGAAATCACGTGACATTTCTTAAAAATCTCATTAAAAAAAGTCACAAAGTCACAAAGTCAACAAACGTTTTTTTCATTTAATAGTTCTAAATATAGAAACGTTTTGACATCATAAAATAAACATGATAAACAACGGATATTTACGCGTATTATTTTTAATTAAAATAATTTATCACGACAGAAAAGAAAAACAAAAAAAACATAAAACAATAAAAACATCACAAAAACATATAAATACATTTCTTTTAAAAATATATAAAACTGAAACAATTCCAACCTAAACATTACATAATTACGTACGTAATATAATTACGTAAAGTAAATACATATTATTATTTTATTCGCGTTTTACTTATTTACCTAACAACGTTGATCACATGATTCATTTATTGTAATTATTATATTTTTATTATCATAATGTAATGTAATTGCATTTGCATCTCTTTTTAATAATAATCACATTAATGCGAAATGACAGTTAATGTAAAAAAATAATTTTTGATAAGGAAAAAAAGGATGTTAATCTGTAATTTTTTAAGCATACTTAATAAGTAGTAAACAATAATGCAAATTGGATTCCTTCAATGAAAAAATTGAAACTATATTCCGTAACATTTTTATTATTTTTCAAAAAAGATAAAAAAGATATTATATATATATATTTATTTTATTTGTTTATTTATAAAAAAAAAAAATGTTTTTTTTTGTTACATTAGAAATCCATAATTATATATTTTATAATGAAGTGAAGATTTGTTTATTCACACGACATAATATTTATCGTTAAAAATCGGGTTTTTTTAATTAAAATTCCCTTGGATTTGGGGGTTCACAAGGTACGAATATAAGTCAGTCACACAGTAATAAAGTATTGAATTCCAAAATTTGGGTAAAAAAAAAAACATAAAGATTAAGGAGTCGACTTACCGAAACATTTTGACCCATTATTTTAAACATTTGAAAATCGGAATTTCCACAATTGATCTGCAAATTCCAGTCAACTTGCTTAATTTATCACGTGCAATATCTTAATATCTTTTATAAAAAAAAACTCCAGGATTTAAAATTTCCTAAATAAGAAAAAATCAAAAAAAATCATTTTGTTAAAAAAAGTTACGTTATTATGCGTGTGATACATACATCATATATACCAGATAAGTATTCATTTAATAAAAAAAAAATTATTTTTTTCTTACACAGGGAAAAAAAACGTGCATAAAATCTAAATGATTATTAGTTACAAAATGAAAATTGTAATACATATTACAACAACATTTACAACATTTACAACATTTACAATGTTATACAAGATTATAATTGGATGGTTTGTTTTGACTAAACTGTTATTGAAATGAAAATGTTTTTTTTTCATGTACGAATAAAGTGACCACAAAGAAGAAGGCTTTCGGAATTCGGAGTTTATTATATAAAAAGTTTCCGCTTGGATTTCAGCCCAACCCAAACGTATTTAATTTTCGTCATCTTTTTTTAGATGAAACGCGTATATGATTATATATTTTACAATGGCATTACTATAATTAAAATACCTTTTTTAATTTAAACTAATTTATTCGTCAAGATAAATTGTTTCGTGTTACATGTCGTCAAATAATTCGTTCGTGTTACATGATGTCACGTGAATTTACTTATTATCTAGACCAATAATAGTAAATTCCTACTTGAAACATCTGGTTATTCTGGTAACACGAAGAAATTATTAGTTTTGCCGGTTACTTCCCCGTTAAAAAAGAATTTACTAATACTTTTTGAATTTCTTTTTAAATTTATTTATTTTTACGGGAGGGAGAAATGAAATAATTTGTCTTTTTGTGTAACTCTTATTAAAATTACCAAAATGGAAATTCATTATTTAAAAAAAAAAAATTAATTAATACATACACAAATTTACATATATATATTTTTTTTTTTTGAATGAATTTCCTTACGAAAAAATTAATTTTATGGTATGATTGTAATAAGTTACATATGAAACACTAACGAATGATTTCATATGATGATATAATTAATCACATTTTTTTAAAGTTTTTTTATAAACTAATCCAAAAAAAGTTACAAGTTTGAATATTGCGTTATATAACGCTATTTTACGCCATTTCGACTTTTAAAAAAAAAATCCAAAAGGTTTATTATTTAAAAAATGTAAGGTATATGTATGCGTCTTACGTTTTGCGTTTTTTTTTTTATCGTGTGTAAAAAAAATTTATCGTGTATAAAAAAAATATACCTGGTTAATTTTATACTCATTGTATTCAATTACCATAAAAAGGGTTCTTTAATAGAGTTTATAATTTATTTTCTTTTTTGAAAATCTCTCCCCCTCATAAAATCTCCACATTAAATGCTTTGTAGATTAAATCTCCCCTTATTCCTTCTTCACTTCTTACTTTAATAGGATGATATTCCGAATAGAATATTTAATTAATTAATTATATGCAAACTGGGAGGAACCCACGAACTAATTGAAATTAACCAATAAATTACATTTGTTGGTAACACAACGGGTACATTAGAACAACATATCCCTTTTTTTTTTTTTCATCCCCTTTACAAGTTAACCGTTGATATTTATATGTTTTTTTTTTTTTACTGACCGTGCGTTTTTAACACACCGTGCGTTTTTTAACACAATGTAAAAAAAAAAAAGGACTAAAGAGGATTGAAATGCATGATATCAAAATTCGCCACATTATAATTTGTGAATTTCTTGGCATGCGAAAGGCCTCGAGTCAGTAAAGAACAATTTTTAATCCTTGATTATTTATTACCATGTCAGGTAATATTGTTTATATGACAGCTTGTGTTACCAAAAAAATTTTTGAATTTTTTTTTCTCACAATCCAATAAAGTAAATGTTTTTTTGTGTTTGCCCTATTGCGCGTTCCATACACCGCTACAAAAAGACAAAAAAGAGGTCATTGAATTTTATTAAATGTTTGTTTTCTTTATAAAAAAAAGAGATCTATTGGTTACATTTGTTATTCGCGTGTTTGACATTTTTTGACATTTTAAATTAATAATCTCCTGATACTCTTCTTCTCCTGACCATTTAGAAAAATGTAAAAGATAAGGAGGTTTGAAAAAAAAAAGAATAACTATAGTATACAATACAACAATATCATAATACGGAAATATTTTTCTCCAAAAGTAATATTGACGACCTTATCAGTTATCTAGAAATTGACCCGGATCTTAATACCCGGACCGGTTTTTTAAGCGGATAATATTGTTGTTTACCGTTTCTTCACTCTATTTAGTTGGATCGGGTATGTTTACACAAGGTTTAGTAATCCTTTTTTTGATGGAATTTTTGGTCTGCATGTTTACAAAAGTGGCGGAAAAATTAAATTTTTTTTCTGATCATTAAGGGGTTTTGAAAATTGTTATAGTGTTATAGTACGGTAGTATTACTTGTTATACTTGTTATTGTGGTATTGTTATTTAAAATATGATGAGTGGATGAAGTCATAGTATATTTAAAACAATTTGTCTATTCATAGACGCAGAAAGCCACGCTTATTTGGAGTAACAAGCCAAAATAATTAGTCATTTGTTTAAATATAAAATATATTTGTGATAAAAAAGAATTATAATTATTATTATTATATATATTTATATAATATATAATAAATTATTGTATAAAATATAATAAATTTATATAAATGTCATTGTATTTCTGAGACCTCAAATGTATTAATTATACTGGCGTTTTTTATTTCCATTTTTAAATAGTGACAATGATGTCATCGTACCGAAATTCCACGGGTCCTACATTCACGTCATTTATTTATGTAGATCATTGTTTTGAATTATCACAGTATCACACGTTGATCATTGTGATCTGAAAAAAGACAAAAAGACATGGTTCGATAAAAAAAATGTAACACCTAAAAAAAAAAAGATTCTTTGTCGTAGAAAGAAAATATTCCGTTTCGACCCTTTTTCACTTTTAATTGATTATTAATCAGCCAACATTTGATGATATTTTTTTCGGCGTAAATCGTTACGATTTCTTTTTTGGCAAAAGTTTATTAATTTGAATCATTTTATTGATATCATGATACGTTTTTGTTTTCTCTTTAAATAATAATAAAAAAAAGACGGGATTTCCCGATAAAATAAATCTCTTGTTAAAAAAGAGTAAAAATCAAAAAAAGATTATCAAATTGATTTTTTTTTTGTTTTTTGAATTAAAAATTAATTTTTTTTAAAAGAAAAAAAGAAACGCGTTAAAACCATGTTCAGTATTACAAATAAAGGATTTCTAAAATTAAAAAGGGATGAAAATATACATTTATATTTTTTTGGTGTCAATAAATGTCGATAATGTCGATAAATGTCGATAAATGTCAATAAATGTCTAATAAATTTATTTAAATTTATTTAAAAAAAAGAGATAAAATTTGATCATTTAATTCACATGAAAAAAAAATAAATTTCTTCCTTTTTATATCTTGCACTACAATTAAAGAAAACCACTTAAATTCCATGGAAACTTTTTAATATCACCATATCATCCATTTTATGATATTAATAATGATGATGATATTGATAATATTATTGTCATAAATATTATCAATATCATCAATATCTTTAATATCTTTTAATATCATAATTGTCATAAATATCATCAATATCTTCAATATCTTCAATCAATTCAATATCTTTCAATATCACTAATATCATTATTATCATTAATTGTCATAAATATCATAAATATCATAATTTGTACTACATAACAATTATCACATAAAGTTTCGTCAGTTTTTTTTTTCAATTTATCCTTTATAGTTTAAACAGAGATTATGTAAAATAATAAAAAAAAAGAAGATATCAATGGTAACATAATAATGCATGTTTAGAAAACTAACTTATTTCACTATCATTATCAATCAATCACAAGATGTGATTTAAAAATGGCTTTCTCCGCTCAACCCCCCTTTATTATTTGATTATTGATTCGCGCCAATAATTTTACTATACTAAAAATGTCCTCACTTTAGGAGGTAAGCCATTTCGTCATAAATTTTTACACATGGTCGGATCAATCTATGGCCGTTTTATTTTAGAAGGGCCGAGAACTTTTTGATATAATTATTATATGGTACACGATTTTGAATTTTCGTTTTAATTTTTTTTTTTTTAATGAATTGTGCAACAGAAGATATAAACAAACAAAAAATCTTTTTATATTTTGTACAATAAAAAAAAATTCCAAACAATATGTGATATATTTATATTCTAAAAAAATTTTTTCCTTTATAAATAACTAGGCATAAATTTTTCTTTTCAAAAAAAAAAAAAAAAAAAATATTTCAATTCGATTTATTTTTTTTTTTACCTCGAATAAAAAAAAAATATATTCTTTTTATAAATCATTTTATTACTATTTTTTTTTTTATTTTATTATTAATATTTTTTTATTCTATGTATTGAATCATTCTTTAATATATATTCTTTTTTTTTCCTATACAAATTTATATATTTCTCTCTCTAAACGCCTTTTTTCCTCATTATAAATCGACCGGAAAACTCTTCATGCTTATTAAGCAATAACTACTCCGAAGCCATATTTGGTGTATTGCAGAGTTATTATATAAATTATAAAATTATTTGATTGATTTGAATAAGTACAAAAAAAAGAATTGCGGCAAATATTCTTATATATATATGTATTTTGTTTCCTTTACCTATCTTTTAGTACAAGTATCTTTTTTTTAATTATAATATATATATATATATATATATATACTTTTTTTTAGTTCATGACAAAAGGGTGACGCTATATTCATATTATTATAAGCTTAAATAGTATTAATATATCATCATCAAGTTTATTAGGATAAAAATATATATATATATATTCGTTAGTCCCCCCTTGCTTTTTTTTTCTATGTTGTTCCCGGTATCTTTATTGTATATAGAAAAAAATTTTTAAATTTTTTTTTTCTTCGAGTTCTCGGTTTAAAACCTTATCATCCAGTTTTATTATTATTATTTTTTATTATTATTTTTCTTTATTTTTATTTTAATAGTATAAAAGACAAACCTTTTCTTTCTCTAATAATATACTATTTTTTTTTTTACAAAGCACGATTTTATATTAGAAAAAAGTTATTTTACCTTCGTGTTGAAGCAAAAAACACTTTCTTAATCTTTAAAGAAGGTTATATTCTCAAAAAAAGAAAGAACAACTTCCATTTCAAAAAAATCATTATGAGTATCGTTTGTAGTTCCCCGAAATTAGAAGTTAATAATGATCAATCATCATATTTTAATTTAATGCCTGGTTCTTTTATGGCCACACCCGCATCCGACAAACCACATTCACCAGGTTATTTTGATATAAAACCAAAATCATCTCCTTCTCAAACTCCTTTTTATGATGTTACCAAACCTGCTTCTCCCGCTCAAACTCCTTTTTTCGATTGTGAATCAACTCCATTCTTTGAAAAATTACAACAACAAATGCATGGTTTAAGGCATACAAATAGTGAACAACAATTTCAATTTAATTTAAATATTAAAAATAGTGTTAATAATTCTAATTTTAAAATAAGTCAAGTACCTTTCAATCAAAAAGTTCCTACTCTTCAACGAAGACAATCTTATAAACCTTCAAGTTTGCCTCCTTCCAAAGGTAAACCATATTCGATGCCTGGTTTATCCCCTTTAACCCCTGTCACTACTTCATTTGAAGAATATTCTTCTGATTCCCTTGCTTCTTTAATCAAGAATCCTTCTAAAAATTTGGTCTTGTTACTTGATTTAAGATCTTTTTCTATGTTTACGACAAATCATATTAAATCCTCTTTAAATATTTGTGTTCCAAGTACTTTATTAAAAAGAGGTTCTTTTTCTGCCGATAAGATTACTGATACTTTGGTTGGTGAGGCTGATAAAGATATTTTCAAGGAATGGCCTAAATATGAAAACATTATTTTATATGATAATGAAACTTCTTCATTATCGGAAAATTGTCCATTATTTCATCTTTGTAAAAAATTCAAGTCACCAAATTGTAAAGCAAAGATTGGATACTTGAAAGGTTAGAAAAAAAAAATTTTTTTTTCTCTCTTTTTTTTATTACTGCGGAATTACATTTTAACCACGTGATGTCTACTTTTTTTTTACTAGGTGGGTTTACAGCTTTTTTTAATCAATATGCGGATTTATGTGAAAAGAGTGTTGTAAATGGTACAGGAACGGTACCTAGTACTTTTCCTCGTAGAAGATCTTTAATGAGTCGTAAACCAGGACCTTTCACTTGTCCAACCCCTATTATTGAATTATCTGGTGTTAATCCATTTTTCTCAAATATTCGACAAAATATTGAATTAAGTTCTGGTATAACGGAAACAATACCTATTCGTCTTCCTGAAGGTATTACGTTTGATAAATCTCAAATACCAGCTTTCATGAGGGAACTTATCAAAGATGATGGTGGTAAAATGAAATTAGCTGAAGCATTTCAGGTAAATAATAAGAGTTTAATAATTACCCATCAAATTATCCGTCAAATTATTCATCAAATTAATAAAATTCTTTTTATTATATATATAAAAATAGGAAATTGAACGTACTGAACAAAGACGATTACAATCTTTAATGTTACAAAATTCGAATCAAGTGACAGCTGATTGTCCTTTCAGTATATCGGCTGGAATGGAAAAGGGTACAAAAAATCGTTATAATAATATTTGGCCTTATGATCATACTAGAGTTAAAATAAATGATTGTAAAGAAGGAGATTGTGATTATGTAAACGCAAGTTTTGTTCAAGCTGAAGGATGTGATAAACGTTACATTGCAACTCAAGGTCCTTTGCCAGCTACATATGAAGATTTCTGGAAGATTGTATGGGAACAGAATTCTCAAGTGATCGTAATGTTAACCAAAGAGGAGGAAGCAGGGAGAATCCAATGTCATCGTTATTGGTCTCAATGCAAAATTAATTCCGCTAAATTTGGTCCTATTGAACTTAAGTTCATTTCGGAAACTTCACATTGTTCAGTGGAAAATAACAATAATACGATCGTTACTCGAAAATTCAAGTTAACCAATTTAAATCATCCAGAAATTCCAGCTCGTGAAATCACACAATTACATTTTCTTGGTTGGCCTGATTTCGGTATTCCCGATTCTCCAATTCATATCCTTAATCTAATAGAGGTAGCTAACTTAACACAATTACAAGCAGCTCAATCATCACAACATGCTATTGGTCCTATGATAGTTCATTGTTCAGCTGGGTGTGGTCGAACAGGAGCGTTCTGTACGATTGATTCATGTTTAACTATATTAAACAATATTCGAGAACAAGGTCATGATGTAAGTCAGGACCTTGTACAAAAAGTAGTATTGAAATTCAGAGAACAAAGATTAAGTTTAGTTCAAACATTGAGACAATATGTGTTTTGTTATGAAGCTGTTTTATGGAAGTTGGTCGGTGCAGCTTAATTATTTATTTCCATGAAAAGTTGTTTAAATATTTAATGTAAGAAGACATCAGGAAAAAAAAACCAAAAAAAAAAAACAAAATAATTAATAATAATAATTAATTAATCAAAAGACTTAAACTATAATTTTATTACTCTTTTGATGTTTATAATTTATTTTCTAAACGTCATTTAAGATTTGTAAAATATGTTTGTTTCTCCAGCGTTTTAGAAATTCGCTTATATATATATTTATACTATCTAAATTTTTACATATGGTAGTGTATGTATCTTTTATTTTACATACATTATAATTAACTGTAAAGCGTGAACAAAACGAATAAGGTTTCATGCTAAAGAATTCTTTTGTTTTTCTTCCCCTTTATACTTTCCCCTTTCTATGTATAATATTTATTTTTTCTTTTAAAAAAATTCTCGTTTCAAAAATATACGAAAAAACTTACGAAAAAAAAAATAAAAAAAAAAGTAAGTTTAAAAAAAAATGATTTTAAAATTCTACTTTTTTTTTCGTAACTTGTAATAATTTATTATATGTAAAAATCACTTAAGAATATTTAATTTAAAAAGGTTATTTTAAAATGCGTTATTTTTCCTTTTTTTTTTCTCCCGTTTCTTTTTTTCTTTATTCTTTTTTTTTATTTTATTTTTTTCGTACAAATTATATAAAGTTTTTTTTTTTTAAAAAAAAAAAAAAAACGTGTAAATAAAAAAAAATTATAAATTTATTTCCATTACAAAATTATAAATTTTCCATTAATACAAAATTATAAATATAAAATTATAAATTATAATTGTTAATAATTTCTTAGATCGAATTAATTAAAATCGAATGACCCAGTAAAAATGTATAAATCACTCGATTTTTTTCATGGTAATTTTATTTATTATTTTTTTTTAAAAAAAAAACGCGAAAAAAAAAATCGGATAATTTATTTCACCTTTTGGAGTTAGGTTCCGAATGTTGGTCAAAAGGTAAATCAAATATTAGAAATATTAGTCAGTACCACTAATATCGTAAACTTTATCAAAGGTTTTTAACCTAATAAAGTTGTATAAATAAAGACGATTAAATCATCTAATGAATTACTTAATCATTAAATAAGATAAATAAGACGCTTATATTATATTAAACAAACGTCTTTTTATGATAATTATTATGGTAATCATGATTAAGTGATTGATGAATTATTATGAATTATTAGTGGATAAACTCATGATATATCGAATTATATCCAAATAATAATAAAAGATGTCATCCGCCTATCTGCCTATCTTGGATAAACCAACTTTTTATTCGATCTCAAATAATTTCGCTAATTTGAATATCAAGTGAAGAAAAAGGTTTGATTATTACTGTTATTACTGTTATTACTGTTACAAAAAAAAATTAATTTGGTCATTATTCCAATTATGCATACTAATAATAATAATCTTCCTCCCCCCCTTAACTAGTATTATTACTAATATGTAGTCCCCCCTGTATAATCCACTCCTGGGTAATCAACTAAATAAGTAATATATATATAAATATTTTATGTGAATCAGTGAATCAACATTTGATTAATAATCAATACTCATGAAATTTCTCTGCTGTAAGAGCATAACTCAGTGAAAATAAACTATACGAATTTATCAAGAGATATTTTTACTGATTATATGATTATATCTAATTTTTAATCAAAATTAAAGGGAAATACTAATCATTCCCGGGATTTATTCACAATTTTGATCTATTTGATCAAATTTTCAAATTTTTCAAAATTTACAATCTGGGAAGTAGAGAAGTATAAATAAGTTCTTTACTTCTTAGAACTGGTTTCATTGTAAATTGATGAAGCTGCCAATACCATTAAATAAGCCGATAATGGTAAAAGGTAATAATTTTAATTTAATTGAATGACCGGTCAAATTAACCAAGTTTATTATCGTTTTATTATTATTTTACTGATCGTGTTAAAAAAGGTTTATAATCTTTAATATTGCTCAAGGTGACAGCTGTTGTCATGGAATAGGATACAAAAAAAAAAAATCGTTATTATAATATTTGGGCCTAATGACTATGTGAATGCAAGTTTGCGTATCAAGCGATACATCATAGTGTTAACCAAGGAGCAGGCAGAATAATGCCATCATTATCCGTCTCAAATCTCAATACACTGATCTTTTTGATCCCAAAAGTTCTACTTTGTGAAATTTACATAAATGCAATTCTTTTGGCAGTTTGGCTGGCATGATTTTGGCATTCCCGTTTTCCAAGCTACCAATAGACAAGGATAAGTCGGCCCCTTTGGTAAATCGTATCTTTAATCTTATAGAGAGCTTCAATTAGGTAATCCGTTGTTCAGAGCATTATATACTTGATGTAAATCAACACTCGCGAGTTTTTTACCACTTACTCTTTGAATTTAGAGTATATTTCTCACATTGCACTTAATTCTTCCCACACCCATTTTAAATAAACGAAATTGGCCAAATTTACCAGCAATACCGAACAAGAGCAAATTCACGCAAGGTTTGCGAAAAAATTTAATTATGCATGCAGAAATTAAACACATGAAATTTCGCAAACAACGAGGCGTGAAATTCAAAAAAAAAAATTATTTTTATTTACATAATATAATTGCACGAAACATGTATATTGTATGTATATAAAAAAAATGAAACCAAAAAAAAAAACGCAATTTAAAAATCAATTTCTTACATAAGTTACTTTTAAATATTTATTAAGCTTTCGTGAAAATTTTTGAAAGGAAAATAATACTGGTACGTAGAAATGAGATAAGAAAGAGCATGAAAATTCAAAATTTGCAACTAATCATAGTATAGCATTAACCGAACTGATTCGATTACGATATGTACTACAATTAAGTCAATAAACAAGCATTCCTAATTACTGTACTATTTGTCAAATAACGACATAAAATTCCTTTTAATAATTTAATAATTATTACATTTTTCTATTAACAAATTCTATTTCATTGTACTAATAATAATTAAATATAAGATACAGTACGATCAATAGTCGAATAATATCTATTTACATAAATCGAAAGTTTATTTAAATTTTGGAAATAAATAAAAAGTAGGTTTAATTAACAATGAAATAATCTGGACGGATTTATATTTGATCTATTTTTTTTTTTTTACACATTCAACTTAATCTTCTATTTATTTCAATTCATGAAGACAAAAATAAGATTTAATACGTGTTGCAACTTGCTATAATTTATATACTTTAATAAAAGATTATAAATAATAAATGTACAGTCAGACCTCTATAATTGCACTCTCCATAATTGCACCCACTATGTATACCCTCTCTAAATGCGCCCTCTGGTCCGGTCCTGAACTTATATGATCTCTAATTATTTTACCTCTATAAATGCACACCCTCTCTAAATGCACTATTTTGAAAATTATGCATATGGTCTCAAGGGGTATGCAATTATGTATACGGGTTTTTTTTGAAACGCGGGTTACCCGAAATCGTTCAAAAAAGAAAAATTCATCTATAAAGAACAAATATGAACTAAATATAAATTGTAAACTCTATGTGAATGATCCTAAGGCCTTATTCTTTGATTCATTTTATATATATATATATGTTTTTTCAAATCTTTTATAAAATGTTCTCTCAGATTGAAATATCAAATGCACAACCTACTAGGAAAATTACATAAAATTAAACGAAGGAGATTACAACATATTGTAATATATCAATGCTGATGAATAACGGCCATTTTTTGAAAACAACTTTCAAGGAATTTCTTCAATATCAATCAGTGATACCGCGCAAATTCAAGAAATAACTGAAGTAACTGAAGATACCGAGCCAATCGTTCTAACTGCGCCAACTTAAGATCACGCCAACCGAGGAAGTTAAAGAAATAACCGAAGAAACTGCATCAGTATGCGTGATCGCGTCAGCACTTGTGAACTATTACGTAAACAGAAGAAATAACGCGATAGACTCTCCTAACCTACTAATTACTTGAACCTGTAGATAATGCCCGATGAAGTATAAATGAAGTATAAATAGGATCATGTTACTAAAGTGATAATTATACTAATTATACAATAAATATAATAATTTATTTATATTTATCTAGGGAACCATCAAGTTGTTTGAAATTTAAGTAAAGTGTTTTTTTATTCTTCTTTAATATTCTTTTTTAAAACTTTTATTTTTTTTATCCCTTTTTAAAACAATTATATTGTATTAAATATAATTTGTATTTTATAAAGAAATAAATAAATTTATCTTGAAATTAAATAATATTATACAATTACATTAAAATTTAAGGCACAAAATCATTGAAATACAGCGTTTGTTTATTGTTATATATACGCGAACTTGTCGTAGGATAAATAAAATCAAGTGATATATTTTTCCTATTTGTAGGTTTTGTACGTTAAAGTAATTTTTAGAGTAATTAATCTATTCAGTATGATTTATATTAAGAGTTGCATATAATAGAAATAGTGTTCAAATAGGCTTGTAAACGTTTGGAAGTAATGAATTATAGAAAACATGAAAATTCATTATTTTAACCTGGTTATTAAAAAAAGAGTAATAAAAATATTTATTTAAGTCTTTCATTTAAGTCTCATCATTGATTAATGTTTTACGTTTTCTAATTCGATCACGCCATATATTGAAAGTTTTCAGAAATGTCTCAGATTATTAGATTAATCCAATTGAATATCTAGAAAAAAAAAGCAAATGATTAGTTTTTTTCCTCCTATAATTTAAGATTCTAGATCAAGAATCGTTTAATCGAAGATCGGTACTAATTATTTCTATAATATCGCTTAAAATCCTCAATGCTTATATTTTAACTTTAAAATCTTCTTTTAAACGAAAATAAAAACTGCAAATTTTCCAATTCGTTTGTGACAACAACTCAAAGTTTTTTTAATAAACATGACTTCTTAACAGTTAAAAAAGGAACACCCATCCAGAATATTATTGCAAGCGTGGTCAGATCGAAGTAATTGAAACTAGGCCAACAAAGGCGATTTCAACGTTATATGCGAGCATATATTCAAGAATTTACACGATATTCTGGTCATTCGGAATGAAAATATTTTAGAAACACTCAACATGACGTAGAATAAGTAGAATACAACATCTTTATATATACGCTATTAGTTGTTTTTCAAATGAATATGGAGATACGCGGGAACAGGATTCCAATTCTTCATTATTCATACATTATATTTGAAAGGAAACACGAGATTTTTATATCGCAGATTGAAATAACCAGTGTATTGAGGAAATTTATCGAAATTTTCAATTAAAGAAAAAGTTTATTGGTTTAGTTCTGAGAACAATTTGGAAAAAAGTAGAGCAAATTCAAAAATACAATGGAATTAAACTCTTTAACTTGGATAATTAAATAATCTAACAGTTAATATAAAAGTATCGAGTTCCTATTTGTATACCTACAATTGGCAAAATTAATCATGAAACTAGTTTTAATTAACATTGAAAAAAAAATTTTTTATCCGCTGGACTGATAATAATGTTTGATATGAAAAAAGTACCCGCGAAACTATAATTTTAGTGATCATGAATATAGAGATCTAGATGCAAAGATGTAACTTAGAGCATGAGCGCATCTAGAATTCTAGATAACTTCATGATCACATGATGAATCAGAGGTAATGTAATAATGTACTGTATCCTTCGTACTTCTATATAAGCGATATTCGAAATAAATATATTGTAAGATTGAGTTGTGGACAAAGTCATCTGATTCAATTACTGAACAGGGAACATTAGCAAAGCAGGATTACTTACTCGGTTATCACTATTCCAATCCATACACTATTTGGTCTTGTTTTGACCGTGCTCTATCAGATATTAAAAAACCAGATTATTACCTATGATGAATTACAAATCAATTTGAGTGTAAATTTTATTTTGATTATCACCAATTCCAAAAAAAATTTATTATACATACCAACTAATCAATACTTGCCGTACAAGCACGAACTCGTAATAATAGGTTAGCGAGAGAAACGAGAACGAAATAATCAAGTCTAAAAGTAAATAATTAATTAGCATAAATACTTTTTATTAATTACATTTATAAAAAAAGTTTACCATTTTCAATAACGTATATCCAACATTAACGGTTAACTCTTTATGTAAAAACTTTTAGAAAGTAATAATATTTGCAGAAGGATTTCAGTTTAAAGTGTAAAACCCTTATATATTAAAATATTTAATGTGGTATTTTAATAAAATGTGTCATTTTTGAGAGTTACTTTAGCGTGTTTTCGAAATCTTTAAATTTTACTCCATACCAAAGTGATTACGCAACCATATACAACGTAATATGGTTAACATGTGACTATATATTTTCGGGGTCCTGACATCCGATATCTGGTGCCTAATAAAGAAATGGAAGGGCTGTCAACCGGACAACTTCATTATACGTAAATTCCAGAAATTTTACACAATGTAAACACCTATTTAAGAGCATGTAATGTATGTTAATCCAAAAAAAAAATTTATTGTTTTCTTTCGAACAAAAAGAAAAAAAATTTCTTTTATTATTTTTTCTTTATAATTTAATATTTTAATATTTTTTTTTTTAAAAAAAAAGGGGGGGGGGGAATTTATAAATTATGGCAAATGTTACAGATTATGATGGTAAACATAAAGTAGCAGAAAATGTGCTGGAAGGAGCAGGAATGGCATTAAATGCAGCAACAATAGCATTTGAAATTACTGATACTGTGAGTAGCGTAATAGTACCATTCTCAAAATTTATTCCATTGGTAGCGGAAGTAACTAATATATTAGATCAAATAGTGGAATTATATCATTCAGCAGAACATAATAAAAGGATCTGTGGTGCTTTAATTGATAGAGTATCAGCAGCAGAAGCAGCAGTACGTAATTTAAAAATTCGCAGAGATCAAAATAAAAGTTTTTTTAATCAAAAAAATTTGATATTATTACAAAGATTAGTAAATAATATAAACCAAATTAAAAAATTTGTTGGAGAAGTAAGTCAATTAAAAGGGTTATCAAAATATGTTCAAGCCAAAAGTATAGAAAAAAATTTTAAAGAATTATGCAGAGATTTTGATAGTAATGTAGCAACTTTAAACTTTGCTATTACTGTTGATTCACGTAATCAAGCTGAAAATGATAAAAAAGCTTTAAGACAAGATATAGATGATCTTGGAAAATATCTTGATGAAATTGGAGGAGGCATAACTGATATTAATAAACATGTTGCGGTTGCAGTCACTCAATTGAATGTGATAAATAGTACCATGGAACAATTAGTTGCAAATAATAATACAAAAAGTCAAGATAAAATTGATAATCTATTTCATGAAGAACGACTTAAAATAAATGATTATGAAGAATCGCATGAAACTCGTGGAAATAAGGTAAGAAAATGGATTGATGGAAAAACGTGTGAACAAGTATCATTTAAATGCGTTGCGGATGAAAAAGATAATGAAGAATATAAGAATAGTGTTAAGAATCAAGTTACCATATTGAAAAAATTAAAAGATTGTGATAGTATTTTGAAATTTTATGGATTAACTTGTGATGGAGAAAAGTGGTATTTAGTAACTGAATGGGCGGAACTTGGTAATTTAAGAGAATATTATAGTACGTATGATTTTGATGTTAAAAAGAAATTGAGATTTGCTGTTGATATTGCAAGAGGTTTGAATTTCTTAAGAGCTATTGAAGTAAGTAAATGAATAAAATTTAAAATTTTAAAATTGTATAATTCTCAGTATATCATTGTTTATTTAGATTATTCATAGAGATATAAGAGCGGAGAATATTTTAATCACTGCTAATGAAACTGCAAAGATTACAAATTTTAAATCGAGCAGAAGTTTTGCTCAGGAAACGAGAAAACAATGTGCAACACAAGAAGCTGTTCGTTATTTAGCCCCTGAAATGTTAGGTCAAAGAACAGTAAAATATACTACCAAATGTGAAGTTTATAGTTTTGGTATTTTACTTTGGGAGATTGCCGAAGAAAAAACTCCATATGAAAAATATAATGATATTTTAAAAATTACAGACCTTGTTGTTAAACAAAAGTATCGGGAACCATTTTCTTTAGGTAGCGGCTTACCAAAAAAATATCAAGAAGTTGCAAAAGAAGGTTTTATATAATTTATATATGATTCTTTTAAATATTTTGAAATAAAAAGATTTTAACTTTTCTTCTAATTAAAATCTCTTTCACACCCTCATTTTAGCTGTTGAGCATGATCCAAGTTATAGACCTAAATTAGCAGCAATTTTCACAACACTTCAAGAACTTTATAAAAATTATGGGATGCCACCAGCTTCACCTCGTTCTTCGTATCATGGTAAAAATTTATATCAAAATCACCCACGTGCTGATAGTATCGATACTCTTGCACTTACACCACAAGATGAAGAAGAATGTATGATTCATGTACCGGATTTTAGTACATTTAATTATATGACAGTAGATGAAGCTTCAAAACAACACAAAACTAAAAATGGTAATTTGAACATGGCTTATAAATGTTTTGATGCTTACGCTAAACTCGGTGATTTAAAAGCAAAATATTTTAAAGCCTATTATATTTCTCATAATTATGCTGAGATTCATCTTTCACAAGAAGAAAGAGAGAAAATCGCCGCTGAATTGTTTAAAGAAGTTGCCGATGCAAATGATGAAAATCCAGAATCTCAATTACGTTATGGAAATTGTTTATATAAAGGTCAAGGTGTCCCATTGAGTATTGAAGAGGCCGTAAAGTATTTTGTTAAAGCTGCTGATAATGGTCAAGTAATAGGAATGTATAATGCCGCTAGTTTATATTTTACTGGTGGTATTATAAAACAAGATAAAAAATTGGGTGAATATTATATGAAATTAGCCGCTTATAAACAACATCAACCTGCAATCGAATTTTGTAAGAAATATAATATTCCCTTGTAGCCTATTTATTTTATCTATATAGAAATTTTATATTGGTTTATTGTATTTATAAATATAATTTAGTAAAATTAAAAATAACGCCACAAACAATGATATTTATCCTAGTTGTATTCATTGAGCAGCAAATGGATGCTTGCGGAACACATGATTTTATTTATGAATTTATGACGTATTGGATTGTTCACTTTGACATAATATACCTTGATTCACAGCCGAATTAACGGCTAATGTACTGCTAACGAAATTACGAAACTGGAATTTTGATTTTTAAAAATATTTTGGGACCACTTTAACAATTTTATTATTATTTTCATATGTTTAAAAATTTTGCTTTGAAAATAGGGATTTAAACAAAACGAAAAAAAAAAGACCATTGAAAACGGTGAGCAATTCCTCATAATGTGAATTTGTGTATTGTGTATTAGTAATATATAAATTTTTGATCTGGTTTTTTTTGAGGGTATGATTAATAACTCCGATTAAAAATCGAAGATTTACCTATACATTTTTACGGTAAACCTAAAAAAGTATTGGACCAAAAAAAAAATATAAATATGCAAAGACAATATTTTTTTCAGGAATTCCCGGTTCTTTGAAAAAAAAATAAAAAATAAAAAAAATAAAAAATAAAAAATAAGGTCTTTGCATAATTAATTAATATGTTAATTCGAATAACAAATCTCATACTCCTTATATTATGTTTTATAAAAACGGTTGTAAGTCAATATGATGCTTCCAACGAAAGTTTCTCTTATATGAGAGAATTTCCCCCAGGTCCATTTTATCCGAATGGCGTGGGTAAAATGTTAAAAACACCAATGGATTCTCTTCCCAATAATGCTGTTCCAACGGTTAAGTGTGTAGATCCTTTGCCAATAGGAGCTTTTCCTCTGCCACGTTGTATATCTAACGAATTTGCGTATAATTTGGGACCCTCTATTAATTTAAATAATTTAAAGCAACAATCTGAGCTCCGATCGAGACGAAGAACTAATCATATGGCAACATGGTTCGGACAATATATTTCATTTGATATCACCGTATCATTGACTACAATTCCCTCAAATCCGATATATATTCCTGCTGATGATGCAACATTTAATCCACCGAGTTCAATTCCAGGAGAATTACCTGCAAAGGGTGTAACGTCACTTCCATTTAACTTGTCTGAAGTATTGCCCGGTACTTCTGATCCATTAAATTCTGTGCGAAACGGAGTTAGCTTAGTTTCTCCGCTTCTTGATTTAGATATGGTCTATGGCGCATATAACGCGCCTGACGGTACATTCAAAACGATACGTAACGGAACTAGCTGTTATTTATTAACGACCGATAATGGGAAATATCCTCCAAAAGATGATTCTGGCAATTATATTAGGAGCACAAGTACATCTTCACGATCTTGGACTTTATTTACTATGGCCATTAATACTATATGGATTCGTGAGCATAATCGTAAATGTAAGGAATTATTTGATATACATGGTAATTCTTGGACCGATCAACGATATTTTGAAGAAGCGAGACGATGGAATATTGCGCTTTTTCAAAAGACAGCTTCTGAAGAATATCTTGGCACTGTTCTTGGACGTCCTCTTCCAGCTTATGAAGGGTACAAACCGGATGTAGTTCCAGGTATTGATACCTTCTTTGCTACCGTATCGTTCAGATATGGACATTCGGAATTAAGGTGAATATTTTATATTCTGATCGATCGTTTTTTTTTTGAATTAATTTTTATTTTATTTTATTAATTTTAGCGATTCATATCGAATTCAAGATATGTATGGTGACACAATATATGATCTGCCATTAGAACGAACCAAAGAAGAAAATTTATTAGAAGCATTTGGTTTAGACCGTGTTTTAAGCTCAATGGCATTGCAAAGACAAGAAGAAGTTGACGTTTTTTTTAACGATGCTGTATGGATCGTTATTCTAACTATATTATTATCTTTTTTCTCTTTTTTTTGAAAAAAAAAAAATTTAATCTCTTTTAATTTTTTACATTATATATATAAGTCAAGAAACTTAAATTTTTCTCATATTTACGACTTATATGCATTTGATATTTCAAGAACAAGGGATCGCGGTACGAGTTAAATTTCTTAAAAATCCTTATGAAATTTTGACAAATTCTAATAAGTAAATATTTATAGGTATTGCATTATATAATGTGGTTCGAGAGGCTTATGGATTACCGAGAAAAAATACGTGGGAAGAAGTTACAAGTAACAAATATATTTCAAATAGGTTACAATTTTTATATCCAAATGGACCCGATACAATGGAAGCATTTGTTGGAGCTTTTAGTGAAGATCATTTAGATGGTTCAAATTTTGGGGAATTATTAAATGCAAGCATTGTAACACAGGTATGTATATGCATTTTTTCGTGTTTTTTTTTTTTAATTAAAAAACGATATTTTATGACAAATAGTTCAATCGTATTCGAGCGACTGATAAAACTTGGTGGGAATCGCATGAAGCGTTTAATGATACTGAAAGAGAAATATTAAGAAATTCGACATTTCGTCAAATTATAACTCGTAATCTTGTAATCGACGGTATTGATGAATCAAAATTCGTTGGAAATATTTGGGCAGTTCAACCTCCTGTCGAACTAGAAAATGCGATTGATGAGAAAAATCTCAGTCCTTGGTCTTCTTATTCTATTAAATATAATTTAGATAGCTCACATATCTATTTTCAAGTTGAGCTTCAAACCGCTGGAGGTGAAGGCTGGTTCGGAATGGTGAGGCACAAGAATTATATACTGAATAATGGATTCAATTGTTAGACAAATAGAATTATATATTGAAAAACTTTTTTTTTTTTAAGGGATTTGATCCAAGTGATAATGGAATGACAAACGCAGAATTTATTATTGGAATTGTAAGTTTATTAAAAATTATAATATACGATTTGATTTTTTTTTAAACTCTACCCTTGAATATTTTATACAGGTTAATAATAAAGATATTGATATATCAAATTATATTTCTGATGGTGGTTATCATCCACCTTTGAGACAAACACCCGAAGGTCTTGAAATCATAAGTAAAAATGTTGATGATGCTAGTGGTACCGCAAAAATTAATTTTAGAAGACTTTTGACACCACCAAAGCGTAAACCAATTCGACATGGACAAATGAAATGTACGTAAATGAAATCAATTAACTCTCAATTTCAGCCGAAATTAAAGTTTTTTTTTTGTGTCCAACGTTACTAATTTATTTTAATTTTTTTTTAGATATCATGGCGTACAATCCTTCTAGTAGTGGATTTAGTTATCATCAAAATAATCGTCATATGGCATTAATCGATTTTTATACGAGAGAAATTGGTGCAGTTGATATAAAAGAATTACAAAGAGTGACGCGTTTATTACATGGAATAGGAATGTTTGTAACGTGGTGGTATGATAATTTAAACTCATCGTTATATCATCGAATTTATTATGATAGATTATTTATTTTTTTTTTAATAAAAAATCTAGTCTGTTTTTCCCAATTTCAGTTTTCATTGTTCGATTTCTTAAACACACCAATAATTACTTGAGAATTCATCGTACCATACAATTGCTTGGTGGTATTTCAATATCATCATTTGGTGCCGCAGCGATAGCCACTATGTCGAATAATGTTAAATCTCCTCACGCATGGTATGTTTTAAAAAATTATACATTTCTTAGCTGAAATAAATAAATCAATTTATGAGTTCTTAATTCATTTTTCAAATAGGATGGGTTTAGTTATTTATACTCTTGTATTTTTCGAATTGGGCTTAGGATTTGTGTCTGTGTGGGGACAAGCTTCCGTCGTTTCAGTTAATCACGGATATCCGAGACTTACAAAGAGAATTCATAAGGTTTTTGGAATTACTTTACTTATAGCTTCTTGGTGAATATGATTTTAAAAAAATTATCTTATGTTGGCTTTGCAAAATTTGCGTTGACATAATTTTTTCTATTTTTTAGGATTAATATCTATCTTGGTAAGAGAAGTAATCATCTTTAAGATTAATTTTTTATTCGTGCTAATTTTCATTGAATTTAAATTGATTTAATAACAAAAAGGAATTGATACTTTTACGTTATCATACAGCTAGTAAGTTCAATCATATTACACAATAATTCATCGCGATATGTATCCAACGAAAATTCTTAATAATTGATTTGTGTGTTTATTTATATAGTAACCCATTATTTTGGAAAATTTCTTATGCAATATGGATATTCTTATTAATTATTATGTTTGTGATCGGAGAATATTGGTGGAGAAAAGAAGGATCATTTAGTAGATTATATAATGAAGAGGAGGATGCTGAATTAGATAGAAGAAAAAGTACGTTATACGGTGATAAAGATTATGATAAATTACCGGAATTTACTTGGGAAGACGTTAATGAACGTGTTCAACGCGGTGTAAGTTCTTTATATTATTACTATTACGCGTATTTTAATATTGTTAATTTTTTTAATAAAATAAATTGTAGGCATTTTTGGTTGTATGTGATGGATTTGTTGTCGATTTTAGAAAATGGATTGGTGTTCATCCTGGTGGAGCGAAAATCCTTGAGAAAGTTATTGGAACTGATATCACTAATGGTATTTAAATTTATGTTACAAATACTTTATGTATAATTATGCATATATTAATTAATTTATTTATTTTAGAATTTTACAATAGACATAAAAATTTGGATATTGTCGAAGATGTAGATACACCAGAGACACGATTGCTATCACCTTGTACCAACTCTAATAATACACCAGAATATCAAAATTTTGGTAATTTAGTAAGGCGTCATAGCGTAGCTAAGATAATTGATAAGATCAATACAAAATATTTTACACATTCCCCATTAGCAACTCACGGTCATAGTGCATTTGCAACAAAAAAAATGATGGATATGGTAATAGGCAGAATAAATGAAAATCCTCCTTTTATAGAATCTGATTCTTTACCGAATTCACCAATATTTATGAGTTTTAGTTCTAAATTTAGTGAAGGCATTAAGCATGATTATAATACGATGTCTCAGAGAGCCAAATTTAGAAGATACAAGTTAACGAGTAGATCAACTGTTAATAATAGCAAAAAATTTCCTGTAGTTAAATTTACCTTCACTAGAGTTTTTCAGGACGAAAAGGATTGTTGGGACGAAGCATTTTTACCTGGCCAGTATATAGAAATAAAATCTCGTATTAAGGGACAAGTAATTGTTAGAAGTTATACTCCTATTCAGGGGAGATTGTCAAAATCATTTTACATTTATGTTAAAATTTATCCAAATGGATTAATGTCAACACATTTGGTAATTTCAATTTATTTTAAAAAGAAAATTAATCAAATTCTTTATTATTATTTATTTTTATTTTATTTTATTGATTTTTATAGAATGAACAATTGAAAGGTGTCGAAATTCAAGTTCGTGGACCATTTGATGTTTCAGATAGAAATAAATTTATGAATAATGTTCAAGGAGAAACTAGAAGAACAAGTATTCAGGTGCCTATTTCTTCCACTTTTCCCACTTCTCCAACAAAAAGTTCCTTAATTAATCCAGATAGTGTGGATGGACGCTGGGAAGAATTATTTATGATCTGTGGAGGAACTGGTATATCTCCGATGTTGCAGGTACGTTAATATTTTTTCAAGGATACATAAAATGTTAATTTATGCATCTCATTTTATTATCATCATTCTTATAGTTAATTAAATATCATCTTTTGCGAGAAAGCGAAAGTGTTGAAGAAAGAGATAGAAAAACTCGTATGTATTTATTATACGGTAATAGAGAAATTGATGATGTTATTGATAGTAATGCATTAAGAGAATATGAAAGATCAAGTAGAGGAATGCTTGAGATTATTTACGTTTTTTCTGTCCCTCCTCCTAATGAGTCTAATGAGTTGTCATATTTACAAGGAAGTATTACATCAGACATAATACAAAAGTGGTTTAGTGATATTAAAGCCAAGAATTCAGCACATACTGCAAGACAATCACCTACATTAGATTTTTCACCTACTTTTCAACCATATCCTCCGTATCAATATCCTCAAGTAGGTTCACCTTCAGGTATTATACACTCACCAACAAGTTCTTTCCCGAAATATGGATCTGCACGTAATACTAAAATTGCAGTATGTGGTCCACCGGAAATGATGTTGAATGTCAAACAAACATTAACAGATATGGGTTATTCTGAGAGGGAATATATTTTACTAATATAATATTAGTTTGAAAAATCTTACCAATTTACTAGTTTAATTTAACACAAACAAATTGATAGTAATTATAATAATTACTTAAAAGCAATTAGTGTATAAAATATAATTTATTATTCACCGTAAATCTATAAATATGGGTATTTAGAATTAGGGTTAAGAGGAAGGGTTTCGGGATTTTACCCTTTTCTTTTTTTTGGGTAAAAAAATAAATAAATAAATAAAATTATACACGTTAGAGTTTTATTATTATTTTCTCTCTTTTTATATTACCTGTATAGGGTTTTTGGGTCATAAATGAGACGAGCCACAATAAGTCTGGAGACCATGAACATGATAATCAATTGATCTAACTATAACCAATTAATTTATTGTATAATCGGAAATAATTGGGCAGAATTATGGTATATAGACTATAAAATGAATGTCAGTATTAATTTGCATCCCAAAAAAGTGTCTTTTTGATAGCAATTCATATAAATATATTTTTAAGATTATTTTTTTTTAATATATAATTTCTTCTAGAATTATAATGATGATCAGATTTTCAATTCTAGTTTATGGTATAATATTTAAACTAAGAAATTACCATATTACGATAGTAAAAGAATTACATAATATTGAGTAAACCAAATATAATGTTCAAGGTATCATGTGCCATTCTGGCACATCCGATTTATTGACCAAAATAGCCAAGTCCATCACGTAACAATAGATTCATAGTCTACAATCAATCCAAAACTTTCTGTATAATTAGCGTAATACTTCATGCATCCACTATATCTCACTAAATAAAAAATCGATTTTATTGCGATATTTCTTGATGATCACTAATCTTCATTATACTTCTTTAATATTTCTTCCAAGGGACAATCGGTTCCAATTCTACACATGACTCATTTTATTTTTTTGTTAATCATCTCAGTCGGAAACTGTCCTATATTCCATTATTTTATGTAACATTCTTGTATTACCGTATAACCAAGATTTTTGGTTCTGACTACAAGAACATTTCTTATTTTGAACCTTGTATGTATATCAATTTGTATAGGAATCTATAACTATGTAGTAGTTCTCCATTTTTTGTAAATCAGTTTCTGTAAGGATCCATGAAGCGGATATTACGAATACCATATGTGCGATCTTTTTTTTTTATTGTAAAAATATTTCTACATGAAAAAAATATATTTGTATGTGTAAGTTCAGAAAGTATTTAGCTAATAAATATCCGCAGATGTTAATATTTTTTGTTAAATTATGATATAAAGTTAGACTAACGTTACTTGTTATTAATCGAGTTCTTGAGTCGTTTCCAGAATCTATACATTGAAAAATGTACTACACCCACGGAGTCCCAACACCAAATATCGCTATTACTTCAACTTCAGACATTAAAATTAATTAAATAAAAATAAAAAGGTACTTCGTAGTTCGTAGAGACGAGAAAAACTTTCGGATGGCTTGTTTGTAGATCTTTTCGCGTGAAATCTTTGCGGCATTCAATCATGTGGAAGTGTTCGAGTTCTATCAAAAATATCTAACATTTATAGTCAAATGGTGTCATAGCCTTTTCTCCATTTCAACAAGAAATATTACGCATTGTGATCCTTGATTCAGAAACTCCATTCTTAGCATGATGCTCTTTTTCTTCAATAGTTGGTCACTATAGAAGTGTCATGAGATCGTGCAACAGGAGGCCCTTGTTGTACGATGCATACCAATAGTTCAGGTTTCGCATATGTCCCTTATAATTATTTACAATAAAGCGCAAATCTTCGTCGTGATCCAGAGGAATCCTTTCAAGAAAGTAATATAAGTAGGGACTGATCTACCTAAAAATTTCATGATGTTTAGAAATGATGCCGCAATTATAGTCCGTACGTAAACCCTATATTGTGTATTCCAGTAAAATTCAGTCTATTAACAGTAAATTCCAACGAAGCTGGCTCGGATAATATTTTTAGTTGTTCTTTTAGCAATCTTAGAGTGGACAAAAATTATCTCTATTTATGAGTTGAGTCTGCCGGTTAATAACATCTAGTTTGCGATAGCATGTCTATACGTAAAAAAAATAATCATTAATGTCTTTGTATATACAGTACAGCTAGCGTAAATAATAAACTTACTTGGGTTCGTACGTTGAATATCCCATTCTCCATAAACGAGAATTAACTTTTTAGTTCGTAGTGAAAAAGCTTTTGTTATGCATATCAAACATAAGAATTTATTCTGTATGCAAAAAAATAAAGTTGTATTGGACAAATCTCTGGGCATATCTATAACAAATAAAACACAAGGTACCTGTGGAACAAATTTGTTTTGTTTAAAGTAGTAGGTAAGTTAGTTATTCCATAGTTATTACTAGACGTGATTTGTTTGATGTTCGATATCTCCTACGTTATGTGAAGTACGCAATCAAATATTACTTTGTTTCATAAAGAGGATATTGGATTTAGATGTGCGAAGCCTATTTATTACAAATTAGATGTTCGAAGGTATCCTTTTAGGATGTAAATTAGACTTTGATCTATCAAATTACATTAAAAAGGTTACCCTATCTACAATAAGGAACGTTCACACGATCAGTTCGTGCATGTATAACACCGCAATTGAATTAATTAATAAAATATAAATACCTCCCAGAATAATGTCAGGCCGTTTTCGACAAATAGATTTTTTTCGTGATTCGGAACGATGTTATACGCGTTTTTCACTCCTTAGTTAAATATGATAAATCTATTGAGATTTATAATGGTATCTTGAATATATTTTGGAGTTTAGATATGACGTATCGGACTTTAAGATCGCGCAATAAAGTTTGTGTAGTCAAGAGTTTCGAAATATCATAAAATTAATCAAGCATATATTCAATAAGTTTCAAATGTCATGACTGATGAAATATCGGGAGTCAAAATTTCACAGTATTTAATCACAAATTAATCACACATATAACCGCCATTCCCTTATGATAAAAAGAAATATATAAATATCAAACCTTTTCATTTCCTAGTTTTTTATTTTTTGTCAAGCTTTTTCTCTCCATATAATCTTTCTTTAAAACATAAAAATACTTTTACAATTGAGTAGAAGCGGGTACATGCAAAAATAATTTATGCAATAGTAATGTAAGAATGTAATGGTATAAAAAATGGTAATGATAGGAAATGTAATAAAATAGTTGAAATTGTTATAAGAATGTAATGTAAGGGTGTAAATGGTTATGGAAAATGATCCTTCATGGAACTGTAATAGTCGAAAGTGACCGTTTCCATAATTATGGTTTCGATTCTGGAGGGGAGGAATCAGTTTGTATCTCCCTACTTAACATTCAAAGAACTGCATGAAATCTTATTATGAAACTTATTTCTATTAGATTCTACCATGTTGCAATAATCCAAAACGCGCAATAATGTTTAAATGAATAATCTTTTATTGAAATAGAAAACGTGGATATGCGGAATAGTAACGGAATTAAATTTTATTCACGTAGTAACATTTTTATTTAGTAGCCCCTTTGAGATGTTGTTTTGACTTCTAAAATAAGTGATTATAAGATATAAGGACTTAACGAACAACTCGTCATAGGAAGATATATTTCCCAAAAACCACTAGAAAAGATTGCATTATAAATCTTTTTCCAACAAGAAATTTTGAACCATATCAAACTTCCAGTAAGGTACAGACAGTACTTTAATTTCTAATTTTTCAATTATGGTGGAAATTGATTAAAATCTAATTAATTTAAGTGAAAAAATGATTTTAAAGTAATTTCGCTTTAAACATTTTTATTTGTATTGCATTAAAAATTACATAAATTGTTATGAATTTCTTTTTTGCATATAATAAGATTAAAAAAAAATTTTAGCATCAAATTTTAATTGATCAATAAAGCATGATGATTTATGTACTGTACAGTCATCCTCCCATATAATCACACCCTTCGGGACCATAAAAAAATGGTGCGACTATAAAAATTATATATGATGTGATTAAAGGGAAGGTTTTTTTAATAAGTTTATTAGTAACTTAGGATTAATGTAAATGTGCTTATAAGGGAGTTGTGGTTATACAGGGGGTGACTATATGGGAGGACGACTGTATTTATATTTCTTCTCTTCATATATAGATCCGTAATATAGAAAAAGATGCCTTTTCACATGCTTGAAGGAATTCATGGCAGATCACCATATATTAACCTTATCACAATAATAAGTTAGGTATTTGAACAGTTAAAAAGGAAAGGAGATAAGCTAATTTCCTGGAATTGATATCTGAGTTTTCTTTTTTAGTAATAAAAAGTTGACAGAAATTATATAATAAATGACAGAATATAAAGATTAATATGATTATATGAAGTATTTGATTTAAATGATATATTATTTACAGATTTACTATATAACCTTAAAACTGTTATCAATTACTGATACCAGAAAATAGCTAAAAATATCTAATGCTAATAAATCTTATAAGCAAATTAATACTTTGATCTGGATAAAAACCATTATTTAGATAAAATAATTATTTTATCTGAATGAAAATAGTTATTAAAATAAAATTTGGATTAAAACTGATTATTTTTAAATTTCAGTAATATAATTACATTTATAGCATTAAAAGCTTTTAAATAAGCTATAAATCATACTAAAATACTTTAAATTATCTGAAATTTACAATTCAGATAAAATTAAAATCTGGATAAAATTGTGGATATAATCACAAATAATTGGTTTTATTTGGATAAAATCTGGATAAACCTGACTCAAATCAATATTAATAAATTACAACAAATTGTAAAAGTTTCTTTTTTTAATTTTATTAAAAATTAATATATATAACCTAAAAGAATTTAATTTATATAAATAATAATTATTTATGTTTATTCTTCTATAAAACAATATTGGTTTAATTTACAGTTTTTACTTTTGTATAATTACTAGTATTATTCTAATAAATTTGTAGATGTACTGCTATTAGCAAAAAAAAATAAAAAAAAATTCTTTTATAAAACTAAAAAAAACTTTTTTAAAAAGACTTTAAAAAACTTTTATATTAATTAAGGTTGATACTTCAACTGTTATATAATTACAGCTATGTAAAAATATAGAGTTATGGTTGTGAATTGTAAGTTGCAATTAATAACATCTAGTTGTGATTTTATCTAAATATTAATACATTTTAAAGTTATATTAATTGTCTATTTAATAACTAATTATGACTCATTATTATAAAATATTATGACTTACTATTTTAAATAATCATTCTGAAAATATTTTATAAATTCATATGTTAATTCAGGTAAATATTATTATATTTTATATATTAAATAGCTTAATAATATAAATATTGTAAAATAAATCAGTTATTTCACAGAATCACTGAAATATTATAATTTTACAGTTCTCTATAAAATAACTATTACATACTGTATATTATTACAGTCAGTCTTCTTTATAGTTACCTTAAATATAGTCATATTCTTCTTTATAAGTACATTTATATTAGTTTATATTGGCTCAAATTACTAATAAACTTATTAAAAAAAACCTCTTTTTAGTTATATCATACAATATTTTTATAATTACACTAACCAATTTGTTTTTGGTCCTGAAAAGTGTAATTATATAGATTATATAATTTAATATTGGAGATTTGGAGTATTTCTAACTTATAATTATAAATAATATATAACTTGATTAAATATAATATATATAATAAATACAGTTAAATAAATACTATAACTAAATACTATAATTATTTTACACTTATATTTTAATATACTGATAACTTAAAATTTAACCAAATGGAGTCTTGTATTTACCAAATGGTAGTATTTAATAAGTATTAAAAATTTACATCTATTAAGTATAAAAAAATAAATACAGTCAAAGTTCTCTATAACGAATCTCGATTTCTGGAGGTTATAATTCGTTATGGTGAAAATTTCGGTAATAATTGTACCGAATTTTAAACATTTATTCGCTATGATAAGCAATACCGAAAATCATATTCAAATTCGATATATTGAATATATTCAGAAATTTAGTTAATAATCAATTTTTTAAATGGTAAATTTGGCACGAACTTTATTACTTCATTATAATAAACTATCATGCTATTCTTTATTTATTCTAAAACACGAATCCAAAGTAACTTGCTGTTTAGAATGGAATTCTTCCCACTTTATTACTTTACGCAATTTTTTTATGGTTCGAATATGATCATTTGAAAATTCCATTTTATCAGATTTTTGTTCCATATATGTGATTATTTGATTGAGTGCCGCTAATGCCTCATAGTTACTGATAATTGGAATTTCTGGCCCCTCAACATTTGGTTCTTCTGGCTCTGTTATCATTTCTATAATTTCTTTATCAGTCATCATCTGGTGATTTGTTTCATCCTTTTCATACTCTAAATATTCTTCAGCAGAAATTGGGCTTCTGTATATTTTAGAAGCCAGCTGGCCAATAAGATCTTGTAGTTGGTCAACTTCTTCAAATTCATCAAAATCAAAATCAATGTCATCGTCAGTACTTGGTGGAAGAATGCCAGTTTTTCTCCAACCATTTGTAATAGTTACTGGTTGAACTAATTCCCATGCTTTTGCTGCATATTTAATTGCTTTTTTTATTGTAATTTCAGGTATGGGTTGTCCATTTTCTTGACTATTATCAAATGCTTTAATACGATTCTGCAAAAATAGTTTTCGATATTGTGCCTACATTTATTATTTTATTAATAAATTGGTTTTTTTTTGTCAATTATAAAACATTTTTGTACTTACTTTAAAACTATAAATGATTCCAGCATCACATGGCTGAAAGCGTGAAGTTGTATTAGGAGGTAATTTATGAAGACAAATATTGGAAAATTCAACATCATCAATTAATTTATGAGTGGATGCGCCATCATAAAGTAAGATTATATGTCTATTTTGGAGTCTTAGGCGTGAATCAAAGAGCTTTAACCAATCGTTCCAGATACTAACTTGCATATAAGCTGTTTTATTCCAATAATATTGTACTGGTAGTGACGACTTTGGAACATTTTTTAAGGCGCGTGGATTTTGGCTTTTCCCAATAAAAACTGGTTTTACTTTTTCAGTTCCTGAAGCATTACAACATAATGCAATAGTAACTCGTTCCTTAGATAGTTTTTTACCCACAACTATTGTAAGATAAGTATTATTTTAGTTTATATATGATTTTTTATATTAATTTTATACTAATTAATATTTAATTTACCTGGACCAGTTGATAAAGTTCGATTTGGCTCCATTTTCCAATAAAGTCCAGTTTTATCAATGTTGAAAATATCATCAGGTGAATATTCTTTAAGAATATTTTGAAGATCTTTACGCATCTCATTCAAATCTTCTTCTGAAGGAGCGCTTGCTGCTTACCAATGTTTACTGAAGATTGAATTGTGGCGTTTTTTAAAACTCTACTTCCCGTCATCGATCCTTTAAAGTCTTGTACATCAAGTAATGTTGCAAAATCACATGCTTTTTGTGCCAATAATTCGCCACTAATAGTAATATTATTATCAATGGCTTTTTCAACCCAAAAGCCCAAAGCTTCATCAACTTGTGGAAAATTTGGTTTGACTTGTTTTTTAAGTGAAGCTTCATAAGAATCCAATTTTAAAGCCAACCATTTTTCACTTTCTTTTAAAATATCGGATATCATTTCTTGTGAAACATCATATTCTTTAGCAAGTTCTTTATTTTTAGGTGTTGGTTTCTGCAACTTTTTTAGACAAACTTCTTGTTTTTGAGCACCTGTAAGAGAGGCTCTGGTTTGTTTTATATAAGAAGCTTTCTCTTTACCTTTAGAAGTTTTTTGTCTTTTTTCTTGAGACATTTGAAATAAAATGATCAATTATCAAAAAAAAAATTCACACGATTGTTTAATTTATAACGTGAAACTTTCTATTAATGGAAATTTCGTTATATCCCTTACATTTTAACGTGAAATTCGTTAAAAAAAAATTCGTTACAGTCATTATAAAAATTCGTTATAAAATAAATTTGTTAATTAAAGATTCATTTTATTAATAATTGTACAGATCTTCATTTTCATTATACGCAATGGTAGGATTTACTATAAAAATTCGTTATTTTTAATTATTTTATTTAATAAAAAATTGGTACCACTCATGTGATTCGATTCGCAATGGCGTAAAATTCGGAATACAGAAATTCGTTATAGAGAACTTTGACTGTATCTAAATACTGCAATATTTTATTATTTATTAAGTATTTAATTTTTTAAGCATTTTTTTAGTACTTTAATAATTTAACATTTATAGGCATTTTATCAATATATCTTATATTCAATAAGTACTATTTATGAATATTTAATAAATGCTTTGATAAATATTATAATACTATACAATATTTGACTTTACTTCAAATAAGTTTTACACAATGTGAAAGTGGGGTTTGAGGACCAAAGGTCTGATCCCCACTGAATGTTAAAAATAATATCAATTTTTCTTATTATATTAGAAGAGCTTCTATTAGCTCTAGAATCTTAATTTTGATATTATATTTTTAAGCTTTGTGTGGATTCTCCATCTTCAGTAAGCATATCAATTTTTATTAATATATTAGAAAAGTTTTTAACGACTCTAGAATCTTAATTTCTATATCAACTTTTCAGTTATATTTATTAAATTTAATGAAAATTATTATATCAGGAATTGATTCTGCATGAATTAACTCATTAATTAGCATATTAACTACTTAAGTCTAACAAAAATAATGAAAATAAGTCTAACGAAAATAAGTCTAATAGTCCTTATTACTTTATAATTAAGTCTAACAGTTTTTTTAAGTCTAATGAAAATTTATAAATAAGTCTAACCAAAAAATAAGTCTAACCAAATAACTCTAACTGCCCTAAATAAGTCTAACCAAAAATGTGTATAACAGAAATGGTTTCAAACGTGTTAGCTCATTAAATGGCATATCAAATAAATAAGTCTAACAAAAATATATATGCCATGTTTTATATCTATATGCGTTAGCTTACTAAATGGCATATCAAATTATTAAATCTAACAAAAATTTGTCACAATTTTCTCTGGTATAAGTCTAACGAAAAAATTTAAGTTAAATGATTGTCCTAAGTTTCCCATTAATAAATCTAATGAAAATTGTGAATAAAGAACTGGTTTTGCACAGCCACGCTCCTTAACTAGCATATTTTATATAAAAGTCTAATAAAAATAACTCCTGTAAAAATCCTGAAAAATCTGCAAAATTGTCCCGACTTTTCCTTAGTCAAGAACAAGTTTAACATAAGCTAGCTCATCAAATAGCATAAAACTTTAACGAAAAAATATAAAAAAGCAAGTCTAATGAAAATTTAGCAAATGTCCATTAGATATTACGCCTAAATTTAAGTTAGCCGAAATAATCTTTTTATTTATTCTGGTTGACAACTAACACAATAATCTGCTTCTTCCATTTTTATCAAAATGAGGCATTTCCTGCAAAGAGAAATATTAAAATTTGTAAGCGTATTTCTATAGGTAACCATTATTTTCTCATAATTTCTTTCTCGTATTTCTGATTAAAGTCTATCATAAAATTGGCTAGCAAAGGATTGGCCAACATAAGTTCTTTCTTGTTGAAATCTATCATAGTATTGGGTAATATAATAACCTCTAATATATAGTGAACATCGTCCACAAGCAGAGGTTGTAGGCTTTCTGCAATCAGAACAAAGTATACGTTTTTTAGCCTTCTAATGGAATCGACATCCTTCAGGCCTAGTACTAGCATTCCCATAAGCCATTCTGGTATTGCAGAGAAATGGGCAAGAATATGCACTGATCATCCTACTTTTTTATTACTAGATTCGAAAAGATTAATTAATAATTAGTTAATGCTTCGGTTTTGCAATAGCTAGAACTGCTTGAAAAGCTTGTAAATACTTACCTTCAGTAGAGTTTCTATGATCAAAAAGTGATAGGTACATAGGAAATAAATAATTAAAGAAAAAATTATATAAGCAAGTAATAGCGTGACAGTTAGAGCTAACTAATATATCAAATGTCTGATGCTTACCTAGAATACACTGGTAAAAAAATGATTTATCCTACACATATCTTACACATATTAGGTACTCAAAATGTAGAAAATCATACACAAATAATACACATATCATATACATATCGGGTACTAATATATATATCATACATATATCAGGTACCTGATAGGTATACTATATATATAAGTACCCGATATGTGTATGATATGTGTATTATTTGTGTATGATTTTTTACATTTTAAGTACCCGATATATGTAAGATATGTGTAGGATATGTGTAGGATAGACCATTTTTTTACCAGTGATATATAGAAGAATTTAGTATAGAGATAGCTGATTTCAATCCAATTAGTCCTACCGCCTATACATCTTTGCCAAAAACTTTACTGAAACGTAATAGGACCCTGGATATCTAATATAAAGGTCATAATAGACTTTTGGCCAAAAACACCCCTTTTTGCTGAAACTCAAAAAATCGTTTTTTGTAAATATCTCAGCATCCAGTAATTCAATTTTAATGAACTTTTTTTATTTTGTAGCCCTCATTTAGCTCTACAATTTAAAAAAAAGTTCATCAAAATTGGCCACGATGCTTGAGATATTTACAAAAAATGATTTTTTGAGCCCCTGAAAAATGGGCCAATCTGCCGAAAGTGTGACTTATGACCTGTTTTGGAGATATTCGGGGTCCTAACGTAATAATGGAATTATTAATATTCAAAATAATGATGATTGGTGTTTCAGATCGTGTATCCTAGGAGCTTTGCATCCAGTTAAAGTTCATTTGAAAAGAAATCCGCATCAGCTATATGGAGATTTCATGAAGGAACTTAATATAGATGACATCCCAATTCCAGTACCAGATTCAACACCAGTTTATAAAAAGTTCAAAAAAAATAACCTCAAAATCAGTCTATGTGTCTATGAATGGCATAACCAAAATAAATGTCTTGACTTTCACTATATTTCAAAAAGAAGAGGTAATGAATATAAGCAAGTAAATCTTCTAATAATTACAGAAGAAGAAAGAAGTAGGACCCCAAACAATATATATATAGGTCAGATAAAAAATTCAAAATTTACTAAGGTCAATAAGTAAATATTTTTCATGTCTGCTAAGCAAACTTTTATCTAACCATAAATTTTTTACAACTGTTAAGCAATTTATTTTATGATATATATATATTTATATATAATTTTTTTTATAAAATATGTATATAAAAAAAACTAAAAAAACAAAAATTTTTGAAATAAAGTATGGATAAAGCTATTATTATTTTTTTGTAATATTACAACTTATAAATAAATGTTTCTTATTAATATTTCGTATATTTGTTCTGTAACTTTAGAGCGTAATTTAGGCACTTTAGTCAAAGGAAACATCCAAAACCTTCTTAAGTAAAGTTGTTCAGCAGATTCGAATCTACTTACATATAAATTTTTATCATGATTGAATAGATATTTATAGATTTATTCATGTTTTTTGTAACGTCACCAATACGAGGAATTTTTATTTTTAAAATTTACTGTAAAATTTGTCAAAAAAAATATTTTTAAAAAATTTTCTAAGTAAAAATGAAATAACTTTTACTGATTATTACAAAAATTATAGTGTAAAATTATAAAAAAAACAGAAAACCACTTATTTTTCCCTTTCCATCCACCTGTTGCTCTCATTTCAATATATATTTTTTTACTGTTACACAGATGCATATATGATTTATAATTTTAATGTTACGTGGATGCATATTTGTTTTATCAAAAACACATTACACAATCACATCTAAAAATGATTCCTGTATTACTTATACAATTAACTTATTCTTTGTATTAAAAATAGTAAATTTTTTTTACACAAACATGTTTATAACTTTGTTTACATATTTTATTAAATTTTTTTAATGTGAAAAATGTAAATATATATTATATTATATATATATATTAAAAAAATCTATCCTGCTATGCAAATATATATCTGACTATTAATAATTTAATACTCTGTTACGTATAATTATATCTGACTATTTAAAAATTATGGTATCAAATAAGCAATAATAAATCTCACATAATAAAAATTTTTATATGTTGGTTAAGCAAACTCAAAACCTACCTTTATATATATTGTTTGGGGTCCTAAAGAAGTCACTACTATATTATCAAAGATTTACATAAGCTAGTATATAATCATAGTAAACATAAAGAGCGAAAATATATTTGTCATTATTGTCTTCATGTATACTCTTCAGAAATAAGATATAATGAACATTGCCAAAATGCAAGGATCTAAATAATGCTTCTGATGACCACAAATGCCAGTTAAGAATAGGAGTATTAAAGCTTTTTATAATCATAAATGCATGCAACCAAATCCATATTGCATTTTCTGGGATCTAGAAATGTTAACTGAAAAGTTAACTTAAAGAAAGAAGATGAAGTTAACCCATGCCAAAGATTACAGATCTTGTAACCGTGTGGCTATTGCTATATAGTTGTTCGTATAGATTAAAGTTGCCTGACTAAACCTCTCCAAAATTCTATGATTAGTTTTTCCAAAATTTTACTATAGTATTATTATAGTTTTGGCAAGATTTCAGCAGTTTTGGCATTTAGAATAGGTTTCGCCAGGTTTCGCTTTTCTTCAGAGTTTCGCCAACTTTTTAATAAGACTTTCATATAGTTTTGGCAAAGTTTTACCATTTCAGCATTTCGCCAACTTGCCAAAACCCCCTAGTTTCTCCAGCAACCTTAGTATGAATAGTTCACTCAACTATGAAATCATAAGTCAAGATTTATATAGGAGTCCAGATGCACTTGAAAGATTTGTTACAAAAATCAAGGAAAAGCTAATAAACATACAGAAGGACTTATCTGCACCTGCAGAAGTGATAATGGTACTAGGAGATCTTAAAGCATATAATAAGTATAGTTGTTTCCGAAATTCAATTGGCAAATCTGAAATCCAAAATTACAAAATCGTAATTAATTACGTGTTACAAAATTAATTACGTATTCCAAAATTCCGAAATTTGCATAATAGTGCGAAATTGCGAATATCTCAGGATCTAATGATCAGATTTCGATGTTCTTACTACCATTCGATTTGTCTCATCAAGACGAATCTAATAATATGTGTTTCATTTCTATAGCACCGATATTGATGGAGTTAATTTACTATAAACATTTAATGAATTTTGGTGTCGAAGCACGATCTAGTGATTAGATTTGAATGAATTTACCACCATTCGATTCGTCATAATGAGACGATTCTAATGGCGGTAAGATCATCATTCTAGCATTGAAATTGACAGAGCTATTATGCTATAAATATTTAAAAGTTATTGGTATCGGAGCGCGATTTAGTGATTGGATTTAAATGATCTTACTACCATTAGAATCGCCTTATCGAGACGAATCAAATGGTAGTAAGATCATCCAAAACGGATCACTGGGTGCCAAGTTATTATTTATTAAAGTTTATATATATAAATCGGCCAAAATTAAGGCTAATTCTGGCCAAATATTTTCATAATACGAAATTAATTACGGAGTCCGAAATTAATTACGAAATACGGAGTTTTTCTAATGAATTACTTAATAATTACAGAATTATGTAATTACGTATTTCTGTAATATTAAAATAATTTCAGACACAAGTATAATAATAAGGCGACAGAATGTTGGATTTACAAGAAACTTTTTTTAAAATCAGCACCAGAGATATTACAAAAACTCAAAGAAGTAAAGCATAATTTACTAGAAATCAAAGAATGGGAAACATGCATGGAAAAAGAACATTCTAAAAAGAAAGAGACACAAAAAACATACTGAGAAGCTTTAAGTGCATTTAATCAAAAAGTAAAAGATCATGATCATATAAATGGAAAGTACCAAGATCCAGCTCATGACTCTTGTAACAAAAAATTGCGAATCAGCTCTTTCGAAACTAAAGTGCCTCTTATATATATGTCATAATTTCTGGGAATATGACTTTCATCTGCTTATGAAAGTTATAAGCAAGTTTATGACTGATAAGCTAAATTGCATCCCAGAGAATATAGGAAAGTATAAAGCTATGGATGTTGGCCAGCTCCAATTTCTTGATAGCTTTCAACATATAGGAATGGGATTAGATAAATTAGTAGAATGTCTAGGAAGAAAGCTTGAAAAATTCCCCTAACTGTTAGGTATAAAGCTCCGAACGGGTTGGTTTGGTCCGGATTATAGACGGTTCAGATTAGAGCCAAAATTTGTAAGAACCGAACTGAAAAACTGGCGGTTCGGTTCGGTTTAATCTGATTTTTATAAAAATGCGAAAAATCGAATAGCCGGCTATCTAGTGATCGTATAAATTCGAGCCATATATCATTGGATTTGTCTCGACGAAACGCGTCGAATGGCGGTAAGATAATGTCTCTAGCATCGATAGATCACACGTTAACCCACGCTAAATAATTTATAAATAATTAGAATTAGCAAGTTATCTATCGAAGCTAGAGACATGATCTTAGCACCATTCGACACGTCTCAGTGAGATAAATCCAATGAATATAAATTCGTTCATGTACGACCACTGGATGGCGAACAATATCAAGTTTCGCATTTTTTTTAAAATTTTCAAGCGTTAAAAATTAAAAATTCCGATACATGAATTTATTCGTCGTCCAATGGTCGTACAAATATGAATTAGGACTCATTGGATTCGTCTCAACGAGACGAGTCGAATGGTGGTAAGATCATGTCTCTAGCATCGATACATCACAGGTTGACCCACGCTAAATGATTTATAAATAATTGGAATTAGCAAGCTATCTATCGATGCTAGAGACGTGATCTTACCACCATTCGACTCGTCTCATTGAGACGAATCCAATGAGTCCTAATTCATATTTGTATGACCATTGGACGACGAATAAATTCATGTATCGGAATTTTTAATTTTTAACGCTCGAAAATTTTTAAAAAATGCGAAACTTGATATTATTTGCCATCCAGTGGTCGTACATGAACGAATGTATATTCATTAGATTCGTCTCACTGAGACGCGTCGAATGGTGCTAAGATCATGTCTCTAGCTCCGATAGATAGCTTGCTAATTTTAATTATTTATAAATCATTTAGCGTGGGTTAACGTGTGATCTATCGATACTAGAGACATGATCTTACCACCATTCGACGCGTCTCGTCGAGACGAATCCAATGATATATGGCTCGATTTTGTACGATCACTAGATGGCCAGCTATTCGATTTTTCGCATTTTTATAAAAAATTGGATTAAACCGAACTGAACCGCCGGTTTTTCGGTTTTAATACCTGAACTGAACCGAACCGAATTTTGAGCCGGTTTCGGATCGGTTCCCCAGTTTAGCCTGAACCGTTTGGAGCTTTAGTTAGGTACTTTACTGAGAAAGGCTATTCAATAGATAAGATTAAACTTCTTTTTTGAAAGGACATTTTTCTATATGACTGGACAAATGCATAGGAAAAATTTGACAGAACAAGCCTCCCGTCTAGAAAGGACTTCTATTCAATTTTTAGTCAGCAAAATATAAGCAAAAAAGATTACAAATATGCACAAAAAATATGGCAAAAATTCGAGATGCAAAGCTTTGGAGACTATCATGATCTTTACCTGAGACAGACGTACTCTTACTAGCTGATGTACAGTCAACTCCCTCTATAGTCACTCCCGTTATAGTCACATTCTACTATATAGTCACACCAGTTGAATGTTCAAAACACTTTATTATTAAAATCTATCCTATATAGTCACAATCTATCTATAGTCACTATCACACCTATCCTCAAAAATCTTATATTAAAAAGAACCGTTTATAATCACGGTTATATAAAGAATATATTAAATAACTTGGCATCTAATAATCGTACAAAGATGTGTCATAGCTTGTTAGAATCGTCTCACTGAGACGAATCGAATGGTGGTAGTTTTATCCTTTTCTTTTGCAAGTGTTTACGGCCAGACCACCCATTGCCTCTTATGAGGACTAATCTCGGGCTCAAGTGTCCCTATCATCTTCATGGGCAACCATTATAGTTTTATCCTTTCTTTCAAGTTGTTTACGGCCAGATCACCCATTGCTTCTCTACGACTAATCTCGGTCTGCGTCCTATCATCTTCAATGGGCAACCATTAAACCGAGCACTTAATTCCTTTGGCAACAGCACCACTATAGTACACATCCCCCATCGGGCCATTTAGGCTGATCTGAAGCTAGGTACACGCCGCCTACTCATCCTATACCCATTGCATGACATCGATACTCAATTTATTTAACGACCTTTAGAGAGCATCTACTTTCGCCGAGACTTTCGACAGGTAACATCAACCATCTAGGGCACCCTTCCATACCACCATTTTATGGTGACGGCAGCCTCACTCAAAGCCACTACAGCCCGCGATTACCTAAAGACCGATAGTACAGTTGTTTACCCCTACAGAGGTATACTTTTGTAGTGACCACTCGGACAAAGTAGTAGGCATCTGTCCGGGACGATCACCCCCTTATGGTGGGTATCAACCACCAGGGATCACCAACCAGGACCCAAGGAGTAGGGAATCGAACCCCATAGCCATGCTACCTGTTCTGTGCACGAACACCTTGGTTGGTCTAAGACCTAACAGAAGGTCTAACTACCACTAAGACATTGCACCCTCAGCTTTACCATCTAGGACAACCATCTAGCCATTACTGACCCCAAGCGGTATCGTAGAGTGACCACCCGGACAGGAAGTCCCCCCAAGGTATAGTAGTGACCTCAAGGACAGGACTGCGCACATGCCAATAGCCTCATAGGGAACGTTAGAAGGACACCATGACCGCTTAGTTGAAATGTGCGGCCTAACTGTACACACTAATTCACCATGATGCAGTCCAACTACACTAATCCCTGTACCTTCACGCTATTGGTTGTAGCGTCCGCAGTATAGTTTTATCCTTTTCCGATCACTGGCTGACGAGTTATTCAACAAAATGTTAAACATCGGCATTATAATATTTCTTGATTTACGTTTACTGCGCCATTTAACATTTTGCTAGATTTCTCGGTACCTAGTGATTGTAAAAAGATGATTTATAGCTCGTTGGAATCGCCTCATCGAGACGAATCGAATGGTGGTAAGCTCATCTCTCTGTGATCAATATTGACGAAGTTATTACTTAAAAACCATTTAATATTTTTTAATTTCGGAAATTGATCTAGTGATTGGATTTCGATGTATTTTATACCATTAGATTCGTCTCATCAAGACGAATCGAATGGTAGTAAGATCGACTTTCTAGGATCAATATTAACAGAGTTATCACACAAAAACCATTAATATTTTTTTAATTTCGGAAATTAATCTAGTGATTGGATTTCGACGTATTTTATACCATTAGAACCGTCTCATCAAGACGAATCGAATGGCGGTAAGATCATCTCTCTACGATTAATATTGGCGAAGTTACGATACAATAAAGGTTTAAGTATAATTCTGGCTAAAATTATGTTAATTTTTGGCCGGAATTATGATATACAAATATAAGAAATTTTTTATATAGTCACATCTCTTTATAATCACCAAATACATGAGGATCATCACAACTCTTTCCTGAATTTTTGAAAATACTAATAAAAATTTATTTTTGAAATTTTCGTTTGAAAATTTCTAAGTGCTCGTTCTAAATACTAATATTTCTTCAGTTGCCTTCCTCTTTACTGAGCTTCTACCATGTCTTCACCTCCAGCTCCTTCTGTTATTAACCCGGATATTCCACCGCCACCGCGTCCTATTACTTCTACTCTCTCTGGAGACTGACCTTTGTCTCCCGCAGCTACCCCGCTGACGCGCCTAATAAACGTTCGCGTATTGTCGCTGATGATGCTATGAATGTTGATATAACTTCAACCACCTCTGTCCATACTCCCACCCTTACTTCTTCCGTTCCTTCTGGTCTTCCTGTCAACAAAGTCCAAGTGATTACCTCTCCTCATACTACTACTACTCCTGTTGAAACTGTTGACGCTTCTATCCACGCTCCCTCCAACACCGATGGTAAAGGCAAAGCTGTTGCCTTTGATATCCCAGAACGCCAACCATCCCCGATGGTAATGCTGCTGCTATCAAATCCGCACCCTCTCGTTATCATGCTGCGGCTTATCTACGTGACGCGCCTGACGCGTTTAAAGCTAAATTTACCACCAATTACTCCATGTGTGACGAAGTGGATTGTTCACTTTCCAGATATTCCTCATATGGTGCCCGCGCACGCTGCGATGGATCAGGAGATAACAAAAAGATCATTGTCTTCTTTAATGATCAGCATGATTATACTGATTGTGTCAGCTCCCCACGTGCAGATCTTCTCAATTTAGCCTTTATGCATTATTTCCCTGCAGATGCCAAACTCAATGACGAAGCGAAGTCTTTGTTTGTTACCGACATCCCACTTTTCCTTACTGAGGCACATTTTTCGCTCCGTCAAGTGTAAGCATTTTCCCGCATATGGTGACCGTAATCAAGTTTTGTAAACTTACCCCTCCCCGTAAACCATTACTATAATGGACATATCCAGTTTTCTTCCACGGATGCAATTACCCAATTTAATGATATTTGGGTGATTATTTGCCTTGGTAATTCTTTACGTGTCTGCCCGGCATCCTTTTCGAAATCCCAACGCGATAGCCGCAGAGAACATGTTGCTATTCTTGCCGGCATTCCGAAGAATATTAAAGAAGCTGATCTGTTAGAAATTGCTACTCAAGTCAATACTAAGGCCCTTAATGTCTCCTTGTCTATCAGTTCTTACAAGCCTAAACCCTATGTATATTTGAATTTCTCCTCGTTTGAATCTCTTGAAGCTGCCAAAGAAATGACCGTGGCTTTCCGCGGCAAAGGACTAACATGGCACCCTCCCAATGAAGCACAAATTTTATGCCACGTTTGTGGGCGTCCTGGTTGTTCTCCCTCTAAGTGCAATCCCCATCCCATACAGAAAGTGGACGATCGCCTCAACAAACTTTACTCTCGCTTCAATGCTGGCTCTAGACGTGGCCGTCAGGACTCACGACAATCACGTGACAATTCTAATTCCTGTTCAAGATCGCGTTCCAATTCTCGATCTCGCAATAATAATTCCTCTTCATCTCGCTCTAATAACAGCCATTATAATTCTAACACTTCTCGTCCCAATACTCCTCGAAATAGCAACCGGACCAATAATACTAATAATAATCCCAGGAACAATGATAATTCTTCCGGACCTACTCAACCTCCGCACAGACCTCATTCTATCATTTCTACAACACCTACTTCTTCATCTGACAATCCTGCCCTTACACTTCCTCAGCATGTTATTGATGAATTAAAGGCGCAGATCAAAGAGATCGCTAACACCCTCCATACTCTCAAGGAAACTGTCTCTTGGATGAATGATACTATCACGGCTCTCGAAAGATAAGCTATCTGATGTGAACAGACGACGATTTTATGCGGCAATAAAACATGAATTATGTATGCAACAAAAGCAAAATATGCATTTTTAAGGTGCATATTTTTTTTACGATTATGTGCAAATTATGCACCAAAATTTATAATTATGTAAAATTATGCGCAGTTTTATTATAGTAAAAATCAAAAAAATTAAATTTTTGTATATAAAAAAATATTATTTATAATTAGAATTTCATTTATTCTTTATTTAAAAGTGTTATTGCGTAAATTTAAATCCCTATTCCTTAAATCCCAATTCTTCTAAATTTTAGCACCATTAAAGTACATCATACTTAATCTTTTAAGAGAATCTTGAGACAGGTTTTGACGATCACTGTCTAAAAGAATATACATAGAAAAACTTCGTTCAACGGTACAACTTGAAATCGGCAGCCAAATGTAATCCATTGCAATATTAGAAAGGATTGGCAGTTGTGTTGCCTTATCTTCCCAATATCGATCCAATTCCATTTCACTTAAAAATTCGTTATCTAATCCACAATAAATTCCCCATTCTCGTAATAATTCATCCGATAGGTTGTCAAATTCTTTAATTATACTATACTGTCGAATGTTTTTTCGTAAAGCATCTCCAAAATGAATAAATTTGGGATCAAATACTTGACATGCATAGAAAAGTGGCCGAGCTGGATGATTAGGAATATGTGCAGTGAACTTGACATAAGCTGCTTCAAATGCTGCTCGAAAAATGGAATAGAATTCATGTGTATTAAATCGGAGACTATTAATTAAGTTTTCTAAGAAAAGACCAAAATCATTTGAATTCCTATATGTTTCGATATATGCAGTAAGTTGTTGAAGGCGTAATTCTACAAAAGGAAAAACAGGTTTTTTTAATTGTTGGAAAAAATCAAGATCTTGAACAAATTCTTTAGCATAAGAGGAAATGAAATTAAGGTAAATTGTAATGACTCCCAATTCCTTTTCATTTTCCAAGCAAGAATTAATAGCAGCCAAAGTGTTGTGTTTCTTATCATTATTGAATTCTTCTTTAAAAAAAGAAGGCCAATAGATAATATGATCCTTTGCATATGAAACCATCCGAAACCAAGAGTTCCAACGCGTTTTGTTATATAAAGGAATTTTGCATGGTGAGGGAATTCCATGCATTTTTAAATAAGCCAGGTATCGTCCTCTTCGGGAAGGAGAATTAACAAAAACCTCTTTAATTTTATCCAAAAAACATTTTAAAGTATGAAATTGAGGTAATGTTCTCCACATATCCCTTTAATTTTATATAGAAAAGAACAAATCCTTTTTTATTAATTAGAACTTTTTTATATTAGATTGTACAAACACTTTAAACAAGAAAATTAATGCAAAATAATTAAAAAGAAAAAAGAAAATATCGACCACTATGTAACCATAATTATTATTATGATGAAATTCGCCTCCTCTTACAATAAAAATAATGTTTACCAGCAGCTTACATACCCGATAAGATTTATAATATGTGCACAACACGGCACATGAATTAACTGAGGCATTAATGGAGACAGAACTTCACGATGACATTTTTTCATGTACGCGGCTGAATCTGAAAGAAATAGGCGTGGCAAATTGAAGGATATATTAAAGTGAGTAAGAATGGTTGTGAGAACTTGTCCCATTGTGGTATTATTTACACGTTCAAGAAAATCAACTGAAACTAATTTTGTTTCATTACGATAACAAAAAAGGGTGTTCGACAACACTCCGAGCACAATCATCAGTAGTTTCATCCATAATTATAGCCACAGGTTTTGAATCAAAAAGTAATTTAAGTGACTGGAAGTGTTTATCAAAAACGCTAGGTAGGTAATTTTGTCTGAGAGTAGGAGCTTGAGGAATGGAACCTCCATTTTTAACGTGTTTTTTAAAAAATAGAAGTAGTGAATTGACTTTTTCAAGAGGAATGTCTGCTGTTGCAAACGCTTCTATAAGGTCTTCAATAAGTTGTTTTTTTGATTCTGAAACTGCCTGAGTAGATGAAAGGGTAAGTTGTTGTGTTTTATTCTGGCTTTCTTCTTGACTTCTTACGTTAAAAACGTGTTTCTGACTTTTACAATGATTATCTACAGTAGATTTACGCTTCCAGTCTATAGAAATATTGCAATGATTGCAAAAGAGAACATTGTCATCTACTCGAAAAATATCTTTATATTCATTACATCTAGTATAAACTGATGAGGTTTTTTGTTTTTTTGGCATTGCGAAAGAAAAAAAGATGATCGAACTGATAATCCGTAGCAAATTAAATATGTTTTACTGCGGATTATGCGCTCTGATATGGGATAATTTAAATTATGTGATTTTATGATGCGATCAACTTAAATTATGCATTTATCGCATAATTATGCATTTAACGTGAAATTATGTGATTGCATAGAATCATCGTCCCTGAGCTGGAATCAATGATGAATTATGATGCCCCTGACGACTCTAAATTGTATTCGCCTTCAAATGATCATGACCAATATAATCATTCTTACGACAATGGATGGGATGATGCTCCAATCTGAGACACGAATTCTGGATTCAATCTTCCTCCCCACACTTCCTCTTCTCTTATGGACGTTTCTCCTGATGCCTCCTTCTCAGCTTTGGATCCTAGCTCTGTCCTATCAAACCGACATGTCCCCTTACCTGCCTCCCGTCCTACTAATATCACCCCTGACGCTAACACTTCCCGTTTGCAATTAGAAATTTTTAATGTTACTAATACACAAAAGAATCTTTCTGCCCAACTTGGTTCGATTATGGAAAAATTGGACTCCTTCTCTCCTTCAAAACCCTCCCCTTCTAATGATTGAACACCAATTTATATCGGGTGCATCACAGGGATTTCACCCCCTAATAGTGCGTTACCTAATAATAATAGTTTTAATAATCCCTCTTCTCCCTTTCTTTCTTCCTTTCTTATTAACTTTGGGCAAATCAATGTTAATGGTTTATGTTCCCCTGTTCGACAATTGCATTTGTTAAATTATTTTTTGCATTCTTTCTTTGGCGTTTTATCTTTGAATGATACTCGTCTTACTTCTTTTGGTGCTAAATTTATTTACCAGAATGAACATTCCCATTATAATTTTAAATCCTATTGGGCACCTTTCCCTTCTAATTCACGACCTCATGATGGTGTTGGTCTTTTACTGCGCCATCCTTTACACAAACATGTTCAGAAAATTGATCCTTGGAAAAGTCGTCTTTTAAAATTGGATCTTTTTTTCCATCAAACAAAAATTTCTATTATTTCTGTTTATATTCCTCCTTATCACTCTATTCATTATAAAGAACGAGATGCTATTTTTGCACAACTTAATTTATGGCTTGATAAAGCCCGTTCTAATAATTATCATGTAGTAATCCTTGGTGATTTCAATGCAGATGAACTTTCACATTCACACCTTCCTCAACATCATTTAAAAATTTTACGATCACTCTCTTCTCGATATTTTACGGATCATCAATCCCATATTTCTTCATTTTCAGGTCCTAGTCCTACCTTTTATCATCAGAATGGTTCTTCAAGACTTGATTATATTTGGTCATCCCCTGATTTTCCTGCTCCCGGTCTTGTCTCTCATGTTGAATCTTGTCCTAAGTTAAATGATAATCCATTTACTGATCACCGTGTACTTATAACGGCTTTTGATTTTAGCTCCTGTTTCGCTACTCTAGCTAAAGCTAGATTAAAACAAAAAAGCAAACAACGCATTATTTTTCTCTATAAGAATTTGAAAGATGATACTTGGGACAAATTTTCTATTAAAGTAAACTCGCGTCTTGAGTTGTATTTGACCACACATCATCCTTCTATATCTTCACTTTCAGCTCTTTCTTTGGATAAACTCTGGCACGCCCTTAAACGTTCTATTCTTGGTGGTGCCATTGATTCTCTACCATTTCAACATGTATCCAATACCCATCACCATAAACATTCTCCTGAGCTTACGATGCTTATTGCTATCAACAAATTTTTGAATAGATTATTATTCAAACTGACCACGTCTCGGCCTAGTCGTCCAGCTCAAATTTCACAGATGATTAATTCTTTGTCTACACAATTATCTCTTCTCAAATCTCTTTTAAAAGATTATACTATACCTAATTATAGTACAACACCACTTCCCGCTTTTATCAAATTTTTGCGTTCGCAGAAAACTTTGGTCTCTGCATATCTTTCCACGCAATTTCAGCAACATCGTGTAGATTCCATTGAATATTATACTGCTCTTAGAGATAAACATTTCTCTACGTCTCCAGGCTCTTTCATTTCTTCAGCCCGATCAGTGGAACATCGTTCTATCGTTCTCGATAGAGTCTTGGTTGTTATTGACTCTAAACCCACTTTACTTACTGATCCTTCAGATATCAAGCAAGCTGCTATTAACCACTTCCAATCGGTTGTTACTCCTCCTTTGGTCCAGTATTCTTCTATGGATTCATTTCCTCCACGATGGCAAAGAGCATATACTCCTCTCTCTGATATTGATTCGTCATTATATATCTCGGTCATGTCTCCTATTTTGGAAGATGAATGGAAGAACATTCTCAATTCTATGCCTAATAACAAAGCCTCTGGTCCTTCCAAAATTTCTTATGAGATGCTCAAACATTTAACTGGCGAAGCTTTCAATTTATCTCTTGTCTTAGCTAACGCCTGCCTTATTCATGGAGATATTCCCGCTGATTGGCGTGAAGCGCTTGTCTATTCTATCCCAAAGCCTCATGAATTTGATGCCCAATTAAAGAATACGCGACCCATCACGTTGTTGGAAACTGTACGGAAGTGTGTGGTTAAGGTCGTTACAACTCGACTTTCAAAAATCTTAGCTGACAATCAAGTGCTCCAAGGTGGTAATTTTGCTGTATTGCCAGGCGGTTCCACTGACATTCCTATTAAGATGCTTGATGCTATTATTCATCAACGACGTTTTGATAAAAGCGATGACCAAGAGTTATGGATTGTTTCTCAGGACATTTCTAAGGCCTTTGACTCAATTGATTTAAATATGCTTAGACTAGCTTTAATCCGTCTACATATGTCGTCTTTATTGATTAAATTTATTATCAACCTTTTTACAAGACGTAATAATAAAATTATTACCCATTATGGTGATACTTCTGGATATAGAGTTAGAATTGGTATTGACCAGGGTGAAATCATTTCTCCATTATTATGGGTTATTTATTTGGATCCTTTGCTTACCACACTTAATCGAGAAGCCTGTGATCTCTTTATTTTGAAATCTTCTGCATTTTTGGATTATTCTCCAACTGAATATTAACAACATAATCTCCCTGTTTCGCATATTACATTTATGGACGACTCCACTTTGATTGCTTCATCTAAACGAGGAATTGAAGATCGCCTTTCCATTACTGCTGAATTTTATACTTTAAATAATACTCAAGCAAATTCAGCAAAATATATCCTTCTTTCTTCTGAACAATTTTCTCAAACTATTGTGTTTGATCTTTCTCCTTCTCCTTTAATTGCTTCTCATACCCTTACTTTAAAGGCGTTAGCCTTATCTACATCCTTTCGTTTTTTAGGTGTTTGGTTTAATCTTTCAGCTTCTTCTCGTTTTGTTCACAACCAAACTGTTTTCATGGTCAAAGATATGGCTACTTTACTTAGTCCTAAAAAGCTTTTGGCTCAACACGTGGCTTATCTTTATAATGTTGTCCTGCTTCCGAGGCTAGAATTTCACCTACAAACCACATTGTTTCTCCAATGCTTTCTCTTATTCGACAAAAAGCTGGTCTTGCCTCAGTTACTCCTCTTTCTGCCCTTTTTACATTATTACCATTTTCAATCCAACAAGCATTTGGTCGTTTTCTTTCATCCCATGTGGCTTCATGGCAAAAAATTTTTTCTCACCCTTCATATAAACCTTTTGCCAATTATATGATTACTTATCTTCAAGGTTTTTTGGACTGTGAAACCTGCCCTTCTACTATTAATTTAGAACCATGGTCTCATACCTTTCCCTGCGAACACATTCTTTATTCAATTCTTTATTGTTCTCTTCTCGATTAAATATCACGTGGTCTTTAATGTTCCGACCTCCGAGGAAAGATTTGCGTCCGGCGATCCCACTCCGGTCTATTTTACTAAAAGCATTATTTACTTCCATGAAAAATGTCCGAAAAAATTTCAGCACTCGTTTCCTTGCTCAACTGATTACGCTGTGTGGCTCTCGACTTCTCTCGTGGAAAGATTTACGCTTTCTTAAACGCGTATCGAACAAAGGATCTGTGCCAGCTTGGTTTAATTATTTGTTCAATCTTATTGTTATTCCTAATTCGCCTTCCTTTTTTATTTTACAACAATTTAGAATTCCTAGTTCTCATACTGTAGCTTCTATTTCCTTTATAGATATTAGTCGAAATTATTGGTTTAACCCTCAATGGGCTATTTCTCTTAATCGTAATACTAACTCTTTTCTTGTTGGCCGTGTGATTACTATCTATCCTGCTCCACGTAATGAAGCTCTTATTTCACATTGGATTGCGTCTTCGGTTGATGACTTGCTTTCTGATTTTAATGCGTGTCAAGGTTGTGCCTCTGCTCTTCCGCGATCCTCTACCTCTAAGACTCTGCTTAAACGATGTCTCTCTGAAAGATGTTTCTCTTATGTTCCATTATCAAGTTCGATCTGTTATCCTACAAAACCTCGTACTTATATACATGCGGACACTCGTTCGGTTTCACTCTCTGCCTCGTTAGGCTATGCCAAATCTCTTCTACTATTCCATCTCTTTGCTCCGGATCGGTTACCTTCTATAAATGAACAAATGCCCAGGATTTCTGATATCCAACTTCCTTCATCGGTGTATACACTTTATATTGATGGTTCCTTCCTTCCTCCTTCTAGTCATCCGGTATCCTCGATGGCTTATGCATGGACTGCTATAGATTCTGATGGATTTATTTTGGAATCTCATTATAATATTATTTCTTCTATTTTTCCTTCTGCTTTACGTTCAGAAGTTTTTGCTTTATTGCATGGACTGGACTCCCTCCCTCCGAATTCCAAGATTACTGTCGCCACTGATTGTGTCCAATTACTTTCCCTATGGTCCTCATACGTGAATGCTCCTTTTATTTCCAGAATGCTTAAAGAATTTAACCATCTCTTATGGTCCTCTATACGAGCTATAAAGTCACATAAGAATCTGGATGTTACCTTGATCAAGGTTCCTGCTCACGCTGATGACACTTTGAATAATCATGTGGATGCATTAGCTAAAGCCGCTCATACGGACTCACACCTTTCTTCTTGTCTATCATTGGAATTGTTAGCTCCTTGCATATTTCAATTTAATTCTTTACCTGTGGATATGAATATCCGGAAATTCATCAGAGATATTTTTGACGCTAAAACTCTTTTAACTCTTGCTGTATTACCAAGATTTAATTCCTATTCTTCAACTTCTGATATTGATTGGGCTTGCACCAAATTTTGTCTCAATAACAATAAGCAATTTGCCTCTCATCAGAATGGCCGTTCTGAGTTTTGTGGTTTCCGTATCAAATTACTTTTAGATATGCTTTCAATGCTTACAACTCTTCAGAGACGAAAGCCTCATCTTTATAATCCAAGTTGGCTTTGTCCTCAATGTAACTCTTTTCCTGAGACTTTAGACCACTTGTGGACTTGTCCTTATATCTTACCAGAATTTAGCCCTTTAAATACTTTTAAAACACTTCTATTGGCTCTCCGGACTAATTATCTTGACAAATTCCTTTCCGCGTCATCTTTAACACCTTTACCGGACTCTTTTGCTGCTGAATTTATGGCTCTTGATTGTTGGAATTGTGACCCTCCTTCATTTTCTTGCCTGAGACTCGCACGAGGACTTATACCGATTTTCCTTACAGAATTTCTTGGAAATTATTTTTCTTCACTTACCATATGGTCTATCTTAGATACACCTTTGCACGACTTTCATTTTGACCTTTACGTTCAGATCTGGTTGTGCCGTTCTATTTTCTTTCATCATTGGAAATCAGCTCAAGGCATCACTAAAAAAATGAAATTGTCAGCTCTTGATCCTTTTCCTATTTCACGCACTTCCTTTAACATTCCTCCTGATTCTTCAATACCTTCCCTGGCGACAGTTTCTTCGGATTCCTGGGTTTCTTGGGTTTCCTCTTCTATAATCCGTGGGGGATCTTGGATTTCACATTTGGATTTTTGGCGCCGCTTAACAGTTCAGCCTCTACTTAGGATTTCTTTTTGGTAACGGATCGGATCTTATGACATGCTGGATAGTTGACTCACACTGGCCTTCAGATAAAGATGGGGTATGCGTTTCTGTAATAGTTTAGTTTTTCTTTACTTAATTTTATTTTGTTTGGATTTCTTAACTTGTATGAATCGTGAAGCTAGTTTTTTTTATTTTTGTTTAAATTTTATATATTTTGTAATATTGTTCGATTTGTTTCTTGTACTTTTCGTTTAAATTTTAATAAAAGATAAAGTCATAAGACTGTTTGCTCATAATCACCAAATATGGACTGTCCCAAATGTGTGACTATAAAGAGAGTTGACTGTATTTATAAACTATACCATCATGTGTCTGCAAGATGATAGCTTAAACCCTTCTCACTACGTCTCAGCACCTGGAATGTTTAATGATTTTCTTTACAAAAGTAGCGGGCAAAACTCAAACTCATGACAAATATGGATGAATATTTAATGGTAAAAAATGGTATTTGTGGAGGCATGACAATGACAAGTCATCAATACACCAAAGCAAATAATCCACAATGTTCAGACTATGAATCCAACAAGCCAAATTCCTGGATCATGTATGAGGATATGAATGCTTTATATTCAGATATAATAACCTAATACATGTCTACAGAAATTTTAGGTAAAGTAGCATCAGAAAAAATACCAGATATTCAAAGCATAGCACCAGCTGCAAAAATAGGCTATACACTAGAAGTTGATCTAGAAGCCCCAGTGCACTTGCACAATTTCTTTACAGATTATCCGTTAGCATCCAAAAAGCAGATAATTCCAGAAAACTGGCTTAGTCTATATAATGAAAGATTAGCAAAAGATAAAGAAGTTGGAATAAGGTTGCCTGCCTAAATTTCTCCAAAATTCTATGATTAGTTTCTCCAAGATTTTACTATAGTTTTATTATAGTTTTGGTAAGATTTTGGCAATTTCAGCATTTATAATAAGTTTTGTCAGGTTTCGCTTTTCTCCAGAGTTTCACTAACTTTTTAATAAGACTTTTATATAGTTTCAGCAAAGTTTCGCTATTTCAGCATTTTGCCAACTTGCCAAAACCCCCTAGTTTCTCTAGCAACCTTAAGTTGGAAATGGAAAATATGTGTCTGACACAGGTCAAAATCGAGGCTATCGGTTGCATATCGGGTACCAGATATATGTAGGATATGTATATGATATGTATACGATATGCAACAATTACACACATATCGGGTACCTGATATCTGTAATGTTTATGCAGAAGTTCGGTGATATATATTATAGATATCGTGCACATATTACACATATATTGGGTAGTATAATATCGGGCACATATCTTATACATGTCGTATAAATATCATATAGATATTGGTCGGTATAATATCGGACACATGTTATATAGATATCGGGTAAATATAGGATACATATCGTACATTTATCTGACAATACGATAGATAATTTTTTCATATAATATTATAATTTAATCTGGGCAAAATTATAATTTCAGATTAATTTTTAATTTTAATTCGGGCTAAAGTAAAATTTTATTACACAAATTTTATTATTTTCAATTAAGGGTAGGGTGTATGTCGATCATTTTAATTAGTAAATCGCCATCTAAAAAGTAACGTGATTTTTGATAAAACTAAATCTTTTTGAGAACCAAACGTATCACAAAAAAATTTTTTGCGTTCTCTTCTCAAAGACTTATAGTTTTATTTGTTGTGAGATATTTTTATGTTATTTAATTAATTTATGTTTAAAATCATAGAAATAAAACTTTGTAACTCTCGAATGAGCTGAGTTTTTTCGAATGAAAGAAATAATATTAATAAAAAATGTGAAGAAATATATTATTTGCATGATAATACTTTGATTTTGTTAATATATACATAGGCTACAACCAATTTACAAATAAATACCTCCTTAACTAGTAATATTAATATTTAATGCATATTTTATTATATTTTATGCTTTCAATTATTAGATATAATGCCTTCTAACACTTCTTATAGCTGGTATACGATGCTAGTTGCCCAAGACCCTGCCAATCGATATGCTATACAACGGCCAAATGGTAGTTGGATGGTTATTGACTATTCTGCTGGTCTTCGTATTTTAAATTTACACAATGAAGCAAAAGCGTTCAATTTCACCATAAAAGATATCTCTATTGCTGAAGATCAAAATCATAATGCTGGTTATATTTTTTTCGCCATCAAGAAGCAGAACAATCATTAATACCATTATTACCTGGATATGTGGTTTACACCACTGCTGGCAAAAAAAGGTTTAGATTATCAATTCTAGAAAGTAATAATCAATTACTTTTCTTTTGGGAGGAGTTCGGTTCTGATTTTTCATATACTGATAAAAAGGCTCAAGGCGTTGAACGACTTGCCTTCCATTGTATGTTAAAACAATATGGTCTTGAATCAAATACTACCATTCGAACAATTCTTGGTCTTTACAATCCTCAAATAATTTATAAACTTCAAAAACTTGTTCATGAAAAGTTTCCTTTGCGTTATCCAAGTATTTTTCAACGTGAGTCTTTAGAAAATTTGCGAAATAGTGCAAAAAAAAAGAAGAAACATTACTTCGTAGTTTGAAACGAGGACAAGAGGAAATTGATAATTTTTTATGTGAAAATGATAGTAATGGTAATAGCCAAAATATTCTTTTTGGAATTCAGGTTGAATCCGATGGAAAAGTATTACCCCCTAAAATGACACAAGTTTCAATGTTAAAAAATTTAGAATATAAACAAACAATTTATTCCCAAAATAGGACAATTAAAAAATTAAAAGAAAAGGTTACTTCAATAAATAATGAAGCTGGAAATGCCAGTGAAACTGATATAACCACGCTCAATAGTGCAGAAATTCAAAAGTTGGTAGAAAAGGAAATAGATGAAAAAAAATTGGGATCGGTTATTTTCATAAGTACCTCTCAATACCTTTCTATTCTTCTTTCATTACCTTGCCCTAATTGTCATGATCTTATTGTATCAAATCGAACATTTTACACCAAAGTGTCTGGGTTTAATATATCTTGTGTCATTACATGTCTTCTTTGCGAAACAATAACACAATATTCAAATGAGGATTCAGGAGTGAAGTATTCTCATTTAGTTACAGGAGCTGCGCTTGCTGGAGGAATACATCAAAATTCAATTCAAACAGCATTGGCTACAATTGGAATAACTAACCAATGTAGCAAAAAATCTTTTTACAACTATCAAGCTCGTATGTACAAGCCTATCATTGATAGTGCAAAATTTAGTAGTGAAATGCTACTACGTGAGATTTTAGATCACTTGGAATTGACTCATCTGCCAGGTCAAGAAAAAATGCTACCTATAGGTTTCGATTGTTCATGGTCACATTCTCGTAATGCACACCAAGCTAGCGGAGAATTCTTATACTTGGGTGACCTTCCTGGTACATAAGAACTGTTTTTTTATTAGAATAGTTATTAAATTATCATTTGTTTTATTAGGGTATAATTACCAGCCCGTAATTGGATTTTATACAGTGGAAAATTCTCGTGTAATACGTAAATCTGAAAATGATTCTTCAGCAATAATTTATAAAGGAAATTTTGATGGAACATCAAGAAAAATGGAGCACGCAATCTTACTTGCATTACTCAATGACATAATGCCTATATTAGAACAAACTGACTTTACCTTACATGTATGTGTAGATGGTGATCTAGAAACTAATAGAACTTTAGCATGCATCCCTGCAGTAAGTCGCATATTTGCTGATCTGAAACATGTCAGCAAAAATATTCGAAAGAATCTACGTAAGTTGATTATTTTTATAAATTATTTTTATTATCTCACAGCTAATAAATTTATTTTTTATTAACAGTAAAAAAGCAATATTCACGTTGGCATCCCTTTGAACAACATATTATGCGATATTTCAATTCTTGCATATTTAGTGCTGGCCTTAAGAATAAACTTAACCAGAATAGTGCGCCAACTGAAGAGGAAACGCGACATGTACAAGTGGAAGGTCTAATTCGGCATTTACTTGATGATCGCAGTTTATGTTGGGATAACGTTTGCTGGATAAAAGATAATCCTGAATTACAACTGCAGAACCCAACTTTAAAAAATTATACGCAAGCCGAAATTGAGAATTTTCGAAGTTTTATTACTACAATTTTTCGTATACCATCTGGCCAAGGACTTGTAACTACATTTCGCACTTCACATAATGAAACGTTCAACAGAAAAATTCTTAAGTACTTGGATAAACGAATTGATTATTGGGCCTCTTATAGTACTCGGCATGCGTTGGCAGTTCTTGACCAAAATGATGGATTAGATGTTATGATTTCTAAAGTTCGTGCAGCAGCAACTGAAAAAGATTTTTCATATTCTGACATTTGTAATATACTGAACTTTGTTAAGGAAAGATCTCAAAATGTTCTTAAAAATCGTAGTACAATTCAACAACGAAATGAAGCAAGAAAAGAAAAATTTGCCAATGATAGAAAGGAACTTGCTGGATTTGATTTTGATAAGGTATGTATTGTATGTTATATCTTTTAAATATATGACAAAGTATTTATTTAAAATATTTATTATAGGAATTAGTGTCTTATAAAAGCAAAACACCTGAACAAATTCGCAAAGACATATTTTGGCCATCATTTGGTGATATTTTAAGAGATTTTGATGTAATAGTAAAATGTGTTGCATGTCATGCATTTGCGAAGAAGAGTGCACGTGGGCTTGTGTGGATTATGTTCATTTTATGTAGATGCAGGTTTATGGGGACGAATTATTAATGATAAATTTATACCAAAAGGACAACTACCGGAGCCACTTAAAATAGATACACTAATCTCACTTGCTGCAAAAAAGATTTTTGGATTTGATAATTTTCGAGATGGACAGATGGAAGCAATTATTACTTATTTAGGTGGTAAGGATACATTTGTATCTATGAAGACTGGCGGAGGTAAAACTTTATGTTATGCCTTGTCAGCTATTTGTTTTGAAGGTTTAACTATTGTTTTTAGTCTCTTAAAGCAATTATGGATGATCAAAAGGTTAGATTTAGTTATAATTACTGTATTGTATTTTGAATACCTAATAGTTTTTTTTATATTTAGCGAGAACTCATAAGTGCCGGTATTCCATGTGCTACCATATATGCCAATTTAGCACAAGGAGCAAGTATCCAAGAAAAGATTTTTGAAGAAATAGCATGTGGATTGATAAAGATACTGTTTATTACGCCTGAAAAATTAACATCTAATGGAGGATTCTGTAAATTTATTACACAACTTTATGAACAAAAAAAAGTCCGTTTTATAATTGACGAAGCACATTGTATTTTAGCATATCAGGATTTTAAGTAATGCGATAATACTAGGCATTAGTATGGAAAATGATTAATTTCTGAATATTAACAATATTATTTTATTATTACAGAGAAGCTTGGGGTCAACTTGGAATGTTAAAGCAGCGTTGGAAAATGGCACCAATTATGTTACTTACAGCAACATGTACACGAATGGAAGTAAATGAAATTTGTAAAAACTTGATAATTGAAGAGAATAATTTTGCGTTAATCCGTGGTTCTACAAGTCACCGATCAGAAATAATTTTCAATGTGAAGGAGAGAAAAGAAATCCGGGATCAATATATTACTGAAATTATAAGTATTGTAAATGCCAATTTACTTGGACGCATTATTATATATTGTGCAACACATTCAAGTTGCGAATATTTATACAATAAGTTACAAGAAAGCTTGAACAATATATCAATAAATTATTTCCATGGTGGTTTATGTGATAATGAAAGAGAAACAGCAATGAATAATTGGAAAACTAATTATACGCAAATAATGATTGCAACATCTGCGTTTGGAATGGGGATAAACTCAAGTAATGTACGAGTGGTAATTCATGTGGAAGCACCAATGAGTATGAGTATGTATATATAATAAACTAATTTTTTTATTTTTTTATAATATTTTAATATTATTTACACATTTATAGCTAGTCTTATTCAAGAAGCAGGACGTGCAGGACGTGATGGAAATACAGCAACTCATTTTATTTTTTATGGTAAAAAGGATATTCGTACAAATTACTCTATAATAGCAGAGTACCGAGAAACGTGAATATTTTTTACATTTATATATTAATAATAAAGAAATATATATTTGATAAAAAAAAAATGACTAATTTATCTGATTGAAATACTGTATCAATAGTGCATCTATTATCGCAAATATCGAACAAAGATTGATCAATAAACTTGAACGAGCCTACTAAAAAAATATTTGAGGTCTTCTACTATTGTAACTCACAATATGAATGTCGTCGAACAGCTAATTTGGCGATATCAAGCATGGCCAAATGAACAAAAGCCACCTACATGTGAAATATGTGATAATTGTATTAATCGAATTGCTGATAAGCCAAAACTACTCGATGGTAAAGAAGAAATAATAAAGTTGATAGAAGTAGTAGAATATCTTACGCAGATGGGTGAACAAATTGGTCCAGATGATGTGGTAGATATATTTAGAGGTGGTAAAACCGCAAAAATAAAACAAAAAAATTGGAATACTCTGCCCGTATATCCAACTGAAAAAAGAAAGGTGTTGAAAACTAAAGATTTAGTTCATTTTGCTTTAACTGATTTAGTTGTTCGTGGTTTAGTTCAAGAAGATATTATATTGCGAAAACCAATTGAAAGTAGTAAAGTTTTATCTAGCAATATTATTATAAAGGGAAGCGGTACGGGTATACAAGCTAGTGCTAACATGCAAACTTGGCTCTATTTTGTTAAATAAAATTATGTATAATACACATAATTTCTGCAGAAATTATAATAATTTGTGTTTATGGTGTTTTGGTTACACAAAAAAAATTTGCCGCGTGATTTATATCAAAAATGATTTTCGTACACCCCCCCCTTAAACTAAAAGTTTTATTGTTTTTTAATTAATAATAAAAAAGATTACAAAAAAATATATTATTCTATATAGCTATATAAATAATTAGATATCTGTTATCTACAAATAGCGCTTATTTTTATCTGTTTAATATTTAAAAGAAAGAAATAGTATTTTAGTAATAAAGATATTAGTATGAATAATGTATTCGTAAAAGAAAAAGAATAGTATTAAAAAAATGTTAGTAAAAAATGGTTAGTAATAGAAAATGTTATTAGTATGTTTAGTAGTAAAATATATTAGTAAAAACAAGCGTTAGTAGGTTAGAAAAAAAGAAAAGAAGTGTATAATATAAATAAAAATTAGTAAAAAATATACCTTTGTATTTATTTCACCTCTTTTTTCAAGTTTGCTGTTTAAAGAAAATAGATCTTGTTAATTATTTTTCTTTAATAAATAAAAAAAATAAATATTTAAATTACCTTGATGTGCGTTACTCTCATATTCTTCTGAAGATATATGATTAGATCTTCTTTTTCTTGAGTTTACTATATATAAACCAAATTAATTTTTGATTAAATTTTTTTAAAAAGAATACTTAGATTACCTTGATATGTGTTGCTTTCAAATTCTTTTGATTTAGAGTTTTTTTCTTGAATTCGCAGATATAGGATTACCATCTTGACGCACAGTATCAAAAAATGTCCGCCTTTGATGTGGAAGGTACTTAGGAACCACCTCGTCTCCCGATTAATGAGACCCTGAAGTCGAGAGGAGGCCTTTTAGCCTATCGGGTACAAGTACCCTACAACTTCATCCCTAGGTAGTCAAAAATCTCGGGTGGTTCAGACCACAGCGTACTACATGATTAGTCTTTGGACATGTTGGGATTTGATAAGTGAGAGAAAAAATAACTCTAGCGCCAGCGTTTTGTAAAGAATAATAAAATAATATTTTTAAGTTAGTTCTTTCTTTATTAAATTTTTGAAAAAGTTTTGTTTCTTAAAATCGTAAAAAAATGCTGGTTGCTACAACTGACGGACAACGACAAATTGTCAGACTACCCCGGACAAAGTAATTGGAAGGCAGAAAATGTCATAAAATATCCAGCCCTATTTCATAACATTTTCCTCCAGGCTAAAGCAAATATTACAAAAGAAATTGCAAAATATATTTAACAAGCAATAGATACATGGCAGTTAAAAAATATATTCACACTTTACCACAAAGAAAGACTCAAACCACTATTGTAAAGAAAAATATGAAAAATACGCGTATCCTATTTTCATACCTTGCTTAACAGTTCCACTATTTATTTAAAAAAGACTTTTCTCTTTTTTGTATGTGGGTAGGGGTACATTTTTTCCTTTTTTTAATTCTTTTCTTTTGTATATGGTAGATGAGTATGTCTTACTATATTAAATATATAAACTAAAGTGCCAAAGTATTGTTAATATTGTAAAAGATAAGTAAAGTATACTTGGATAAAAGAGAAAAGAAGAGACGAACCGTAAAGCATTAATAAAAGATAAGTAAGAAGAGAAAAGTGTATTTTTGAAAATAAACAAAAAAAATCGCGCATTAATTTTAGATATCACATGTATGTAATCAAAGCGATTTTAATTGGTTATTAATATACATGCATAAATGTCATGTGATTTTAGTGACCTATACAAAAGATAAAAATTATTTTACAAAAAATACGTTTCCAACCTTCCAACCAGTGTATAAAATCTGAAAAAAAATGTGCTCACGTGCACATAAGAATAATTTTTTTTTTTTGCGTACGTCACGAACTCAATTTTTAAAAATTTTTGAGCACAAAAATGTGCACTATATTAATTTATAATATAAAACGTCCTAACTTTTAAATCCTAAATTCCTAATTATATTATAGATTTTATTTATAAAATATAATTAATTACACTAAAATGTTCCAAAAAAATGAAAAATAAATCACTATAATTATTAAATTGCCCGATCTTTAGAAGCCCAATGATTGTAAGCTGCTAAATAATTGAAATTTTCAAAATTTTGAGGGCCATTTAAAGAAACATGTAAATGCATATTAAGAGTATCAATATGCACTCTGTTTCGAATGTCAGTTTGTTTTGATTAAATTTTGCCTAGAAAATACACGCTCCACCACAGTGTTAGAAAAAGGTATAATTAATGACAAATCAATAAGAATAATAAGATTAGGGAATTGGTTTCGGAAATGAGTAGTATTAAAGATCTTATACCAACATTCAGTAAATTTACATCCTTTGGCAAATCTATATGACGCAATTAGATTTTTAGCCAAATCCCATTCTTTCTTAACTTCTTCGTCATCAATTAATGAATGCTCATCATTATTAATTCTTTTTTTCTTTCCATAAAAATGTATAAGATCCGAAAGCTCTTCTTCACAGTTTTGTAAAGCATTTTTATGCATTTTTACCAAGCGGCACTTCATGAGGATCAAAAATTCGTAAAGAATAATATAAATTTTCATTAGGAAATCTTTTTCACAAATTTGTAATAACTTTTTCAGCATAATGTTTAATAAAATCTAATTAACAAACATAATTGAGCAAAAATTTATTAGTAATTAATTTAATAAATAAGTTAAAAATAAACTAGCCTGGCAAATCTTCAGGGGTGTAATTCTAACTCATCTATTAACTTTCGCAAATGGGTACCATACTTCGGTAAGACATCTGCAGATCCAATAAAATTTGCGGTTATAGATTCATATGCCATTTCGAGTTGCGATCATAAAGAAATATAATCAAATTGAAAAACCAATATAATTTTTTTTAAAATAAAAAAAATATCAGCAAAAAATTTCGTAATAATAAGAAATTCGGTATCCACATTGCGTTAAATAAGAATTTAGCCGTATTAGATGAATTAACATCACGTTGTAATGCTTTTTGAATGGGTTCAATTATTTGGTGAAAATTGTTAATTACATTAGACCATGATAGCCATCGCGTATCACATACATTAAGAATTGTTAAATCAGAAACTTCCATATCTTCTTTGATTTTTTTTGATTCATACATTCGCTTATATGAATTAGAAAAATAAGAATAAATTCCTTTAATTATAGTTTTATAATGTGCGAAATATGGTGTTTCATTTGCAGCTTCTTCTGAAGCTAAGTGTAAGCGATGTGCAACACAATGTGTTGATGTAATAAAATTATTAAGTTTTTTTTAGTTGAGTTGCAACACCATTACGAATGCCTAAGTAAAATGATAAAATATATATATATATATATATTATTAAATTATATATTTTTGATTAATTAATTATTATTTAATAATTACCTGTCATAGTTGCAGCTCTCGTCACTACCAAAATGTCTTAATTTCGTTATATCCAGTTCTTTTTGAGTTATAAAAAGGTTTATTACATTCATAATTCCATCAGCCGATGCATCTGTTATTTGTGTCAATCCAAGAAAACGAAAATAGGTCCACCATTTACTAAATGTTTCGAAACTAATGCAATAGTTTTTTCAGATATAACATTTGTATTGCTTTCATCAATAAGTAAACTCTAACATGGTGATTCTTTAACCTCAGCAACAACGCTTTCTTCAACAATAGTAAATATAGAAAAAAGTAATTCTCTTTCTGGAACTGCATTTTTATAAAGTGCATAATTATTAGTTGAAGATGATGAAGTTGTAATTTCAGAATGATTTTGAAGAAGAGGTGGACGAAGATTTTGGATAAAATTTTCATCCCCAGTTTGATATTAATAATTAATTTGATATGTAATTAAATCACAAAGAGATCCATAATTATTAAGTGCTATATTACGTTGTATTAAATAATATACATTACGCATACAACAAATAATTAATGCTTGATTATGGTTCATTTGTTGCATAAAGCCTTCTTTAATTGTCAACTGATCTGAATTTTTTGCATTAATTGCTTTTATATGCCTTTCAATACAATCTTCCTTTAACCACTCCAAACCAGTAGTTGTCCATACACTAGAACTATTTGCATTTTTGCATATTTTACAAAACATAACTTCTTTTCCATTTCTTTTTTCACAATATAACCATGGATATTTGAAAGGCCAAGATGGATTCCATTTAAGGTTATCTTTTTCTAAACATGAATATTTATTTTTTTTTATTTTTATTTTTCGCCTTAAATAATCTCATTTAATTCTCCTTCACTATTAATTTCATTATCTTCAACATCACTAATTTGAATAACCTCTGTATTTTTATCATTTCGACTTCTTTTTTTTGTTGGTTTGTCAGTTTTTTTCTCTTGAGAAGTATAATTATTTAGATATTTTGTGATATCTTCCATTCTTATTACGCTTAAAAAAAAGAAAAATTAGATTATCATATCGTTTATCTAATACGAATATATATACGATGCATATCAAATTTTTTTGTGCACAGAATAAAATTTTTTGTGCACGAAAATGTGCACTATTATTTATGCACTATGGATAAACCACGTGTGAAAAAAAATTGGTGTATGGCAGTCTGCCAGATGATCAGTAATTGAAAGGGACCAATAAATTAATTAGCATAACGAAAACAATTTTTAAGAGCATTGGATATCATTTAAGGATCTTATAGAAAAGGCTTTAATTTTTAGCGGCGCTAAAAATTTTGATGATAGTCATGTATCAATTATTAAGTATTATTTGATTCTTGCATCAAATCATTAAGTTTAGCATTATTTGAAGACTTTTTTATTTAATATAATAATTACAAACATGCTATTATTTTATGTATTTATTATAGCTTTGAAGGATATCGGAATGTGAATTATTATTCCGTGAATGAAAATAAAAAACTCATTCATCATTATCGACTAAAAAAGGAAAGAAATTAATAAATTTTGTATTTACGACTAAAAAAGAAAAAAAAATTAATAAATTTTGTACTTACCATTTCGATCTTCTGTATTTAGAGTATTCGTATTTTGAGTATTCCAGCTCCCACGTGCTATAAAATAATTAAGAAAATCAATAAAAATTTATAATTTGATTAAACTTTTATACTTTACATACCATTCCTTCTGTTTCGTCGCGTTGAGTTATATTAACACCAATTAAAGCCTGATACAAACTGATCATCTAAAACATATTAAATCATATTAAATAAAACAATTTACCTCTTTAATATAATCATTTTGTTGATTATGTAATGTTGTTAGATTTAAAAGTTCTTACCTGGTTTCTCCCAAAACCGTGTATTCATGACTTCAAAAAAAATGGCACCACGCGCTTCTTCTCGGATCGTTTGCAATCGCTAATAATTGATCCTAAAGTATTAAGTGTTAAATAAGTATTAATAAGTATTAAAATTACTATTACAACAAATTTTTATTAATATTTAACTCACGTGATAACCGGTCACTAATCCATTGAATTTTGTTTGGCACTGTTTGCCCGAATAATTGCTCCCACACCTCTCATTTACTTTATTCGTAACAGAATTCCAGAAATTTTTTCTACTTCTTCCTGCAATTTGATAATGGTACTCGAAGTTTCTTGACCTTCGCTGCTCAATCAAAGCAGCGATTTGGTCATCCGACCACTCCACCCGGCCAGAAGAATAAGTTATAGTGTCGAAAATGGAGGTAGTATTGACATTGATGGTATTGGTATCATTGACGGTGGTTGAATCAGTTGAAGATGAGGACATTGTTTAAAATTTTGTTAAAAAATTGTTTAGAATATTTGGAAACATATTTGATAAAAAAAAATGTATTGATTATAAAAAAAAATATGTATTGATTATTAATTAATATTAATTATCAAAAAAATGCGAGAAAGTTCTTGTAACAATTCTAATTATGCCATTCAATTATCATGATATTACATCATTTCATTTTTTAATTATTAGTACAATTTTTAATGTAACACCATTTCAAAATAATTTCGTTGATTCATGATATTATATCATAAAATTCACAAAACATAGAATTCGTAAAACTCCGTCTCTTGTCCATTAAAAGTGATTAAAATGTCGATCTTCCATTGTTTTCCATTGTACAAAAAAAAAAATTAGCCATTAAAAGTGATTAAAAATTTTGTAAATTAGGTCCGGTATTATTCTTACGTAAAAATTAACATTTATTTATTTACGACTTACTAATGTGAAAAAAAATTAATTAATTTTATTAATTTTACATCTCAGATTGATTTAATGTTAATTTTCAAATGTTGAATTAATGTCGAGCGCGTTAAACGAATTCGTTGAGCAAAAATTATGCTTATGTAATACGCGATTAATAATTTTTCATTTGATGAAAGTCACGAGACATACTATCTTCTTGCTTATATTATACACGATTATCACTAAGCTTGAAATGGAAATCAAATGTGTCATCATTTTCTTTATTTGGTGTGGCATACTACAAGTTAAATCTTCTATTCAAAGGTATAATCGACAAATATTTTTGTTTTCCTACCATAATATTTCTAAATTTTGTAGCTCGACATAATATCCTATGAACCACTAACAGGGAATCACAACCTTCTTGAAAGTATTCGGCTTTCCATAATTCGGTATTTGATATTTCTGGCTCCATAAAACTATGTTTAAACCGAATACTAGAAGAAGGTGCAGGTTTATACCACTTGACATATGCTAGGAGGTGAGTTTTCGTTCCTTCTGGAAATCTAAGGGCATGCTCGAAATAATATTGGACTTCACCCGGATAAGTGTCAACTGAATCATCATTAGCTGCTTTTCATTTTGCAAATATATTCGCATTTTTTTCATGGCGACCAGAAATCATAGATCCAAATATTTCGGCGCCAATTTGTAGTCTTGCATGCTGATTCATATGCAAATCCATAAATCCTAACACATCTTCTTTTTCCCTTTCATATAATATTGCATACCATTCACATAGAAATCCAAAGGCATAACGACATTGATATATGATGGGTTAAGCATTTGGCCAGGTAATGGTTCAGTGCCATATATTTTGGAAATCATAGACGTATTATGTCTCATAAATAGAAAATGCTGCAGTTCCTCCCTTTCTGCTGTGATTGCTAAACTTCCTACAGCTTTTTTTGGTACAAGAAGATGGAGAGATTCATCTAGAAGGCCAGATGTCCATTTACATGATAAGTGATAATCCACCAAAGTGTTTTTAAGAACAATTTTCATTAATTCGGGTTCTATTTGTCGGTTACTATTAGGATATGATCCTAAATAACAGGAATTTTTTTAATAAAGGTACTAAAGTTAATTGAAAGACACTGAAGTAAATTTACCTATATATCCATTAAGTCTTTCAAACGGGAAAAGCCAAAAACTATATATAGGACCATAATCATGACAGCAATCAGGAATATGAAGTGCGAGATGTATATTGCTTGTTATAAATTCTGGTCCATACAGTATGTATATTCTATAAGGTAGGCCATATCTTTTAACCTCTCTTGCACCTCCTTCAAATCATCATCTGTAATAAATCTTGCTACTAAAAGATTACAAGCTCGAACAAAATGCCCTAAGATCTTTCTATCATTATCATCTAGCATATCCCATAATATAGATGTAGAATAAATCATAATAAAGGTCTTCCATTGATCAGCAGTTAAGTTAGAAAACCCATCATTTCCGATTGCAATCTTTGGAGGAATTCTACCAATGTCAGAAGGTAAATCAATATTATCCATTCTGTTTTGTGCTACACGAAGTTGTTCCATAGTTAATTTTTTTTGGTTTACAAAAATGGATTTGATTATCCATTTTGCAACACCGAAGAAAAGACAATGCATAGGATCCACTACAGCAAATCGTATAGGATCCATGTATGGTAGGCGAAGCACTTCAGTCCATCTTATACCACGTACTTTAAAATGTGCTTTCTGGAGGACTTTGAGTTACATTGCAACCATTCATGAGCATATTGCCTATGTAATAAAAGATCTGCAGGCTTTGTTACCCATTCATTATAGTCTTGCATTCCTCCGTAATGAGTTTTTCTAAATTCCTCGCTATAAGTGGTACGTTTATCACACCTATAGCATTTCATTACTGCAGATCCATGACCAAATAACTTTCGTGTAGCTGGAGTATCAGACGATCCAACAATTAATGCAACTTTTATTTCTAAACCATTGGAAAATTGGTGAGTTTTTGGTACTTTCCACCCCTTCCAAAGTTCTAATAACTCATCTACAATAGGAGCTAGATAATGATTAATGCGTTCCAACCCTGCCTCGCTCTTTTGGTCCTGGTAAGAAACCCAAATATATAATATTTTCGGGCTTATTCCTTTCTGACCTTGGAAGATTGCAAATAGACGCATAAATAGCACCAGTACTATGCTGCGTGTAGGAGAATGGTTGGAACCAATCAAGATTAAGGAGAAGGCACCAGATGGGTTGTCAGTCTACGCTTGTAAAAAGGTACTACCATCAAATGGAAAATTTTTCCATACCTTACCATCGTAAATATCTGAATAGATATTATTTTCGTTTCTTTGAGTCCCTGATAATTTTAACATGTTCTTAAAATCTGGTCGTTGATATAAAATGCTCAATTGCTGACGAATGTTTGGCTTAGGATAAAGCACTGCGTACCGCAATTGTTGCATTTTTATTTTTTTTGAGAATGGAAAGTGGATTATTGCATTGGTGATTACGACTTGATATTGGATTATTTGGATACTCTTTATACGGGCAATTCATTATAGCAACTTTTTCTTCTTCCTTATATGCAATAATATCTTTAACATTATGCAATTTATGGCAATCGGTACGTGCAGCTAATTGCATTTTCGGTTGAAAAATGTTTAACCATATTTTTGCCATATATAATGAGGTAGGAAAATTTTCAAATTGCAACTTATCAAAGCGCATAAGAATTATATGAAAAAATTTTATTAAGGATTCAAGTGCAATATCAGGCAATCGAAATCTTTGTTGAAATTTAAATAGCCATATTATAATTTCAGTATTAATAGAATCACTTAAGCTTTCCACTATAAATGCTTCTTTATTGTCATTGTCAATCTTAGGAGATGCGAAAAAATCTTCTACATCATCATTCTCCTCTCCTTCATCCACATCATCATTCTCTTCCTCATCCATATTATCTACATCATCATTCTCCTCTCCTTCATTCACATCATCATTCTCTTCCCCATCCATATTATTTACATCATCATTCTCCTCTCCCTCATCCACATCATCATTCTCTTCCTCATCCATATTATTTACATCATCATTCTCTTCCCCTCATTTATATTATCTACATTATAATTCTCACCAAAATAATTGATTTCATCATTATTTTCATCAATTGTAGGTGCTGGAATACGAAAACATGAAGGTTTTGATGAAAATAATGTTATATTTTCTTCAATATATTGGAAAGAGGGACCAGGATGGAAAGAGTCCTGATTCGGACTAGATGTACCAGAGTAATTATTTCTTTCTCGCTTTTTTGATATGTTCAATTTTATTTCTGTATTTATATATGTATTATTAACAGATGATGTTTTTTTCTTTCTTATCATGATGGTATTTTCCTGATTTTTTCTAGAATCTTTTGATCTCGATTCCCACAAACTATCATCATACGTATGTTTCTCTTGAGTGCGAGAATCAACTTCTGCACCTTTGCAACGAGCACAATTGCAAATATACAAATACTTTTTTTTGGGCTTTATTAAATCAGCCACAAAGGTTTCAGAGGTTTCAACTTTACGTTTTTTATTACTCTTTATTAATTCAGATATAGAGTTACATTTTTTATTACTCATTTTTATTAAAATGTATAAAATATATTTTTTATTCTATCACTTTTAATAGTTAGTAATCAAGACGTTCAGAAACGAGCTTTTAATAATCCTTATCATACAAAAGAATTGCACAAGAATTTTATGAGCGCGTTACTTTTACCTGGTGAGAATTGCGCAAACGCGTTGCTACCTCTGAGCCTTGATCTGCATCCTGAAATCTCCGAAATCATTATAAATTTGCACACAATCAACTTTTCTTGCGTTCTGAAATCTCTACTTTATACGGGATTTTTTTATTTTACAAAATAACAAAAAGATTTTATACTTCGTAACAATGAATAGTGATAATGTATCATCTAGTGATGAATCATCATCATCATCATCCTCCTCCTCCTCTTCTTCTTCTTCCTTTTCTAAAAGTTCTTATAACACGATAAAAGCAAGTATTTGATTATTTTATATATTATTTCTGCTTTTATCCTATTTACATTTATCTATTATTTTACAGAAAGAAGTGTTTATTTGGAGCGACTCTGAGCTAAAAGACGTATACAGTATTAACTATGAGCTCACATGGGCTGAGCAAAAAGATAACATAGTCACCAAGTTGCTTCCACCACTTTACAAACTTGTAAATAAAAAATATAAAGTCTCAAATAGTGATTTATTAAAGATGTTATATGGACGTTGGCGATCTCGCCATCGCGTTAGTAATATTAGAAAGCAAGGGAAGCCCAAATAAAACGTAACAAAAGAAGAGCAATGAAGAATTCAAGGATGCAGGATGTAAATTATTTAATTAACAGAAGCTATTAAATTTAGTTTTTTTTTTAAATTAATTATATTGTGCTTTATAATTAACATTGTTAGAAAAAAAAAAGAAGAACAAACGTGGCCAATTACCTAATACAAAACAAAGATAAGTACATTTGCCGATATCCTGAAAAGGATCTAGTTCAAATTTTAAAAGATTCAGGCTACCATTCCAAAGAATGGGAGGAAACCGACGAAGATGATGAAGATGATGAAAATGATGAAGAAGAAGTAGTCACAAAAAAAATTTGATATATATTTATGAAAGATGGTGGAGATCTCCTGCTGTATGTATATTTTATTATTTTTTATCAAAGTATAAACACTAATTTATAGTTTAATTTCTTTATTTAAGCTTCAACGTTTATTACATTATCGTATTGATTCAACGGTAGAGTTATTAAGGAAAAAACCACCAAACTTAAAATGTAAAAGAGTTCTAGACAAAATAGAAACAGCTAGTATGCCACCTGCCGGCGCACCAAGCTGGTGTTTGAATAGAGAAGCACTTGAAAAATTCAACCGTTTAACCAAAAATATCCCGGTTTATGATTATGATACTGATGAAAGCATTATTCAAGACAACAATGGTGCCGATGATGATGTTGATAATAACGTCGTAAATAACAAAAATAACAACAAAAGGAAAAAAAGAAAAATAAATCTAAATCAAAAAATAAAAAATCAAAAAAATAAATTTTACAATTATTACACTTTTGCCTAAATAGGTTTATCGTAAAAAATACTAATCAGACTTTAATAAAAATCAGAATTCAAACATTTTCATTTAATTTTTTTAAAAATTGATTGATTAAATTAAAAATATCATGGTTTGATAAAGCTATAGATTACAGTTTATTTTTTATTAATAAACAAGTTACGGTACGATTACTTTATTACAGTAACAATTTAATTACGGATAAGGTATTTAATAAGATATCAAAAACTGATTAATAAAATTTTCTATATTAACATACGATAAATTAGATTAATGAGCTAAATACGATAATATTATTTTTTCAAAAAAATTAAAATGAAAATATACACAAATTTTTGTTTTTGGTATGTAAGTCAAATTAAATTACTATATGCTTAAATCATAACTCATAACCCAAAGTTGAGGATTAACCGGGTACCTTGCTTTAGATTCAGCGACACTTCCCAAGTCAGATGAGGTGCCACAGGTACGCTTTAAGAAAACTCGCTATGATAATAAGGATAAGTATATTCGAAAATACCATTTATGAATGAACATAGGATACGATGAATAATCTCAAATAGAAAAATAAAAAATAAAAAAATAAAATAAAATAAAAATAAAAATATAAAAAATAAAATAAAATAAAAAAAATATTTTCAATTAGACAAAGCATCCTCGTTCCTTCCTGGAATTCTCATTTGACTAAATTATTATTGTTTGTAATTTGATCCATTTGAATCCACCATAAATTGCCAGACAGGGCGAACCCTTATTAGACAATTATAGCTTCATCACCAAATGGCTGCGATGTGTTTAATGATATGGCAACCTGTTTAATTCATTTTTAAATGAGCAAACGTGGCCATAAAACTCATTAAAAAGGTAGGCTACAGAGTGCAATGCAACCTACCTAACCTAACAAGTAGGTCTAAGGGTTAGGGAATAAAATATACCCTAAACCCACGCAGTTGGTATGGAAATAAAAGTTTACAAATGGAAGTTTCAGACTGTGCCTGACGACAAAATGGGTGAGGTGCAATCAGGACTTTTTCCTCTAATCCAGCCCAGAATTATAGAGGCAACATTGTTATCGTACAAAGCACATCGACGAAAACGTCTCTCAAAGAAATTAATCAATAAAGAGTATACTTAGGCAATAGCCGATCTTCATCGTCACCCTATAAACTCCAAAAGGACAGGGATCAGCGCAGGCATTTTGGCTTACGTATTTCTTTAAAGATTAATTAAATTGAAAGATAGGATCCAAATTCAATATGACTGAATCGATCGCCTCCGGTTATCAAACTTCCATCAGAAGTGATCGCTGAATCAAAGATACCAATAATCACCCTTATCAGTAACGATCGAACTAAAGATGTTGGAGAAATAAAATCCGTCATTTATATGGAATTAGTTTGTATTACAATTTTATTACGATTTGGGTAAAAAAAATATCTCCTTAAAATTTATTTTTTTTCAGGTATCCTGGCTATATGGAAAGATTCCTAATATGGTAATAGTACAATACACCTTATACGCCATTTTGCAAATTCAGTGTAATAGTTTACAAAGAAAAAAAGGGGAATGTATTTATTTTTTTGCCATGAGAAATTTAATTACAATAAGTGGATTTCAGAAAATCGCGGTAATTTGAATAATTTGTATATGCTTTTGATAACGGGTTTGAAGTTTAGGTATTCTCTGGCCGCACTACGATAATATTAAATAAACACACAAATTTTTTTAAAGATCGTACAAATATCGGTGACCGATATATATTAGATAACAGATCGGTGACTAATAGTTTGGATATCGGACACTTGGTATTTACATTTTTTTAACCATATTTGAAATTTGCGCATTATGTGACAAATCGAGTACCCGATATGTTGTTAATATGTAAAAATGCCCGATATGTACCTAATTAGTCACCGATATATAGGTACCCGATATGTGTGAGATAGATCGTTTTTTGACCTGTGTGAAGAGAAGCTAGTCCAGACCCTCTTTACTAAGAAAAATTATGTAGTTCACTATTAAGCTCTTTAGACATATATGAAGTTTGGGATGAAGGTTACAAAGATTCATGGTGCTCTTAAATTTCTGCAGTCTTTATGGATGAAAAACTATATTGAGGAAAATATTCGTAAGCGTAAAATTGCTAATAAAGATAATAGGGACGAGTTTGGGGTTAGTGGGATACCACCATTTGATATAATTATATCAAATGGTGGTATCCCACTTAGATTAGATTATAGTATCACCATATAATCTAATTATCACTATATAATCTGGGTACCACTATATGATCTGATTACCACCATATAATCTGAATATCACCATATGATCTAATTATCACCATATAATCTAAATAATATAATCTAATTACCACCATATAATCTAATTAATGTGATCTAAATACCACCATTTAATCTATACATCAGATATCTATTTTATGCTCTAGCTATCTTTTTAAGCCTTTTCTATTAATATCTAATTACCACCACATATAATCTAACTACCACTGACAAGTTATCTGACTACCACCACATATGATCTAACTATCGCTCTTTTCTTGCTGTTTTTGAACTATTTGCAAGCCGAATCCTACCTTGAAGGAATTAGCCTTTTGCGCCAGTTTGAAATCTAGTTCCTATGTTGAGGGTGCGGATAGTTTGTACCTGTTTAGATGCCAGATTCTATATTAAAGTACTTACCTTTTGCGCCTATTTGGTTGCCCACCAAAATGCTGAAATATGGTAAAAAAATATTGCGTTGGGTGGCGCAGTAGATCTGCGATTAATTTTGGCCGGCACTATACCATAATTTTGGCCGATCTTTTGGGCATGTGATTCGAGGATCCAGCTTAGTACCATGATGGTGACCTGATAGTATCCTGGAATTGTTATGGAACTGGCAGGGAACTGGCAGGGGATTACCATAGAAATGTTATGGAACTGGTAGTTTGCCAGCTTGGATGCCGAATTATTATGTCCAAAGGCCGATTTTATGGAATAGTACTGGCCGAAATTATGGAGCGAATCTTGACTGCGCCTTACTTTGCCATAGTCACGTGATACTGTTCTGGCGACAGAACACCCTCTGTCATAATATAGCAAATTCGGCTAATTCTATTCACCAGTTTGGAGGTACGATATGCATTATTATGGCCGGCCCATTTGATTGTTAAAAAGTGCGCATATTGTAATCCAACTATTACCTATTAGTTGCCGGTAATATGTATGCCGATTTCATATTCAAGATTGGAGGTGCGATTTGTATTACTATGGCCGGCCTATTTGATTGCCAGAAGTGCACCATTTCACAATCCAACTATTGCCTATTTGTTGCCGGCATATTGGCAGGACATTGTAAGCACTTCCGAGGTCCGATTATGGTTTAAACTGGGTCGAGGCAGTATGTATGCTATTTTTTGGCGTCCTAGTGTCCCTAGCGAAAATTTTCTGAGGACACTTTCTAGGGACAACTATGATATCGATTTTGGGGGTTTTAAGTTTACTGATTATGTTCTTCTATGATTGTCCCTAGTGTCCCTAGTGTTCTTAGTAAAAGTAAAGTTATAGGAAAAAATTCGAAACTTATCCTATGCTATATATAGTATGCTATATAGGGTGGTATATAGATACTATATGGATGATATGTGTAATATACATATGCTAAAAAATAAAAAAAAGTTTAGAAGTTTCGATTTTTCATAGGGACGTTAGGGACACTAGGGACACCCACCCAGAAGACTTCCCAGAATTCTAAAATCGTCAAAAAGCCTACTTTTTAGCGTCCTGAAGCGTCCCCAGAAAATTTTCGCTAGGGACAACTTTCTAGGGACAACTTAACTTGTTGCAACATTTTATCAAGAGCCTGTTCTAATGCTTCTGGTGTTTGCCCATCCCGAAACATCTTATCCATCTTCTTTTGATGATAATTTGCTTTCGAATGGCATTTACTTACATGCCAATTACAATACCCATATTTTGATGCTGTCGGTCTTATATACCCATCTTGTTTGCATAGAGATCGCTGGCGTCTTTTCCAGTGAATACTACACCCTTCTGGTCGCATACTTCCACCTCCACAAACAATCCCTTCATCGGAGAGATACTGGCAAATATATTCGGCTCCCATTTGATATTATTCTGGTTAATCTTTACTGTCTATAATAATATTTATTTTTATTTTAAACTTTTTTACAAGGGTATTATATACCAAATCCCAGGTATACTAAATAACATATCCGAAAATTTTTACTATGACCGAACATTCCGAGCTTTCAGAGTTCTTTGACGCTTCCGCCCTTTTTCACCCAAAGGCTGGAAAAGATAAAACAAAAGGCCAGGTAATTCGCTATCCCGGTGAAAAATACTTGTCGGGCATTCCAACTCTGGATGATATAGTTGCAGAAAATGATGATGGATTAACTGTAATCCTTGACGATGCTCTATCCAGTTGCCAAAAAATTCCATTCATGGCTATTGATAGTGAAGGGTCAACAGAAAAGATAAAAGGAATGTACCGCTATGTATTGCGTCTTTATGGTCGCCTTATTAATGGTCAAAAGGCACTGGTAACTCTTATAGGAATTCAGGTTTTCTTTGACATTCTCGTACCAGACAGAGAGACTCCAGATGAATGTGAAGAAAAAGTGAGCGAAATCCTCTCTGGCATTGTGAAATCATTTAAGACGGAGCATATTAAAGCATTCCCTTTCTGCGGATACTATGTAGAAAAAAAGCCATATTTACGAATTTATACGAATAGCACTGGGGAGAGAAAGAAAGCCATTATAGCTGTCCAAGATAATAATTTCGAAACTGCTTCAGATGATTTATACTCATTCCACCAAAAGGTGGCTCGAGAAAATGGAATCCAACTCTCTGGGTGGTCTACATTAAACAAATATATATGCAAGAAAGGCAAGCGGACCAGCCCGCTCTATTCACATGAATTCTATGTATCTATAGAAGATTACTGTCCGCTAGAGGATTTCACAACAATAAGTGACCGATTCCCTATTTCAGCTCTCTTACGGGATCGTACTCTTGTCCTCGCATGGGATATAGAAACGCAATCACAAGAGTTGGGTGAATTTGCCGAAGTCCTTAATCTGAAACAAAATGTCTTTATGATTTGCATGACACTGCATTGGAAAGATGATCCAAAACCGCTAAAGCAAATATGTCTTGTTGACGTTGAGACAGAACCAGATCCACGCTGGACCACAATCGTATGTGGAAACCAAGAAAATCTGCTAAAGGCATTTACTCTCTGCTGGCGAGCATTTGCCCTGACATCCAAGTTGGGTTTAACGATTCAGACTATGATTGGCGTTTCATTATGGAAAGAGCCTATCATCTTAACATTCTCGAATGGATGTGGGAGCGGATGACAGGAAGCTTTAAATCGTCTGAAGAAATAATAAAGTGGAATTATCGTGGAAAGATAGGAGCGAAATCTGAAAATACTTTTAAGAAGAAAGAAAAGAAAAAGAATAATGAGAACACAGATAGTGAAAATTCTTTCCACATTCTTGAGAACGGAGAGGAGGATACGGAAGTCAAAGAATTTCTGGGCAGTCCGATTAAGATCAAAATTTCTGCGAAAGATAATTTCTTTTCCAGCTTCCTTAAACTGCCAGGATGTGTACCAATTGACGTTAGAGTTTCTCTCAAAAAGCGTTATCCTCGTTCTGAAGTCGAAAAGGAAGGCTCACTTAAATTCTTCTTACAAAAATGCGGTCTTGACGCTAAAGCTGACATGCCATACGATAAATTGTGGAAAACATATTCAGAGGCGAAAAGGGACCCGTCCCCATCAACTGCAAGGAAAATGCGGGAAGTAGCATATTACTGTATTATAGATGCACTGCGTTGCCAGGAGCTTTTGGTAAAGCTAAGTCAAATAAATGAATACAGAGAAGTCGTTTCTATAGCTTATGTATCTTTATTCGACACACACTATCGCGCAAATGGAATGAAGGTACGAAACTTTCTAGGCGCTTATGCTTTTAAGCGTGATATGTTATTTAATGCAAGGATTCCTGAAAAGGTGGAAAAGGGTAAGTATCCCGGTGCATATGTTTTTCCACCTAAAAAAGGTATCGAGACGAAAAGGCCGGTAACGGGATTGGATTTTACATCTTTATATCCAAGCCTTATTATGGCCTATAACCTCTCTCCAGAAAAATTTATATTTAATCCAGAGGAGGCTGTCATTATAAAAAAGAATGGGAACACTTTACACGAGATTAGCTTTCCATTCAATAAGTGCACTATTCAAGCTTGGTGCGTAAGACATGATAATCGATCTGAGAAGAAAGGTTTATACCCGACCGTATTAGAGGAATTATCTGCGATGAGACTAGAACTTAAAGCGCAACTTGCCTCATTAGGAAAGAAGAAGGTTCAACTTGGAAAGATAATAAGTTCGTTGAAAGAAAAGGGTAAAAGAATCCCTGAGAAGTTAGATTTAGAATATAAAACTCTTTGCTTCAAACATGACTGCTTGGATTCAAAGCAGAAAGCTGTAAAGTTATTTATGAATACCTTTTATGGAGAGGCCAGAAACCCATTATCTTTAATCTTTCTCCGTGCATTGGCCGGAGGAACTACTTCCGCTGGCAAATACATTATCAAACTCGTTGCAGAATATGTGAAAAAGAAAGGCTTTAGAATCAAATACGGGGATACTAATTCTTTGTATCTTACATGTTCAGATAAGTATTTTGAAAAATGCGATGAAGCCTTTTCCAGAGGTGAACTTTCTAAAGAAGCGTACTGGACCGAAATGGTCAAAATTACTATGGATGTAATAAAAAAGTTGCGCGATCAGATTAATGCCTATCTTAGGATAAAAACCAGCACATCTTATCTTAAGATGGCTTACGAAAAGGTATTATTTCCTGTCTGCTTTACTGGCAAAAAAAAGTACTTTGGAATTGGGTATGAAGATGAAGTAAACTTTAGACCAGATGATCTCTTTAAGAAAGGAATTGATACTGTAAAGCAAGGTAAATCCCAGCTTCTCAAATTCATCGGAGAGAAGATTATGAGAGAGGCTATGGATATTAATAATACACGTTCAATTCACGATATTGTTGAAGATACTCTTAGAGAAGCCCGGAACAAGGAATGGGATTTCAATGAATTTATCGTAATGGGTATATGGAAGCCTAAGAAAAATAATCTCTGCAACAATCGCTTTGTGAAATGTATGAGAGAGAGAAATGAGAGGATTCCTGATCCCGGCGAACGCTTTAGTTATGTTGTTGTGAAGGGTCCCCGCCTTCGTAGTGAGGAAGGCCAGTTAATACCATATAGAGTTGGGGATTATATGGAGTATGCGGGTATAGCAAAAGAGAAAAACATAGAAATAGATATCAATTATTATTTAGGCACTACGGTTAGAATGTGCGCACGCTTTATCAATAAGGATGATAGATACCAACCACCACCTTCACATAAAATTATGCAACTTAAATATTTGGATGAAAAGGAAAAGCAGACCGACAAATATTCCCAGGATGAGGCAACAAAATGGCTTAAAAAATATATAAAAGGCTTACAATGAACTTTTTAGGTATTTCGATGATTCGTCCGAAGCGGATATAGACGAGATCATCGAATTATATGAATAAGTACTCTTAGCGGGATGTGGCAATTTCAGCTAAAAAACTTAGTCATTTAATAATATTTATATATTTTTTTTTTCTCGTACAATAATACCGGCTAACTTCAATTTCTATCTCCGAACTTCAGCGACAAGCGCGCCTAGGATGACCACTCCAATATTCCGGCCTCCGATCATATAGCCCGGCCTCAGATATGCCCGAAGATGATCATTAGTATTTTAATTTGGCAAAACCGTATCCTTGAGATACGATCAGCCGAAAAATCCACATATTTTAAAGATAAGCTTTATTGGTATAATGGCCGAACTACGTGACCAAGTTTCCCAGTACATAGGCTTCGAACCCAACAAAATCCATTTCCCGATCACAGAAGATGATAGATGGTTATTTCGCAAAATAATAGCGGATCAGGAAGGGATGAGAGATATCGTAATGGATGACTATCAATATTTACTACAACACGGTTATAATAGTAAGGGAGGTAACCGGATCCATATTGGATGGTTGTTTGCATGTACACTGGCCCAAGCTAAAAAAATATTAATAAATCTGCCCGAAGATTTATCAAAAAAGGTATTAGCCTACATCCAAAGAAGATTCAGAGAAGTCCCGCTCGCGCCAGTACTTATACGGTAGTTGATTAGGATTTGAGATGATAAATATCTGGCCTATTTCTATATTTTTTGTAGGTGAAGTATCGGTCACTTTCTTTCGGCTTAGCGCTCCACATATTCCATATTTTTTTCCCGATCACAAGCCATATAATTGCAATCAGTAGTAAGGTAAGTATGGAATATATTAACATAGGCGACATTAAGGAGTCCGCAACAATAGGAATAGCCAGTAGTAGAGGTATTGATTGGGCTGATGATACCATTTCTGCGCCACCTGCGGAAATAATTTGGGATGAATCATTTATAGGCGGGGGTAGAGGGGATATTTCATTATTTTCCTTCAATTCTAACTGGTCTCTGAGGGACCTATTTTCTTCCATTAAATTTGATCGCGCCGAATACAAAGCATCTATTTCCCAACTGGTTATCTCATGTGTCGCTTCTATCCCTTTTTCCATACATTCTATTGTATATTCTTTTGAATTATGGTCCTCCTTCGCTCGTTCTAATTCAAGCCTGAGGGATTCTATTTCAGATGAGCTTATTTGGGGTGGCTCCCCTCCCGTTACATCCAAATCATGATATGTACGCTCTAGATCTATGTCCTCCAACTTACCTTCCAATTCGCGTATTTTAGTTTCGAGAAAGAATCTGGACTTGTCGCGGACGAAGCTTTCTGGACCAAAGTCGCCTTTCTCTTCAGTGTTTTAATCTCTCGATTTGAGCGATTGGATTTTAGCAGTATATTTGACTTCAAGCTCATGTTGACTTTCGGAATGAGACTTCCGTTCAGAAATAAGTTGGGATCTAACCTTAGTACTGGACGCGTTTAACTGGCTAGCTTTATTTTCAAACTCCTTTTCTCGCTCATTGTACTTATCTACCAGCTTTTCGCTGAGATCATTAATTTCGGCTTTAGATTTAATAGCGGAATATAATTTTTCTTTAAACTCTTGCTCATATGTACCACCAAGTCGTTGTCCGACCCCCTTAAAGGAATCATTATCTTTATTATTGATATTTTTCAAGGTATATACATTGGTCATAGCCTTTTTTTTTGGCTTAGTTGCTAATATAAAAAATGTGTCTAAAAATTTCTGGACTGAATCTACCGAAAATATATCGATAGTACTGAATATACCGAATATATCGGATGGATCGAATGTACCGAATCTACCGAAAATAAATCGATAATATCGAACAAAAATCGATTGAATATCGAAATTATATCGAAAATACACTGATAATTTTTCGAAAGATTTTTTTATATCTATCTGTAAAAAATGCTTCGGTATCTACGTTCAGATGCGACCTCCTATCAGCTGAAGATATTCAGGATATTATTAAAGCTAAAAATTCAATGAAGCGAGCATCAGAAGCCATGGCTAACAAGTACAAAATATCATCACGACGGGTATATCAAATATGGAGAGGAGCCTATCCACAAATAGATCCTAAAGACATAAATCAATTTTCGGAAGAACCTGGTTCGCCTCAGCAAGCAGACCCTGTGGAATGTAATGTTATTTCTGAAAGTAAGGTAAAAAAGTTTGGAGGAAAAAAAACTAAGTCTAAATCCGTTCGTATCTCTGAATTACCTGTTATTCAGACACCACTAGCTTCAATAAGCTCAAAAAGTTTAAATATAAGCAATGAGGAATTAGAAGCATTTTGTGAGAAAGAAGATAAGAGAGGCGAAAAAATCACAGAAGAAATGAATAGGATACTAGTCACGTAAAAGATATTTTTCATTTAGTTCATTATAACGTAATAACAACTCCTCACATAATTCATTGAGATTTTCTTTAGACTTAAGAGTGTTATATAACATTCTTTCAAGCTCCTCATAACTCACTTTTTTTTTTAATGTCACATCTGCATCCAAGTCCTGTGAAATCTTGTCTGGAGCTGGCAGATCATCACATTCGGGAGTAGTCCTCACACAATTCACCTCGAGCTTATTCTTGATCTTATGCATAGTCACTGGGATGATATAATCCTTTCCATTAAGAGGGATCTTTAGCTCGTTAGTAGCCCAATTCACTGCGCACCTATATTTCTTTAAAAGTTGGTTAGAAAATATTAGCGTCGGCTTTTTATATCTCACGACAACAAAATCTTCATGAATGGTAAGTCCAGGGGCTAGAGTAATTGGTAGATTGCGTACGACACCAACAGATTTAACGGGAACAGTGGAGATGCCTTCAAGATCATGTATCTCAGATTTATCGATTTTATCTCCCACGCGTTCAACAATATTCTCCGTTATGATAGGGGGTTCAGCTCCAGAGTCGAGAGTCATAGCCGGAATCTTTAAATGCCTGATTTTACACTTCACGGTCGCAACACTTGTCTTCGGCTCCTTCTTCTTGACGAAATTTATTTCCATGGGATCATCCAAAGACTCCTCTTCCAGACTGGACTCATCTGAATCTTTTGAAGATAATGATACATCATTTTGGGATACTATCTTTGCCTCTGTAGAAGCCACTATCTGTTTGGACGCAATGAGACCAGAATCTTGGAAAAAATGTGGGGGGAAGATTAGTTTAAGCTCACTATGAAGGACTTTACGAATAGTCTCCTCTAGTGGTATTTCTCTCAGCTTGGCACTAGACATCTCTTTAGAGGATAATTTCTCAGATTCACTCCCCTTCTTCACTTTTTTTTTGTCTTGGCAATATTAACAGTAATATCGCCTCCAGAATCGGAAGAATCATCTGAACTTGAATCAGAATCAGAACTATCGCTAGATGAGCTATCGGAAGAAGAAGAAGAATCTGAATCTGGTTCTATAGCGAGATTAACCTTACTCTTTTTAGACTTCTTACTTTTCTTTTTCTTCTTTACAGAGCACTTACGAGAAGTGTGTCCAAATCTACCGCACTTAGAACATTTCTTAACGGCACTTTTAACGGCGGATTTGATAGCATTTATTGTGGCACTATTTAGTGTCATCCCGGCTATACTATCAGTAATATCATTCACAGGGTCATAATTATAATCATTTTCAGGTTGCTTATTTGATTTTGTCTTTAGTAGCTCACTTAAAAATCGTCTAATAATAAGGTCTTCCCCTCTCTTATTGGCCGATTTTTTACTATTATCGAAGTCTTAGTCGCTTGAGGCATAGTCTCCTGCAATGATTTAATAGAAGATTGTAAATCGGTGTTTTGTTGAGCTGTTTGAGGCTGTGAGGAAGCCATTGTAGTTTTTATCAAGTCCTCGATTTCATTTTTAGTCATCCCACCCCCTGATCTGTTAGTATCTGCATATGGATTGGCTGTCGGAAAAATAGGAAGAGAAGATGGTGCACTCTTTTGAGATAATGTAAATTTTTCTGCTTCGGCCAGAGCTTTGTAATATTATCCTGTGTATCATAAAATTTAGCCATCATTCGAATATTATATTGGTTCATAGGATTTAAGCCACGAATAAATTGCTCCCCTTTTGCTGTTCTGGAGTCATTTCAGCCAATTTACCAACCTTTTTGGTTCGGGCAGAAAACTGCTCAACTGACATATCACCTTGCATGAGCTGACCGAAAACTGCCGTCTGTTTTAAGTGTTCAACTGTCGTATAGGCAGTTCTAAATAAGTAAAGAAGTTGACCAAGTTTGATGCCAGGAGCAATTGTAACAACAGGTAAATTACCACCAGCATTAGGTGCCACTGGTGCATTATCTACAGGTTCGCCACCAGCTATGGACCAGTCTTCATCCCAAGTACCATTTGGAATAATATCAGCACCAGTTGCAATACCTGCACCAATTCTACCAATTTCTGCGGCCGCCTTACCTTGAAATTCTCCAGCAGTATTCAAAGCTCCAATTTGTCCACCACCATTTCCGGCAGCCAAACCTCTAACTGCAGTTAAAGTAGCTACTCCCAATTTGTCCGAGAGATTATTACATCTCCAATTTTACCCTTAACACGAGTATTGTACCAATTCAATGCATCGCCTGCAAGGCATGATACTACTAATCCAAATGCCTCTTCTTCTTAGGAGCCTGACCTGCACCAGGTGCAACATTTATCCGACTAGCTATTATATATCTTTGCATGTCTCTAAGCCAATTTTCTGGATCTTCGCCAGGACGTCCATAAAATATTGGGGGTCCATATCCAACCATTCCTATCTGTTGTATATTAAGTGGATTATTCTGAAGCGCCAAAATTTGTCCTTGCAAATTTAAATTATTCTGGCGTTCTGCTTGGGTCTTATTTTTCCATTTCTCATATCGCTCATATAACCTGTCTTGATTAAATTCTAACAGACCTATATCCCCTCTACTTAGCTGTAAGTGGTGGGCATTTCGCTGATACAATAATTGTAAGGCAAATTTTTCTTGTATCAGTACACCTATACGGGTTTGCTTTCTTGCTATATTAGCTATCATTCTATTTACCTGGTTTTGAGCATTGGTCCGCAACTGATGGAGATCACCAATAACATTAGCCATCTCACCTTCAGCAAGATCTCTTCGCGTAATAGCAAGATCTCGCTCCGCATCATAGCGCCTTCTTTCTTTCCTCGGACTAAATCCTGATGCAAATTATTTTTTTTTTGACGTATCTGCCTTGTCGCCCTTTTTATTTGGTCTATTAGAATATCTCTGGTCATTGTCCTATTATTTAGATAACCATCTATAGCATTTGCTAGCTCTGTGATTGTGGCCATATTATCATCAGAATTATACAAGTCCGGAGAATTACCTCTTTCCGGTGAATTTTTTCGTGATGAGATAGTCCTGATCCGGCATTGCAATTTCTTTACCTGCTCCTCGGAATCTACTAACAGACTCTCTATACTAGAAATATGTTTTTCATTATCACGAATATCCTTCTTAGCTTGATATAGTTGCTTTTTTAGGCTGGAGATTTCGGATTTTAGCTCTGCTATCTCCTCTTTCGAAGCATTCTCAAGACGTTCTATCTCACCGTTAAGAGTTTGGATTTCTTGTTCACAATGGACACATTCACGTTCCAGCTCCCCTGATCTGCTTTTCATTTTGGCAGTTACTATCAACTTCTGCTTGCAATTCACTACGAAGATGGTAGTTCTCCTCCTCCAGCTCAGCTTTATATTCTTCACATGTTCTTCTCTGCCTTAGATGGGGGCCTCCGAAATGCCATTCTTTTTTGTGATTATAAAAGAGAATCAGAATGAGCCAACCACAAATCTTGATAGACCCTATTGAGGCTCAGAGAATTGAAAAAAATATCATATTGCGTGGAATATATTATCGCCCAACTGGCTATTATTCTAATCCCAAATCGTTAAGAGATGTATGTAAAAAAGAGGAGCACCAATTCCGCCTAAGTGAATGTAAAGATTTTTTAGAAAATCAAGAGTCATACCAAATTAATAAAACCTCTCCAAAATACATCCCTAGAGTCAGCTATGGGCGAATAACACGTCCCAATTGCGTACATCAGTGCGATATACTATTTCTCACACATGATCGTTATAGAGGTAAAAAATATAAAGCAGTGCTTAATATAATAGACTGTGCCTCCAGATACAAAGCTTCAGTTCCACTTAGATCGAAGAAAAGTTCTGAGGTTGCTAAAGCATTTAGGAAAATATATGATGACCCTAGTAATCCTCTTACCTATCCTAAATTACTTCAAACAGATAATGGGCGAGAATGGATGGGCGAGACTTCCCGACTAATGCAAGAGCACAATGTTATAATTCGAGTGATTGGCCCATATAGTCATAGAGGACTTGCTTTTGTGGAGCGTTTTAACCAAACACTCTCAAAAATTCTATACAAAATCCAGTATGCTATTGAATCAATAACTTCCGATCCTCAATTAATAAGAGCATGGGTTAGATATATACCAGTAGTTATTGATTATCTAAATAATTATCCCACGCGCCTTATTCGAGAACCAGGATCAGAAAAGTGGGGACTCGAGCCAGTGAAAGCCATTGTATTAGATCGAGTAGAATCTAAACCATCTACAAAATATAAGCGCCCGGTTGGAAAAGATGAAATAGCATTAAAGAAAGGTGATTCTATTCGCTACCTACTTGCCAATGCAGAATGGGAAGGGGGTATGGAGAATCAGAAAAGAGCAACTGACCCTATATGGTCGCCTTCTATTCATAAAATTCAAAAAGTTGTTGTTATAAAGAATGAGCCAGTTTTATATTATCTCGATGGTGAATTTGCACCATCTCGCGGGTTTGTGCGAGAAGAACTTATGTTAATAGCTGATCCAGAAAGGGTTGGTCGTCCGCCTCAAAGCATATTGTCTGTACATATTGCATATGCTTCCCCTACTAATAGTGAACTAGATCAAGCGAAGAATTATGCTAAGAAGCGCAATAGTCAATATCTAGGAAAGACCGGACGAACAAATGGCCATAGCATATATCTTTGGTCTTGTAAGAATGGTGCGCATCAGTGGGAGTATCCATTAAAATATATTATGAAAAAATTTGAATGGTGTCCTCTTTGCCATCATACTACCGAAAGAACTGTACGATATATTTTTGAGGATTTGTTAAGCAAGAAATTTCCACCATGTAGGGGTAAGTTCTTAGATGGACTACACTTGGATGGATATAATGAGGAATTGCGTCTTGCATTTGAATTCCAGGGTCCTCAACACTATCATCACAATAATTTCTATCACCGGGGGAATGAAAATCTAAAATCACAAAATATGCGCGATCAAAAGAAGCGGGATATATGCGAAGGACCAAGATATATGCCTTATCGAAGTGCCATACACATGTGATCTTTTGCCTTTCATTAAGCATACACTGATCGAGAAAGGATTCTTGGATAAAGCGAAGGAATAGGTCCATCCCAGAAATTTTTTGGGCTAAGAAATTCATTTTGGCATAATATGCAATACTGTATGGAATTCTTTGTGTATAACGTTGACGAGATCTCCAGAAAATCTTTGGATCGAATGAAGGGTAATAAATATAGTCCAGATTGGCCTTTTCGCCTTTTAGTGACTGGAGGCTCACATAGTGGAAAAACTAATATGGTTATAAACCTTATTCTTGGTAACAAACTTCAGCGCATGTTTAAAGGCAAGAAGGGGAATAGATATATTAAAAATGATCACCTCCACTGGTAAAAAAATGGTCTATCCTACACATATCCTACACATATCTTACATATATCGGGTACTCAAAATGTAGAAAATCATACACAAATAATACACATATCATACACATATCGATACTTATATATATAAGTATACCTATCAGTACTGATATATATATGATATATATATTAGTACCCGATACGTGTATGATATGTGTATTATTCCGTGTACGATTTTCTACATTTTAAGTACTCAATATGTGTAAGATATGTGTAGGATAAATCATTTTTTTACCAGTGCTCGTATTAGTTGGAAAACATGCTGAGCCTAAATGGGAGCTGGTTAAAAATGCTTTCCATATTTTTGCAAATAGCCCTGACCCATATCGGGAGAATATCTCATTTCAAACAATAAAGGCCGAAAAAATTCCAGATATAAGCAAATTCTCCCCAAAAGGAAGCACTGTTATTGTTTTTGAAGATCTCTGCGCTGAATCAAAAAAAATACAAGAACGTATCGTCCCTTACTTTATTAGCGGTCGGCATCAAAACATCTCACCAATATATGTAACTCAGAAATATCAAGCTGTACCAAAGATAATTCGTGAAAGTATCTCACATCTAGTCATGTTCCGAGGGAGTCGATCTAGAGAAGACATATGTAGGGTTGTACGTCAATATACGGATGATCCGAAAAAGGCATCCAAGATTATTGACAAGCATTTGCGAAATCAGAATTTTATAGTTTTTGATTTTACTAAGGCGATAGAAGATCCATTAGCGATTAGACTAGGTTGGGATACTCCTTTGAAGCTGGACGAGTAGAATCTGACTTCATGGATGCCAGCTCTTTTTCCGCCTCCTGCACCTGCATTTTCAGATCTTCAATCTCATAGCGCATTTTCTTATTTGCATTAACCCGCTCATTATACTTTAGATTTACATCTCGCATGAACTTCTCGAAAGTTCTTTTATTATAATCGAGCAGGTGCTGGGATAGTACTTTAAGCTCATTCATAACCCGGCGATTATTCTCTTCCTCGTGATCATACTTTAGCGCCTCCGGCCAAGTGATATTATCAGTTTGAGTATCATTATCTGAGACAAATATAAATGGTATTTTTTGAACGATGTCGGGCACTCTGGCCAACTTTGGGTTCGTCTCTGGTGCATTAATCTTTTCTGATATCTAATAGCTTCATGTTTTAAAAACGACTCTACAATTGGATTAATTTCACTGGCCTCTTTCTCAGATAATGGGTTACGCTTCCGTGATGTGAGACGAATCCATGCCTCATTTATTATGGAAGCTGGTAACTTAGCTAGCAATTCAGAATATGCTTGGTTAAATGCCATTATATATTTATACATGGCGCAAAAAAATGGAATTCCATGAAATTTCAAAAAAATAGACCACCAGGGTTAGTTTTATTATAATACAAATAATACATTTATGGCCTTTTTATAAATAAGAAGAGACACGCTAGATGGATCAAAAATTTATGTCACACATGCCTAGGCCATAAGGTGTGGACAATATATTATTTTATTAAGGCAATATTCGAGATCTGGGTTAAGGACTAATCTAGAAAATTTGGCAGGTGATACATTTCATCTATAGCACCTTCGACCAATTTTACTAGGCGATCATGTATGTAGATTATTTAGCATAAAAAATAAAGAATAAGTTATACATTGCACCTTTGGCTAAATAATATTAATTTTCAGTTAAAAGCAATAGTCTATAATTAAGATATTTCTCAGAATCAGTCAAGTCAGTTAGACAATTGTGATTAGTGTTCCATCCTTCAATCTCAACGCAGTGCCTTTTGGCTGTTTTGCATACCGAGACGAGATAAATATTTCGCCTGTATCACTTTTGCAATTCGATGACTGATAAGAAGTTGGTGGAATCATTTCTTGGTTACCAGAGGTAACAGAAATACAAGCTGGCTCAAAATTTGGAGCACTAGGCATAGTATTTTCTGCTATAGTTGCTTTAGCCTGCGCATAAGCTTCATAGAGAATTGTACGAGTATCATAATCATGTGATATCGATGCCAATTTATCCTTTTCTGAGTGTGAGGTAGATTGGGAGAAAAGCTCTAGACGAAGACGATTAATTTTAGCCTCTTCTTGTAATATATATTGTTTATATACCCAAATAGTAGATTCTCTTTCATCAATAGATTGGAGAATTTCTTTTCTTCTTGCATGTTCATTTGAAATAATATCTCCATTAATACATCTCTTAAGATGGTTATCTTGATAGCAAGTTTCTAAACAAGGAGTTTTAGATATGAAAACTAAGGAGTCACATACACTGCAATATATATAATCGGATTCATGACCATAAACTCTATCACTGCTTTTAATATGTTTTCCAATCATTGTAATGTATCCATTCTTAGAAAAGATTCTTGGATTCTCTTCTAGTATTTTTCTAAATGGAATACGAATGCGAGAGCACCACATTTCTGGTGTTTCATAATCATATCGATCACGTAAAAGACCTAATTCTCCAGATATTCTTTGATATTCTTTAAAGTTTACATTACCAAGTCTAACTGAACTAAGCTTATAATAGGCACTACTATCTAAATCCATATTAGTGTTTTAATAGATTATAACAGATTATAACGATTTTATAATGTTTTAGCGATTTTAGCTGATTTAGCAATATTATACTCTAATAAATATCAGATTCAAATTTATCTGAATTTGGTTAAGCAGTTTTAATGATATATAGAGGTTTTATTGATTTGTAGCCAATTTAGAGAGGACTACATACTAGTAAATACAATTCATTTTATTCGATTGGGATCCTAAGCTAATTTTATATTTACATGCGCCTTCGGCTAAATCAGTTTAGTATATCGTATCACAGGTATCTCAAAATCACGAGATGATCGGCCTTTTTTTTTCTGGAATTATACATTTAATTTTCGGGACACGTATTAAATAAACACTAGGGCTGATGTGAGTGGATAAAGAATACTTTATTAATTTTACTTTATTATTTTTTTTTATTGATAAGCATACACATAAACCAATGAGTTATTGTACATGACTGATAAAAAATAAAATCAGAATTTTTTTTAGTGGCTTTATTTATGACTTTTTGCTTTTGGGAGTCCACCAAGGTTTACGAATTTGCTTTGATTTAAAATGAGCAGTGGGTTTGGAAGTATCAAGATCATCAAAAATATCGTCAAATGCGTGATGCATAGTTTCTAGATTTATTATTATTTCGCATGTTTTATTATACATTTCCTACAAATGTGTTAAAATAGATTAGTGATGCGATTTTTCTGATGATAAACAAATGGAATAATTACCAATACTGATTTGATAACATTCATAGACATTTTGAGTTTTTTAATACTTTGTAGGTTCGTAGGAAGCTCAAATTTGGGTCCCGGAAAAACGAGATAAAATCCTTCTACTAAATTCTCAACCAACATTTGCCCGCTTGTGCCGGAAAACTGCAGGAAAGGCACTTGAATGGCCTTAGCCTGTTCATCGTTGAGTTGATATTCTAATAATCCATTTAAAATGGATTGATTAATACGTGCTGAACGACAGCGGTCACTGATGGCTTTAGATGCTGTGGTGTAGGCCGAAAATTCCCATTCCCCAACATCAATTCCCGACATTGACAAAAAACGCACGTCACATTTACGTCCCTTAAGATGATCTACACTCCTGCTTAGCGAACAAAATGATTCGCCCCTAAATAATAAAATTATAACATGTAAAAATAGCCATGTTATTCAGAATGAAGCAATCGATCATTTATACTAACCATTTTGAATATATTTGATAATTCTTGTTTAATCCTTCCACAATGTACGCACAGGTTTTTAAAATAACATCAATCTCCGTATGTGTATTCTTCGCATTGTAATCCAAGATGTCAGCTTGGTCTTTGCTTTTATAAATGCTGTATAAATTAATAAAAGAGTTGGAATCACAAAGAAATAAAGAAATAGAAAAAATTTTAGGCTAAAACAAATTCACTTACAAATCAGCATAAATTTTGGTGATTTTGTAGATGTAGCTACTTTTTTCAGAGCTAAGATGCTTTTCCGTACAGAGTTTATAAGCCTCGTCTATTTGCCCTTTAAGCACCATCTATAAAAATAATGAGTAATCTGAATAATATTAGTAATATGTATATATTGCACATAGAACACTAAAATAAATTCGAAGAAAACAAAACACACATCCTCAACTATTTTGACAAACGAACATTCTTCGTCGGGCATCTCGGAAACTTGTAACAAAGCTTCATAATCTTTCATTATGAAATCTCTATCCTCGATCGAGAACCATTTCCTCATTTGCGCAGATAAGTCGATTATCTGCGACGCTCCGTAGCGTAGTATGGCTTTCTCAACGGCCGATAGTCTCTTCTTTCTTTTAGTTGCTTTCGCGTTCGCGGACATGTTCTTAGCAACAATATCATTAAAATCTTTCCCCGAGGGTAAAGTCCAGGGTTTTTTATTGTCAAGGACGGAATCAAGAGCTTCTTCTGGAGCAGGTACATCTTCTTCATCGCTATTATAATCATGGGAGGAATAATCATCATCATCTTGGGAGAAATCGTCATTGTCATCTTCATCATCCGATGGTAACAGATTTAGGGGTGTCGCCTTCTCAAGTCTGGTACCATCAGGTAATGTGTCCCCCTAAATAAAATTAAATCAATTATCTTCTGTAAAAGGTACAACAAAAATTAAGTTATATACTGACCCTTTTTCCTGGTGACGTTTTCTTTTTTGGTGGCTGAAGCTGGAAACGAGTTTGTTTTGTTTGTTTTCGTTCTTCATCACCTGATACACCTTCATCATACGGACTATCCCTCTTCTCAGATATGTTAACCTATTAGGCATGAATAGTTATGTAAGAATACCTTTTAATAAATATATATAATCGAGCTAATATACTAACCACTTCAGCATTCTCTTCAATCTTCCTCTTTTTATTACTTCTTTGTTCTTGAATGTCCAATGTCTTGATAATAATAATAATAATAATAAAATGACTTCATTTATATTTGGAAAATAACAATAACAGGAAAATAAAAAAAATACCTCTCCTAATCGTGTTGTTGCTTTCTCTGCAATCAATACTTTTGCTATATGTACGTTTTTATGCACTTCCCGGTCGGTTTTCCTCTATAAAATGATAGGTCAATATTTGCATGAATTTGTGTTATGAAAAAGACAGTTAACTTACTATATCAAATTCATGGTCCAATTGTTCAAAAAATTCGCCAATTTCTCTTCTTTCAAACGTGTCTTCGATACTATCAAATATTTTTTTCGCCTTTCTCTTTACTCCATTCTTTACGATAGAGGAATCACTAACCTTTTTGAAAGTTTTTATAAGTGCATATAAAATATCTTGTTTGCTGTCGGAAGTGAACATCAAATCGTCATTATCTTTGAGGCAATTAAGGCAGTTTAAAATGCTCCCAGTCGGCAGTTTCAGAACCATTTATGTATTCTTCAATATAACGATCAAAATTCATATCTAGAAAGATTATCGTTAAACATGAAACACAAGGGATTAAATTTCGATTTCCTTGGATAATTGCAACGTAAACAGAATTTTTTTGTGCCACAACATAATATTCTGGAAAAGAGGCTCAGGCTGAGGCACTAAGAGCCGTTACGAGCATGTAACGAGTCATAGCGGTTTACCCGTAGACTCTAATCCAAGCATCGACCAAAGGGCTGAACCATATGGACGTAGGACATTACATTGTTGGTATACTGGAAAAGAAGCTCAGGCTGAGGCACTAAGAGCCGTTACGAGCATGTAACGAGTCATAGCGGTTTACCCGTAGACTCTAATCCAAGCATCGGCCAAAGGGCTGAACCATATGGACGTAGGATACCGCCAACGCATCCTTTCATTTGTGGCAATGTGAAAAAAATACTTACTTGAGTTAGGCAAAATATTTTCTTGGGATAACGAGTAGATTATACTACGAGTCTACGATTACGCTAAGCCACTTTATTTAATAGTTATCACATCTGTACGACATACCGTATTAATTATATGTGGTGTTTTAATCACCGATCACTTTGCAATACAGCAATGAACACAGAAAAAATTTTAGATGCAAATGCCCGAAGGTTGAAATTTTATTAATTTTTCAGATACATTTCTGATAGAGATAGCGAACGAAATGTATGATACTATCAAAGAGGGAGGGAATACGCGGATCCTAAGCCATTTAATGCGAGTCCCAGCATCATGTTATTTCTTTGCTCTCTCTACAACTAATTTGTTTCTATCGCTGATATCTCTATCTATAAATTTCTTACACTCTCAACTATACATACAATATTGTCGCCTATCTATATCGCCCTTTTCATTCCAACCCACATAGATCATGTAAAAGGTTAAGTTTCGCAAGAAAAATATTCCGTGATAATTTCGAACCTATAGTACCGTAATTTTTGATAAATACGCTATTAATCCATTTCATTTCACCCTTACCATTATATTTCATTTTTGTAACATTCCAGTCCATCAAATATTTGTTGCTTATTACGCAAATCATGGCACGGGGAGTTGTTATAAAGCATGTGACGAACATCAGGCATTTTATATTTTTATTGTGCTGATTTGACACGTGCCGTCAATCACGATTTTCTCGGCGAAGATCAAAATGCCGATATATAACAAGAAGAGCAATATGTCCGTTTTATTATGGAACATCTATAGCGGAAAATCGATTAAGATCGTGATGACATGTTTCAAGAAGCTAGCCGAGCAATAAAACCAACATACCTTCTAATACTTTACGGAAAATACAAGTTCGTTTGATTGTTAATATCAATGATTTTAATAATGGTAAGCTTGATTGGTTTGAATTTTTGTTTTACTTGCGCAAGACAGATAAAAGGATTCACTAACAGGGACATCACCTTTTTATATAATTTCCAGGATCGATTTTGGAATACACTTTTGGGGAAATTATGTTAATATAAACGCATCGCGAGAATCTGATCAACAGACTCTCCTTAACAATAAAAGAATTTAACACTATCCATATATAAAGATCATCAAGGGGTCCTTTTACAATAATATACGTAATAATTTTGAGAATATGCGAGAAAGTTTGAGAATAAAAGTCCCTGGATCTTCGCTGGCAATCTTATTGCCCAATAATTTGCCAATCCAGATTTCCTAAATTACCTGTATTAACATGCGAGTAATAAAAAATTAGTACTGTATGTACATTGAATCGCCACAAGAAAAATATTTGACTACATTGCTCGGGTCACTTAGTGGCCTAAACGTCTTTATTTACATGATATGATGCCATTCTATGACTTTAGACTATTTATTATACACGATTATTTTTTCGAACGATATTCATCTATTCTAGTTTTTTTTCTAAAGTTTACCAACACATGCTGTGTCATATGATAATCGTGAAGACTCTTCACACTTCCAACCGATAGAAGCAGGATCTACTGGTAATTCAATGACGTCTTACTGCGCATAACATATACTGCGGAGAAGTAGAGATGACGTACTTACTGCGCATGATATATTTAGAAGTACGATATCTAAGCCACCCACGTGATTCGAAAAATAATAAATTTATAGGACAATCGAGTACCAAATATGCGAAATTCTCCTAAGCGGTTACCGGAGATATAATAGGACTCATCATTGGTGAGACTTTCCTTTCGTATCTTCCGTCACGATAGTAATAACCTCTATCACGTTCACCATATTCATTATATCCACCGTATCCATTATATCCATCATCATCCGAATCGTCTGGAATCTCATCTTCAGAATTACTATCGGAATCGGAGTCATCATTGATTGAATTGGGGTCGCCATCGTGCTTATTAACTTCATTCGCCTCACCAAAATACACATCATCGTCTGAAGTGACAGTGTTCACTTTAGTGGGATTCGCCTCATTGAAAAACATATCTTCATCAAACCACGCCTCTTCCTTGGAATTATCAGAAGAATTAGAGGGTCCCTTTGGGACCGAGTCATGGGCTAATGGGATAGGTGCAGTTGATTCCTTTGGAAACAAGACCTCCAATACATTATTCTGATCGGGAGTATTTACAGGCAAATTTTTTCCGGGACATAATGTCTCGGAAATTTCAGTCACATGATCCGTTACCAGAGGTAATTTTTCTGAAGATATTCCATAATCTATAACATCTTGAATTTGCTCATTAGTAAGCTCTGAAATAGAAGTTGCACTATAAGATTTGATATACTTGATTTTATCTAGGCCCACTTGTTCGATAAATTTATAGACTTTCTCAGCTCTCTGGGTTTTCTTGCGCAAACTATCTCGTGATACATCTCGAAGCTGTAACCCCGTTTCTTGGGATCTCTGTTTACGAAGCAAATTAAGCTGTTTTGTAATGGAATCATACAGTAAGCCTCTTGCCTTCTTTTCACCGAATTTACCTCCACTACTTTCTATGATTCCATTGAGCTGAATTATGAAATCTTTCGCATAGAGGTACCAGCATAAAATTTCTTCCTGATTAGCTCGATTTGCTTTATCTTCAGCATCAAAAGCTTTATCGCATAACTGAGCTAGATGTTGTGAGGCCTCATCAATGCTAGATTTATCAGAGGTAACTTTTCCGGGACATAATGTCTCGGAAATTTCGGTCACATGATTTTGTTCTATTGATGGCTCTTGTGAAGACAACTCCGAAGCAAATAATTCTTGCTTAAGCTTGTCCACACTCTTCCCCTTCTTGCACTTTGAATCCAGTTCGCTACATATCTTTTCTTCTGATGACGTGCTATTGCATGGCTGAGTGACCGAGTTGAGATCTTGAGACATTTTCTCTTCGGGATGTGTTGGAAGGGACTCTTGGGTTTGGCCGGAGGTGCTAAAGCAAAGTTTCTTTTCTCTATTTCTCTGCATAATCTCATTACTAACCTTTTTCTTATACTCCTCATCCAAGAAAGCGTCCGTTTCCTTGTCTTCAGGTAATGAAGTATCCACCAATGGTTTCTCGTGATGCGTTACCGTTGGCACCTGATCTGCAACTGAATTGAAGCTAGGTAAACTGTTGTTAGAAGAATTATCATTTAGCGACTGGTTCTGTTCCACTTTCGTGATTCTATCTCTAAGCTCAGCGCTCTCTTTAGTATTATTTTTCCTCAACTCCTCGATTGTGGCCCTGAGTTTGACATTTTCAGCATCACGCCTCGTTCTCTCTTCCTCAGTCATTCTTAGAGTCTCGGCAATCTTGCGTTTAAGTTCAGATCTCTCAGCTTCAAAGTTAGCGAACTTCATTCTAAAATCAGTATTCTCCTTTCTAAGCTCTGCATTCTCCTTCTTGAGCTCTGCAATCTCAACATTCTCAGCCTCAAGCTCAGTGATGCGCTGTTTCAATAATTCAAGCTCGGATGACATGATCTATATATATATAACTAATACACTGTACATAACTATTCAAAATAAAAAAAATATATCACATATTTTTGGGCGACGGGCCGTCGCTGAAATTTGCCAAGAAAATTTTTTATTATTACATGCGAAAAATAAATACAAAGTTTCGGGACGTAGCCCGTGATACATGACGCTTCTATACTAAATATCTAATGTATAACCCTACAGTCTAACTAACCACCTGACATTTACGCGACTTGGAAATTCGTCCCATGTTCTTTACGGGATGTCTATAAAATACATGTTTATTAATGATAGGAAATAGGAAATTAAGATTGCAAGAAATAGGAATTTGGCCGAAAGCGCTATGCATGAAATAACAGATTCTTACATAATATATCTATCTAGCAATTGAGATAATTTGAGCTGTTCCTCATCGAAAAGCTTTCTCTTCTTTTTTGTGTCCTCCCGACTTGCCATCCCAAAGTCAATCAGGTAGATGTCGCCATTGTCATTAATTAAGATGTTTTCCTCCCGAATGTCATTGTGGAGGATACCATGCTTGTGAATCGCTTCTAATCCCTTAATAGCCCTCGACCTTTGCCGTTTCGTTATTTTATGGTCGCTCAACATAGTGCCGACAATGGTCAAGCCGATAACGAAGCTCATACCTCCTCCATAATATCCATAACAGATCAGCTTTGGGATATACTTGCCTTGAATATCAGCTAGATCTTTATAAATCTCGACTTCTTTTTGCATTTCTTCCAGGACATACGATGGAGCCTTCGATAAGTCTGCACTCTTCAGAGCAATCATATCTCCACGAAATTCGCATAGGAGGGTTTTCCCACTTCGTCCTTCACCTAATATGCTCTTGAACTTGAAGTCTGAGAAGCTATAATTGTTCTGCTTAACAGAAGTGTTAGAAGATGATTGTTGATTCGCAAAGGTGCTGGAAGATTGTTGTTGATTTAATGAGGAGTTGGACGATGACTTTGAGTGTGACCGAAGAGTACGTGAATCATTGTCCCCTTGAACCGGTACTACTACTTGAGGTTTAGGAGACTTAGGATTCTCTTTCGCCTGTCGAGTTAGATAAGCATATGCCTTGAGTACCGGTGGAGATTCGGATTCTAGTGGAAGGGTTTTTGAGATCCAAAGCTTTGCATGCTCTCGTCGTAGGAACCAGTGATTATCATAGGTGGTGAGAATGCCATATCTAAGCTCGTTTCCTCCCATATAATTATAGATTTGCTGAATTACATCCTTGCCTTTACTCGTCTGATAAAACTCGGGAAATGTCTGTTCGCCCATATCCTCTAAAACATGCTTTCTTTTTGCCTCGATCACCAAGATCAATGAACTCACGAGATGACAGGTGAAGTCCGGTATGCCAGGAGAATTAGGTGGACGTTTTGAAAAATTATAATCTGGTCCCATAAGCCTATTTAACACCAAACAAATATTGGCATCAATAGCAAAACGAACATCCTCCTCGTTATCTACCACTTTATCTGGAATAAATTGTGGCCTCTCGAATATCGGTTGTTGGTCGAAGCGGAATTGATTCACTTTATCGAAGAAGTCGCCCCATAGTTGTACACTTGTCGGTGGGTCACCATTAACCTTTGTAGTGGTCTTCGATTTAGTACAGTCCGGAGAATATGTTATGGGTGGCGGAATACACGACAACGCCTCTTCCAAGCTGAGAACTGGAAACGCATGAGTTAAAATTATGCGAGGGTAAATGACGAAAAATTAGCCATTAAGGCGCTTTGCACAGACTGTACCAAACACTTACGTGGCAATTTTACAATAACATGGATATGTTTTTTAGGAGGCGAAGTGGGCCAGTAGTCTCCAATATCATTTATTGCCAACAGCTCGTCACTGTCCTGGAGTATTAGATTTCTTAATTGATCGTCCTGATCGCCAGGGATTGTCACCTTCCATAGCTTGAGCTTATCTGCAGGAAAATTGTCGAACTCTGGTGCCTTTTCCGCCTTAATAACTTTCTTGAGGTGGCTAATAGACTTGTCCTTCTCAATATCAACTTCGAAAGCGTTCGCGGTTTTATTTCCTTTAACGAGACAGAATAAAGTGATAGACATGTTTTACGATTTATATAGTATTTTTTGCGAAATGTTATTGGCTCAAAGTGCGGTATGTGAGGACAAGGGTAAAAAGAATTTAAAAATACTGAGTGAGTACTATATGTGAGAAATTATCTGTTGCACAAGCCTGCCGTATGATCGGCCACATTGCATCATAGGTGCAACAATACTGCGCCTCCCTAACTGTGAAGACTCTTCTCATTTATCACCTGACGTTTCTTATATAGGCTAGACTGGTTCGGATAAAAAATGTTAGATTTATATTTCATTACACGTGACCCTTTCTCATATACGTTCGATAAAATAATACTTTATTTATGAAATAAAATAGTTGCCGGTAGTCGGCCTACAATACATAAAAATTGCGACTATATCGCTACATGGTACTGTGAATAAAAATATAACTAGTTTAAAATTCGTTCTCGGAAGTTCACTTTCTGATTCACTAGAGCCCAGTATCCTCGGGATCTTTTTCCAACACTTCCTGGAGGTATACGATAACATGAATAGGACCTATTTCACCATCATATTGAAGATAAGGAGGGTTTTTTTTAAGTCCTTTTATATCTTCCACGGAAAAATAATAAGTAAACTTATTGGGAGGCTCCATCAATTCCCCTTGTTTTTTTTCGGTAGTATTCACAGTATTGACCAAACCATGATTGGGTTGTTTGAATTTTCTTACATATAGATCGAAGTTTTTTTGACTTAAGTCTTGCCGGACCTTTCTGATTTCGACTCCCAGATTTTCAACGGTTGAATTATTATCAATTACTACAGGGAAAATATCTTTCCCAGTCTCACCACGAACAAAGCAGACGAGATGAATATTACTAGTAGTGGAAGACATCTTGCTTTCCTAAATACAAGGCCCATGGTGAGAAAAAAACTCGCTCCCATTCATAACTGGTCCCAGAGGGACCCTCTCTGGCATATACATACCTTATTTTGCGTTATTTTACGGGAAAGTTTTTTGCGGAAAGTTGGCTGAACTTCCACATACCTCTACATGCTTTATATCTTGCTGGGAAAAAGAGCGCCAAGCCGAAGTTAAGGAGATAAGAATAGTGATTAGCATTGTCGTATGATGCCAAGAGTTCTATGAAGGCACATGCAAATAGAATTCTCATACCTTTTCACATAGATGACGGAAAGACATAGTTGGTTTTACGCCTGGCGATCTCGAAATTCCAAAGTCCTCAGCCTTTCATAACATATGCTTTTGTCGGCACTATTTACTTTTAGAGCTGGTCCTGTGCTCCAACTAGACCTCCTTTCAAGCGAAGCGCCTGTGAAGCGGGCCATTTTTCTCATGTTTGTTCGGGAAAAAAATAAAGAATAAAGGTTAATATGTTTTTTTCGAATATATATGTGAAAATTAATATGTCGCACAAACCCTGCCTGGTGATTGGCCTTTTTCTGTCACACAATCTGTGGCTCAGCAAATTCTTCCGAGCTGAAGAGGTCCTAAAGGGACCAGATCACTGACCTCGGACTGACCAATATATACCATCCGGCCAGGTCCTGGAGCGGTAAGACGAATACCAGTAGTGTAGGGTCGACCACTTGTGTGGTGTATGGTGATATTTAGCAGTGTGTAACAGTGTGTAAAATAAGGGATGTGAACCATACACAGGTGATTAATAGCATTTCGGCCCACTCAAAATCACGTGTTTGGCCCGTCGTGTTATTTATCACCTGTGTAAACTGTCACATAGGGGACCATACACTACACATCTCCTTGGCCCTACACCACTCATCTCCGTAGCACTCGTCCTGGAGGGACCCCATATTTCTGATCGAAGTTCAAGTGGATAATATGGCAATTCTATTAGACTTATTATTTGTGGGAGATAAATAACATTGGATTGTAAGAGTACGTGGAATAATGACGTTGGATTACTTACACTGGGTAGACTATATACAAATCGCTTAAGTATTTTCTCTCTCCAATACTTGACAGCTTTTGTGTTCCAATGGGTCTTAATTTCACAAAAAAGGTCATCCCAAGTCATACCTAATCATCATAAATAGTCCAATCCTCTTCTCTCTGTCCATGATAACTTGGTAAATTCATTGAAGGCTTTCTCCTTCTCAGCATCTATATCCTCATCAAACATTTTGCTAATATTGTAGATCAATTATACTTAATAAAAAATAAAGTACTGGTAGCGTGCATAGCTTCTTTTCAGTATATGTGAAAATTATGTTGCACATGAGGCCGACTGCTGATCCACTCGCTCTGGACTAGTAAGATCGTGAGTTTCCACCCATTCTGCTTGATCGTCGAGTAATGCTACCGAATAATTTCTTGGCGCTTGTCTGGTTATAGCTATAGTGGAGTGATCGGCACCAGAGTCCACAGTCATAGATATATTGAATTAAATGGAATTAAATATAACTGAACCGGATCCAGAATATTATCAAAACTATGCCAGGTGTTATATAACCGACCACCACTCCGGAGCAATGGTCTAACTAGAATACAACGTTCACTCAATCTCCTTGATAATTCGTCGTTGATAAAATTTTTTAAGGATGCAACATCTCTTGGTGCATCATGTGGTATTCCCAGTTGCCTTGCGAGTTGATAGATCGGATCTAGGGGATGTACCCGAATCGGCACGAAATTCTCAACGTGGATATTTGAATTTAGCGAAATAGCTGATCTACGACTTCTTTGCTAATATTATTACACCCTTCCAAATTGAAGTACTTTAAATTAAGACATGAACCAGCAATTTCTTTGATAGTTATATCGGTAATTTGACAAAAATTAAGGTCGAGTTGCTGGAGCTTTTTTTTTTTTTTTTTTTTTTTTTTTTTTTTTTTTTTTTTTTTTTTGCTGGCAAGAACGAATAACATTACAAATTGATGTTTCAGAATATTCTCTACGATTAGAGATATTTAGATATTCTAATCTATGGTATGACTTCGCGATTCCCCATAGACTACTGCCATCTACTTCTCGAGTACGAAAGCTCCTAAAGCCACCTGGCCGATCAATGCATAGATTGAGGTACTTTAGATTCGAGTATAAATCCGCTATCAGTTCTAATGCTCTATTACTAAATGCTATGCTATTTATGAAACTCAAGTGGGTTATATTTGGGCATGAATGTACAATGCTTATGATTTTTTTATCTGAAAGTGAATGGTAGTATGATACTTCGAGATGAGTTACATTTGAGCAATAAACTGGCGTTTGCTTCCTACGTACTAACTTTATGAATTTTTTCAATCGAGAGAGATCCTTTGCACGTTCTATCCTTATGAATTTATTTAATCGAGGGTGATCCTTTGCACAGTAATTTTTATAATCATTTGGAAGAGATTGTCCAGGATATAAGTCTTTCCCTCTCAATTCGATACGCTTCCACAGAATAGGGGCACCGCATCTGTACCACAATCGGGATACATATAGAGCGGGATAGAAGGATTTATCTATCAATAAGAAATGTAAAATCTGTTCTAATAGTTCTGGTAAATAAAAGATGCTTGATTGCGCCATACATAGTGCATGTTATATGTTGTATCTTTAAACGAAAAATCTTCCGAGATGGTAATCTCCAGCCCAGGCTCGAAGATGTTAGACTCGATGTAATAACCAAGTTTCAGAAACGCATAATAAGAAATTATTGAAGTAAGTATACCTTGATAAAAAATATGGCGCTTGCTCTTCCTGAATTACTAAAGAATATTTTAAATTTCTTAGCTAAAGATAACGCACTATATCCAACTTTGCTGGTCTCTAGACTTTGGTCTAGGTGCACTGGTCCAATTTTATGGGGTCGTATCGAATTGATTGGTGAGAAACAACAGGAAAAGTTTATAAAAATGATACGTATAAACTCTAGACCAATTTTTAGACATAGTGTGCAGTGCCTCATAATTACGCACCATTCTTATCTTTCGAATGAGATAATCGAAAAAATAGTCAAAGTATTTCCAAACATAATCCATTTAGATTTTGAGCGAAGTACGGGTTTTGATGATACGACCTTAATCAAGATTTCTCAAGTATATCCCAACCTGATCCATCTTAACGTTTCTAACAATGGGGGCTTAACCGATCATTCTATCACTAAAATCGCAAAGAAATGTGATAAATTGCAGTTCTTAGATATTGGTTTTGGTGGAGATATTACCGGTAAATCATTCTGTGAAATAGCACGGTCATGCAATGGGTTAAAACATCTAGGAATTAGTTCGTCTTGGATACATGTCACTGACAGCATTATATATGAAATCGCACGATCCCTTCCTAATCTCCAATCTCTAGATATCAGTTCTTGTAGTAGACTTACCGATACTGCTATTCACACCCTTACGGAATCATACCCAAATCTGAAAAGTTTAAAACTCGCGCACTGTGATGGAATAAGTGATATAGCCATCAGAAAAATCGCACAATTCCATTGTTTGGAACATCTCAACCTCTATGGTATGAGTGCCCTTACTGATAAATCAATGCGCATTATTGCGAGATCGTGCCCAAATATCCAATATCTTAATCTTCAATCTTGCAACGTTACAGACGGAGCTATAGAAGAAATAGCTCTATCATGCCATAATCTAAAACATCTTGACCTTTACGGAGTTCGACAAATTATTTCCGACTTGTCAATTTCCAAAATCGCAAAAATGTGCCCTAATATCATATATCTTGATCTAGGATACGCTCCGTCTATTTCCTGTACAACTCTCAAAATTATCGCAGAGCACTTGCATGCTCTAGAATATCTTGGCCTGAAAAATTGCTATAGAATTAGTCAAAAAATAGTAGATACACTATTTCCTGATCTCGAAATAGGCGGGTATTACTCATTACCACTTGGGCGGTAAGAATGAATGAATTCAGATAAATTTTCTGAGCTGGCGAGGCCCATTTTAAACCACCAACTGTTTAACCTTTTTTGGTCGTGCCTTCCTTCATTGCTTATGAGGGATAGCCTCATTTTCTTTTATCACAATTGTCTTAACCGAATCAGATTCTTCAGAAGAACCCTTACCTTTTTTATCAATTATCGAAGAAACTATTTCTTGTATTAAGTCGACCACAGTTTCCCTATCTACACATTCGTCCAGATTTTCTAATTCATCTTCCAATTCATCTTCCAATAAATTGACCTTCCTTTTAAGCTTTACATATTTGATATGATAATCTTCCAGTCTTTTTTCTAATGCCCAAATCTGTCCAGAGAGTGCTTTATATGCTCTTGTATTCTGCTCATCCAGTCCTAATGACTGGGCTAATTTCTCTGTATATCTGATAACTTCCTGCTCGCTAGATACGTCGGATGAATGATTTTGATCGGTTACCATTTTTACGATACTTTATATATGCTATATCTTGCCTCGGGCGAAAAAAATAAAATTTAATAAATGATATCAGATAATAAATCAGTCCTCCCGATTCTCTAATCCATATACAGTATGTGATTAGTTTTCATCGAAGAACTTGAATGCCTCTGCCTGATCATAAGGTTCCCCTCTTCGCCTGAAATTAACTATAGTATATCTATCAGATGGAGCAGTATGGTTGTCGGGAGAGTTGTGAAGTGCTTGACTAGCAATAGTATTAGCTTTTGACAGATTCCTAATCCCACTCGCTACAACTGCAAACACCGCTCCTAATTTGCGCAAAGAGCTAGGAACTAGTGGCTTATAAGGTTTAGGAATAAATTCTTCTTTTTTCAGAAATGCACTTAAGTATGTAGATCCAGGCTTTCCTGGATCCCTTAACACTCCGGAGATGATTGCTTCCTGAATCCACGTAAGCAATTGCCTTGCCCGCTCCTCATTTTTTTCTAGCGATCTAAACACCCTAGGAATATCCTGTTGACCTCAGTTTTTTGCGTATCCAGTTACATCTCCATTAGATATGCGCAAGTTTTTAATTTCAGCTAGGCGGATGCAGAGCATGATCATTACATCAGCTAGGGCCTGTTTGTCAGGTATATTAGATACATCATACAAATCTAGCCTTTCCTTAACCGATTCTAACGAGAAGTGATCCAGAAAGTGGACCCCTTCATTTTTACGTTGCTCAGTACGCTCCTGTTGGATTTTATTGGATGCTCTGGTTATCTCCGGAATTTTGGTAGCGGAGATTATTTCTTCTGGAGCATTGAGGGTTCGCAATTCTCTTCGAAGCCTAGAGAGACGGGATAAGCTAACGACAGGATCGGGGGCAGTTTCGACTAAGGTTCTAGATATCGCTTTTACATCTCTTTCACTAAGATTATCCCGTACAATACGCTGAGCCGTTTCTTTAATAGTCTCATTGGAACAAGTATTATCGAAGGATACTTGGCATATATTCACTTTCCCGGCTTCTGATCCACCCTCTTTGGGAATTACTTGATTTTTACTTCGCCCAATTCTCTCGTGAGGAATTAATGCATATGCCTGTTCTTTGCTAAACTTATATCCTTTTTGAAGACGATCACGAGCCTGGCGCCTTTTCTCTTTATCTACCTTTGGCACACCAGTTGTCAAGAGCTCAAGTATTTCTGGGGCATACTGGCTAAGCTCTTCGAGACTCATCTCATTGGTGAGTTTGTGGTCTGTAACGAACTTGGTTGTAATAGCAGACATTATATAGAGTGGTATGTAGAGTATAGAGTGGTAACTAGATTAATCTGTGGTATTCAGATTATATTAAGTGGGGGAAAGTTCAATTCGAAAAAAATATTCCGATGATCGGTGAAAAATAATAGAGGGGGATATTTGCAAAGCGAACCTGGGCGAAGGATATGAAAAATAATATAACTCGGAGTTTTACGTCGATTTGAAAATTGCGGGTAGATAGGATAAGCGAAAAAAAATAATAATAATTTGGAATTATATATCGCTTATGTGTAAAGAACATAAAGACCCTCTTACCCAAACACCTTTCTTATGAACCAGCTTCTTATTCACTCTTTACCAAAGCATACCATTCTCCTGGAGTATGCTTACCGTTTTTTTCCATTTCTCATGGTATCAAGCCAGGAGGATGTAACTCCATCATCCTCAAGACTACGACGGATTATTTCTTCTCCTATTAATCTTTCCCGTACTTTCATGTCCATATATTCTTTGGGATCTTCTTCAGTCTCTATAGCCCAACCACATATTCGTGAATCAGTTTCCATTCTATCACGGAATGCAATGGAATCAAGTCGGTCTTTTTCAGTGATGGTCACGAAGGCATCTGGATTCTCGCCGAGTTCAACTGCCCTTTTTCTGAGACGCTCTTCGCGCTAGGGTTTTGATAGAAGTATGGCAGACGATACTTCATTGATAGGCTTAGAAGAATCGGGAAGCTTGCTAGTTGTTTCTTTAGGGGGCATATTCGTGTTTTTACTTATGGGTTCGTTAGTTTTAGAAAGCTTATTAACTTCAGGCTTATCGATTACTGGCTCAGGTGGTTTAGAAGTCTCGGATGTCCTAGATGTTGAAGCACCTAGGGGTTCAGCTTGTTCTGCCACATAGTTAAAGAGAACTTGGGTCGAATCATCCTGTTTATCCGCTTTCTTACCCCTTGGAGGGAGATTCTCTTCCGGTTGAGGCGGGGTTATTTTCTGGGGAATAGTTGGTCTCTCTAGGACCGTTTTTGGCACATTGAATATGGGTATGTCTGTAATCTCATTTTCGGGCAAGTCGTCTTGAGATATATCGGAAAATTCTTCCATATCACCTAAGCCAGATTCACGGAGCTTGGCTACGATCTTGGGGCGGTCAAATATATACTGATATACTCTTACTCCATTATCTCGTGAACGTGTCTGATCAATACTAATTAGTGAAAATTTAGTTCCAGCATCCTTCTTAGCCAATGGCTTCTCTCCATTACACTCACACCATTCAAGATAATCCTGGTATACCTTTTTACAACTAAACCTATTAATACAATTTTCAGGCCAAGGTAGAATATAATCAATTATAAATCGAATAGGATTAGGAAGTTGTCTTCGCATTGTTTCTATCTTCATTTTAGTTGTAGGAATTTCCAATTTGTTAAGTTACGGCTAAGAAGGTATGACATTACTACTCCTGGTGCATCAGGATGGTCTAGAATTTCACCTAGCCGGTCGAAATATGGTATATTGCCTCTACAGCATGCAGAGACATCAAAACAGACTATACGAGAATCTTCTATATCTATTTTAAGCGGGGCATCCTGATTGCTTGTAACCATATACCCAGCATAATCATTTATTCGTATAGTTTCAAGGCCTTTGCGTTCTATAGCTACCATTCGTTCTGTTATGAGTGATTTGAGATGCCCGTTAAATCTATGCCATTCCCCATTAGACATCCCAGTCTCATTCATAACAATAAGCTTTCGAGCTTAGATGGCACTATTAAAACGCCCAAGAATTTTCTCCAGATCTGACGTTGCGAAATGGAGGTGTGACTCCAAGACTTTGTCACCAATAAAATCAGTGATGATATTTTTCCCGCACTGTTGTAATGTAGATTTAAGAACTAAGATAGTTCGGGGTTTATTCTCTGGCTTCTGAACTAAATATGCCCACCAGTTCCAGATATATTCGTTAAGCCTTTCATCCCCACTACAGATTACGTTCTTCACATGCCAGAGAATCGGATCCATAATTTCTTTATTAATTTCTGGCGCTGGCTTAGCCAAAAATCCTATGAAAAGATTAAAGAACTTTGTATTATAAGCTGGAGTATTTAGCGGATATGGAAGAAAATTAATATTGCGGTAAAGGATTAGACCTTTGGTAACCGCCCGATCTATTAAATTAATTAACTTTACCGGCTCTCCTCCTAGCTCAACTAAGTTAACTTCATACTTGGCAAGATCTAGTTTTGGCACCATATCAAAATAAAGCCCACCATTTGTATCCTCTGTCTTGAGTACCCATAATCTTGATGTCGTTTGAATACAGGCGACTGTTGCCTGAATTGTGTCATAAATCTCATTACGAGAAAATTTTCGCCCAGAGGTGCTCATATCAATTAAATCCCTCATACGAAACGGTCATTTGGGTCAGAAATTCTGGATCAGTCTAGTTTTGTAGGACTTGGGAGCTTTTGTTCTCGATCCAAGGCAGTTTCACTAATAGTAAGCTTTTTCGAAGGTTTTCTATAGCCGGGTTCCTTATCATTGTTTGCCCGGTAGCAGAAAAAGCTGTAGGATTTTTTATTTCGAATAATATATCCATGATCACTATCATGTTCTCGGTCACATATTGGGCAGTGCGATGGAGAAATGCGTGATAGTGGAAATTTGTTGGGAAAATTTTCAGATGGATATGAGAGACTATACCCTTCGATGCTAGCTTCTTGAAGTAATGTCTCTACTAGTTCGAATTCAGCTATAGTTGTCTCATTACTTATGCTAGCATATTTTACACTTTCCGTCTCTGGAACAGCCAAGAGAGGACTGTTGTCGATGACTTCTGATTCATCATTGGGCGGACGAATCATGAAATCAAAGATAGTTCCATCTTTTGGATAAATTGCTTTTTTTACACGAACGTGTACCCCTGTTTTTTCATTGTATTTAGGCGATCCAAGTATTCACAAGGAAAATGATCCTTTGTTTGCTATATTAGCCCTGTTCATTTCTAGATCGTATCGGATTGACCGAAAAAATGTATAACCAATCAGATCATAGTTACAATTGAGCACAATTTTGATTGATCGGATTGGTTTATATATCCATAATAGCTTATAGGGCAAAAACACGTAGTTGTTGTTTATTATGTTTATTATAAAATCGATCAGGGAAAAACACCAATTTTTGTAGATCGGCTTGACTGACCGCTGACCGCATCAGTAACCAATTATTTTGGGGTACAAATTTGCGATCAATCCGGTCCGATCTAGAAATGAACAGGGCTATTGTCTACAATACCTTTATCCTGTAATCCTACTGGGAGTTTTTTACGAACAAGCTCAGTAAACACTGCAACCTGAGTTATACTTGAAAGTCTCATGCCGAAAGTTAAGACATGTAGAGATATTTTTTTCTCATTACTACTTTCGGCAATAGACATAGTATTTTTATCCCATTCTGGAAATATTTCTAGGCAAGTATCTCTGAAGGCACGACAAAGTATATTTTTTGCCTGACCGCCTGAAAGCTTAGGGGTAATAGCATTTAATGTTTCTATTGGTAAATCAAAGTCTATAACAGGACGAAGTGGCTCATCTCCATCAATAAATTCGTGTAAGGAATGTCCTTTATGATCAGAGAGTATGGCTTCTATTTCATCTGCATTGTCCACGCCTAGAAAATGCCTAGGTCTAACACTATCATCGCGGATTTTGTATAGGCATTGACCAATATCGGAGGCTTTGAATCCACAATAGTAGGGGGCGGAAGCGTCGAAGAACTCTGAAAGCTCGGAATGTTCGGTCATAGTAAAAATTTTCGGATATGTTATTTAGTATACCTGGGATTTGGTATATAATACCCTTGTAAAAAAGTTTAAAATAAAAATAAATATTATTATAGACAGTAAAGATTAACCAGAATAATATCAAATGGGAGCCGAATATATTTGCCAGTATCTCTCCGATGAAGGAATTGTTTGTGAAGGTGAAAGTACGCGACCAGAAGGGTGTAGTATTCACTGGAAAAGACGCCAGCGATCTCTATACAAACAAGATGGGTGTATAAGACCGACAGCATCAAAATATGGGTATTGTAATTGGCATGTAAGTAAATGCCATTCGAAAGCAAATTATCATCAAAAGAAGATGGATAAGATGTTTCGGGATGGGCAAACACCAGAAGCATTAGAACAGGCTCTTGATAAAATGTTGCAACAAGTTAAGTTGTCCCTAGAAAGTTGTCCCTAGCGAAAATTTTCTGGGGACGCTTCGGGACGCTAAAAGTAGGCTTTTTAACGATTTTAGAATTCTGGGAAGTCTTCTAGGTGGGTGTCCTAGTGTCCCTAACGTCCCTATGAAAAATCGAAACTTCTAAACTTTTTTTTATTTTTTAGCATATGTATATTACACATATCATCCATATAGTATCTATATACCACCCATATAGCATACATATATAGCATAGGATAAGTTTCGAATTTTTTCCTATAACTTTACTTTTACTAAGGACACTAGGGTACAATATGACAATCATAGAAGAACATAATCAGTAAACTTAAAACCCCCAAAATCGATATCATAGTTGTCCCCTGTAAAGCGTCCTCAGAAAATTTTCGCAGACACAGTGACGCTCAAAAAATAGCATACATACTGCCTTGACCCAGTTTAAACCATGATCGGACCTCGGAAGTGCTTACAATGTCCTGCCAATATGCCGGCAACAAATAGGCAATAGTTGGATTGTGAAATGGTGCACTTCTGGCAATCAAATAGGCTGGCCATAGTAATACAAATCGCACCTCCAATCTTGGATATGAAATCGGCATACATATTACCGGCAACTAATAGGTAATAGTTGGATCACAATATGCGCACTTTTTAACAATCAAATGGGCTGGCCATAATAATGCATATCATACCTCCAAACTGGTGAATAGAATTAGCCGAATTTGCTATATTATGACAGAGGGTGTTCTGTCACAGAACAGTATCACGTGACTATGGCAAAGTAAGGCGCAGTCAAGATTCGCACCATAATTTCGGCCAGTACTATTCCATAAAATCGGCCTTTGGACATAATAATTCGGCATCCAAGCTGGCAAACTACCAGTTCCATAACATTTCCATGGTAATCCCCCTGCCAGTTCCCTGCCGGTTCCATAACAGTTCCAGGATACTATCAGGTTACCATCATGGTACTAAGCTGGATCCTCGAATCACATGCCCAAAAGATCGGCCAAAATTATGGTATAGTGCCGGCCAAAATTAATCGCAGATCTACTGCGCCACCCGACGCAATATTTTTTTACCATATTTCGGCATTTTGGTGGGCAACCAAATAGGCGCAAAAGGTAAGTACTTTAATATAGAATCTGGTATCTAAACAGGTATAGTCCGGTGCGAAAAGATTTGTACCTCACCAAAAAAGGGATGGATTTACGCCAATAAAAATATCGTATGACTTAAATAAGGTGGGCTGATATTCAAGAATTTGTTAGAACATATCCAAACACACATTCTCTCAAAAATTTTTTTCCATACCATGTATTCTCATTTCCTAAAACGAAATGGTGCACCATTAACAGATAACGAAAAATCAATGATAATTAACATTCACAACTATCTTTTGGGGATAGCTCTACAAGTAATGATCATCATAAGCTAACATTACGCAAGCATATTGCTGAGATATTGGGTGTAGCTGAGGGTACAGTTGGAAGTGTGGTGTCGGACTGGTACAACCGCAGTGATGATACTTTTACACCACATAAAGTCCTCAGAAGACCTAAATTTCAACCTGATGAAAATGTTTCAGAACTTTTGCGTACAACAATTTTGGATGCCAACAAAAAGGCTGAGCAACTTTCCACAGTTATCCTACGACAGTATCTTCTAGAACAAGGATATAATTTTTCTAAATGGAAGCTTCTTCGAGTATTACATCGCTTGGGTTATTATTTTGGCCAGGGGAGAACGTAGAAACATTCTCCATGAGTCGCCAAATAATGTTGCATACCGTTGCCGTTATCTTCGATTTCGTTTTGCTAATTTAGAAGGAAAAAATGATGTTCCACGTCATCCAGAAGTCTTTCTTGATGAGTCTTACTGTCATTTACATCATACTTCACGCAATACATGGGTTCCCCATCAAGGTGTTGTTTTAGCACCTGGACATGGTCCATTAGTAGTAATTTTTGGAGCAATTATTGTATTCCGAAATGGATCTTCCAACAAACTACATGGTGAACTTGTTCCCAACTCTGTTCACATTTGGGACCCAACAATTAAACCTCCTGGAAACCGGGGATGAAAAAGAAACAATGCTGATGAATGGGATAACATTCCCAATGTTGTCAAAGATGCAAATATTATGCCAAATCAAGTAGATTATCATGGAAATTTTAATGCAGAAATTTTTGAAGACCTTTTTTCAACTCTTTGTAAAGCACTTTATGAAAAATATGGACCTGTAAATATTCATATGGATGGAGCAAGTTATCATAAACGGCGGGTTGAAAATATTCCAACTTCAAATACAAAAAAGTAGGAAATAATTGATTGGCTAAATGCTCACAATATTGTTTTTTCTGATGAATTAAGAAGACCAGAACTTTTGGAGCTGGTTCAAATGAACAAAGAAAAGGTGACATTTGCTTGTGTTAAAATTGCAAAACAGTATGAACATGAAGTTTCATTTACCCCTCCATATCATTGTGAACTTCAGCCAATTGAAGGTATTTGGTCAGTTGTGAAGGGTGAAGTTGCACATTCAGGCCCACATCCAAACCTTTTATCTGTTCGAAATACACTTTTAAATGCTTTTAAAAAAAAAATTACATCACAGGTAATCATTGGGTTCTGGAGAAGAGCACTTAAAAATGCTAAGGAATACTTAGAATTTGACGATAACGCACAATTAATGGATGACGATTTTGACGAATATGATAATTCTGATGAAGATTGCGTTATTTAATCTAATATTCATATTTTGATTTTCCCAACATGTTATTGATATAATTAAATAAATAAAAAAAATTTACATAATAAAAAATTTTTTTTTCGGTCCTCTGTTTGAGGTACAAATCTTTTTGCACCGGACCATACAGACTATCCGCACCCTCAATATAGGAACTAGATTCCAAACTGGTGCAAAAGGCTAATTCCTTCAAGGTAGGATTCGGCTTGCAAATAGTTCAAAAACGGCAAAAAAAGAGCGATAGTTAGATCATATATGGTGGTAGTCAGATAACTTGTCAGTGGTAGTTAGATTATATGTGGTGGTAATTAGATATTAATAGAAAAGGCTTAAAAAGATAGCTAGAGCATAAAATAGATATCCGATGTATAGATTAAATGGTGGTATTTAGATCACATTAATTAGATTATATGGTGGTAATTAGATTATATTATTTAGATTATATGGTGATAATTAGATCATATGGTGATATTCAGATTATATGGTGGTAATCAGATCATATAGTGGTATCCAGATTATATAGTGATAATTAGATTATATGGTGATACTATAATCTAATTTAAGTGGGATACCACCATTTGATATAATTATATCAAATGGTGGTATCCCACTGGGTTATGTATTAAAAGCTAAAGAATAATGCAGTTTTTAGCAAACAAATGGAAAATGTTTGTAAACATCGATATGAAAGTAAAATTACTCTGAACAGAAGAGGATAAAAAAATAGGACCTCAAACATTACATACAGTATACAACTCAGTGTCAACTTTTTCGCAGATTGACCTAAATTTCACAAAAAAAATCAGTTTTTTGCAATTATCTTGGCATCCAGTGGTCCAATTTGTACGAACCTTTTTTTGTTTTGTAGCTCTCATCAAGCTTTACAAAATAAAAAAAATCCGTATAAATCGGATCACTGAAACTGAGATAATTGCAAAAAACAGAAAATAAAAAAAAGCAAATTGGGTTTTTTTTGGCAAAAAGTCAGTTATGAGTTTTATAAGAGATGTCTGGGTCTTAAAAAAATCAGGTGCCTAGTGAGAACAAATACAATAAACTTAGAAATTGTGATGATTAAGATTGCTTGTCTAAATCTCTTCAAAATCCTACGATTAGTTTCATCAAAATTTTACTATAGTTTTGGCTAAGGTTGCTTATCGAAACCTAGGGGTTTAGGCAAGATGGCATTTCACCGAAAAGCAAAATTCTGCCAAAACTATATTAAAGTTATATTAAAAAACTGGTGAAACTTTGGAGAAAGACGAAACTGCCAAAACTTATTATAAATGCCAAAACTGCCGAAACTCTGCTGAAACTATAATAAATCTATAGTAAAATTTTGACGAAACTAATCATAGGATTTTGAAGAGGTTTAGACAAGCAACCTTAGTTTTGGCAGAGTTTCAGCAGTTTCAGCATTTATAATAAGTTTCGGCAGTTTCGCCTTTCTTCAAAGTTTCACCAGTTTTTTAATATAACTTTAATATAGTTTTGGCAGAATTTCACTTTTTGGCAAAACACTATCTTGTCTAAACCCCTAGGTTTTGGCAAGCAACCTTAGTGATGATCAACATAAAAAAAATGCCCAATCTACTTGTACTACAGAAGGTCATAGAAATTCCGCATGCATGATATAATCGTGACTTACTTTTCTGACATGTGAAAAAAAAATTTTCTCCAGTAAAATTGTATACTTTTCGTTTTTCACAATAGCTTCTATTTTTTGTCACACTGTATTATAGGATGTCTTTGAAAAAAGAAAAAAAACAGAAACAAAAAAACGTCAAAAGTGAGAGTCATCTAAAAAGTACTACAAAAAATATCAAAAATGAAAGTGAGAGTTTTCTAGCACAAAAGACTTCAAGGAAACAAAAAAATGAAAGTAAGGGTGAGAGTTTTCTGGAAGAGACCACACAAAAAACCTCACAGAAACAGATCACACAAGAAACATAGAAACAAAAAAATGTCAAATGTGAAAGTGAAAGTTCTCCAAAAAAAACCACAAAAAAAGCTTCAAAAAAACAAAAAACTGCAAAAGGAAGTTCTACTGGCATTACTAGACAAGATTCAGGTTTTACAAGAGTCATCAAAGATCTTAGTATCCGTTTTGACTCTAGTTTCAGAAATGCTGAACGTAAAAGCGAGAGTCTTCCAAAAAAGACCATACAAAAAGCACAAGAAACTGTTGAACAGAGTTCTACTGTACCTGACCGTTGTATTACCAGACAAGTTTCAGATCCTACAAGAACCAGAGATTATAGTATTCATTCCAGCTTCAGTTTCAGTTCACGTTCCAGTTATGACTTAAAGGATCTTCCTCATTACGCATCCAATTTCACAGAAGATGATATAAGGATACTAAATGCGACTTTCATACCAGCTTCAAATGAGAACGAAGTTATACCTGCTGTTGAAAGTAAGAACTGCGTTATGTTAATAATCCTCTTAGTGAATCTTATAATCTTGTAACTTAAATATTGTCCAGCCACAAACTTTCTGCGTACATACATTATGCAAAATATTACTTGCGTTACTCTTGAAAGGTGTGACTTCGACGTTGGCAATATTAATTCAGATGGACACGTAAAAACGTTCTTTTACAAACTTCACCAGGTCGTCATGAACGCAGGTCTTGATGTGGGCATGAAGGAATCCAAAACTGACTCATTGGTAACTCATCTGCTATATCGCGCTATTGATTTTGATAATTGGCCATTAGCGGTTAAGTAAGAAATAATAAAAAATGTCTTTGTTCATTATGTGCCATCATAATGACTTTTTAACTTTGTATCACATTAATCTAGAGTTAAAGAAAAATACAAGATAAAAGTTAGTGATAAGAAGATAATGGCAATAGCTGAATTTGTAATAGAAAAGCAAGGAGTTGCTATGACAATAATTGTAGAGGTTCGTGTATTTTCGATTATTTGACATGTCATATTATTTGATGACTCAAAAATCTTTTCCCCTATAAGATAAGCATTTGGAAAATGTTGATGTAACGACTGATTTTGGTGAAGCACAAATTCTTGCCAAAATACTTGCTGTGGCAAATGTAAATACAAAAGAGAAAGTTACAAATCAGACTTTATTCACAGTTCGTGTCATTTCCACTTATGTTACATTTTATAAGGCAACAATTTCTAAGGCATATTTGAAGGAGATAAGAAAGGGTTTGCCCAAAAGACGATCAATTGAAATTCAACGATGGCCAGGACAAAATGGGTTGAGAACTGGTTTCGATTTCGCAAGTCCAAAAGGGAGACAAGCAGTGCTTACAGCATTGGCCAGAATTTAGCAATTTCTTTTACAACCTGAGTAGCAGAAAAAAAGGTAAAAAGCTCTGGGTCACTTATAGTGTATTTTATTTTAATATGATTAATCTAATATTTTTTTCTGACGAGCTGTACCAGAAATTTTAATGATCTGAAGAAATGTGAGAAACCTAGTATAATAGAAAAAATAGCAAAAATAATTAGTCTGATATTTTTTATTCTGACTAAAAAATTACATATAACAATTATTTAATCAATAAATCGCACAAATACATTTAAAGTTTTGAGTTTACTCAATTAGACCCAATTCTCAAAGATGTTCTGGAATAACTACATATGTGTCTTCGTAATACCAAACATACCTTAAGGCAATCCAGTTTTCTTCACATAATTCTTTTTTAAGTTGATCCTGTTTTTGCTGTTTGATAAAGTTATTAGAATTACCTCTATGAAAAAACTTATTAAATTTTTCGTGTTGCTTCCCTTAAACTTCAATGGCAAAACTATAATCATAATATAAAATATCAAGTTCTAATTCTTGATAATATTTGAGTGTTTTTAAAAAATCAGGTCAGCGTATTTTAGATAGTGGTCCAAGATATTTTGATACTATTTTTCGACATAGTTTTTTTTCTTTTATATTTTGAGCAGAATGGACACTACGAGTTTGAATGTTTAACATTGTTAAATGATGCAATCCATAAATGTCCTTCGGCACATTTCTATAATAAAGCTGAACAACTATAAGTAAAATATTTAGAAAGACATATTCCATTTCTATTATATGCCAATTGCTTTGCATTTTTGATATTAAGAGATCTATTATCTGCGCAATGTGGGTACCATTTTTTACCATTTTTTATATTATTAAAAGATGCATTTTAATCATGTTCTTTGGAACAATGCCATTGCATTGAAGTATTAGCATTAATATCATATTCAGTAGAAATATATAGCCCATTTCTATTACATGCCACTTGCTTGGCATCTTAAAGTGTATAAGGCTTATTATTTGTGCAATGTAGACACCATGTCTTATGATTTTTTATACTAGGTAAAGTTGCAGTCCAAACATGACCTTTTGTATACTGCTATTGCATTGGAGTATTGACATTAATGTATTCAGTAGAGATACATAGCCCATTTTTGCTATGAGCTAGTTGCTTTGCATTTTTGATAGTAAGAGGTCGATTAACTGTACAATGTGGGCACCATCTTTTACCATTTTTTATATTATTAAGAGTTGCAGTCCATTTATGTTTGCACATTTCCATCGCATTGGGGTACTAGCATTAATATATTCAGTAGAAACACATGTTCTACTGCGCTCTTTGGCAATTGCAAAAGCATCATCCAATGTCAACTTTTTCATTGATTTTTCAATGAAAAAATTAAAACTTTAATTATCAGATAATAAAGTCCAAACTGACAATATCACTTGGCCAGAGACACTAAAGCATGATCATAAAAAAGAGAATAATCACTGGATTATGACTTATGAATGAGCTTAAAGTACTATCTCAGCAACAGCTTGATTATAATAAACGAACTTTTGAGAAATTTATGCTAGATACTATAGAAAAGAAATATAGGGAGCGGGTTAATGTAAATAAAAAATTATGATGTGAAATTGATAATCTAAAGATACAAGTAGAAGAAACGGAAAAAGAGCTGGCATCCATGAAGTCAGATTCTTCTCATTAGTTGTGGTACTTTTTTCCTTATACTTCTGCAAAGTAAGATCTCGGTTAAGATTATGCACTTTCTGAGGATCAATATAAATCAAAGGTTTTCCCATTCTCTTTTATAATCATGAAAAAAAATGTCATTTCACAGATCTCACCCAAGACAGAGAAGAATATGTGAAGAACATAAAGCTGAGCTGAAAGAAAAGAACTATCATCTTTATAGTAAATTGCAGACAGAAGTTGATACTAATCGCCAAAATGAGAGACGAATTAATCAATTGGAACAGGATTATTCCTGATGTGAGCAAGAAATTCAAGATCTCAATAGGAAGATAGAGCGCCTTAAAAATACTTCGAAAGAAGAAATAGTAGAGTTAAAATCTGAAATCTCCATCCTAAAAAGTCAGCTATATCAAGCTAGGAAAGATGTGTGAGATAAGAAAAAATATATTTCTAGTTTAGAAGAGCAGTTAGTAGAATTTGAGAAACAAGTTAAGAAATTGCTATACTGGATCAAAAGCATCTCATCACGAAAAAATTTGCCTAAACAAGGGAATTCTCCAGACTTGTATAATTCTGATGATAATATGGCCACAATCACAGAGTTAGTAAATGCTATAGATTGTTATGTAGATAATAGAGCAACAACTAGGGATATTCTTATAGACCAAATAAAAAGAGCTACAAGGTAAATATGCTGAAAAGAAAATAATTTGCATCAGAATTTAGTCCGTGAGCAACAAAGGCATTATGATGCAAAAGCTGAGCGTGATAATGAAATTATACGAAGGCAACTTGCTGAAGGTAGGATGGCTAATGTTATTGGTGATCTCCATCAATATCAAACTAATGCTCAAAATCAGGTAAATAGAATGATAGGTAATATGGCAAAAAAATAAGACCGTATAGGTGTACTGGTATAAGAAAAATTTGCCTTACAATTATTGTATCAGCGAAATGCCTACCACTTATAGTAAAATAGAGGGAATATATATAGGTCTGTTAGAATTTAATCAAGACAGGCTCTATAAGCGATATGAGAAATGAAAAAATAAGACCCAAGCAGAGCGCCAGAATAATTTAAATTTGCAGGAACAAATTTTGGCGTTTCAGAATAATCCACCTAATCAAGTAAACATGGTAGGAATACTTCATCCATATTTTGACTGAAATGATAGTATCCCAGACTTTCTTGCGCAACTTAGACTAGACTTACAGAATCAGGAAATAGATCCAAATGATAATCTAGCAGGTTCTTCAACAGGAAGAGATAATGCAATAGAACATTTAAGAGCCTGTATGAGAGAAAGAACTTTAGAATGGTTTGATGATGAGATTACTACAAAGCAGAATTTGGAGCTAACTAACTTACTTGATAATACAGAACTAAAGCTCTGAACGGGTCGGTTTGGTCCGGATTATAGACGGTTCGGATTAGAGCCAAAATCCGTAAGAACCGAACCAAAAAACCGGCAGTTCGGTTCGGTTTAATCCGATTTTTATAAAAATGCGAAAAATCGAATAGCCGGCCATCTAGTGATCGTACAAAGTCGAGCCATATATCATTGGATTCCTCTCGACGAGACGCGTCGAATGGTGGTAAGATCATGTCTCTAGCATCGATAGACCACACGTTAACCCACACTAAATGATTTATCAATAATTGGAATTAGCAAGCTATCTATCGGTGCTAGAGACATGATCTTAGCACCATTCGACGCGTCTCAGTGAGACAAATCCAATGAATATAAATTCGTTCGTGTACGACCACTAGATGGGAAATAATATCAAGTTTCGCATTTTTTTAAAATTTTCGAGCGTTAAAAATTAAAAATTCCGATGCATGAATTTATTCGTCGTCCAATGGTCGTACAAATATGAATTAGGACTCATTGGATTCGTCTCGATGAGACGAGTCGAATGGTGGTGAGATCAAGTCTCTAGCATTAATAGATCGTAAGTTAATTCACGCTAAATAATTTATAAAAAATTGGCATTAGCAAGCTATCTATCGATGCTAGAGACGTGATCTTACCACCATTCAACTCATCTCATCAAGATGAATCCAATGAGTCCTAATTTATATTTGTACGACCATTGGACGACGAATAAATTCATGTATCGGAATTTTTAATTTTTAACACTCGAAAATTTTAAAGAAATGCGAAACTTGATATTATTCACCATCTAGTGGTTGTACACGAACGAATTTATATTCATTGGATTTGTCTCACTGAGTCGCGTCGAATGGTACTAAGATCATGTCTCTAGCACCGATAGATAGCTTGCTAATTCCAATTATTGATAAATCATTTAGCGTAGGTTAACGTGTGATCTATCGATGCTAGAGACATGATCGTACCACCATTCGACGCGTCTCGTCGAGAGGAATCCAATGATATATGGCTCGACTTTGTACGATCACTAGATGGCCGGCTATTCGATTTTTCGCATTTTTATAAAAATCGGATTAAACCGAACTGAACCGCCAGTTTTTCGGTTCTAATACCCGAACCGAACCGAACCGAATTTTGAGCCGGTTTCGGATCGGTTCCCTGGTTTAGCCCGAACCGTTCAGAGCTTTATACAGAACAGGCTAACTTAGTTGCAATAAATGAGCGAATTGCAGTACAGATAGGAGCTAATATATTAAATGAGACTGTTGGCCAATCAGAAAATGTAATAGTCAAGTTAAGAGCTATAGAAGATGCTTGAAATATAGTCACATCTCTTTATAATCACCAAATATGGACTGTCCCAAATGTGTGACTATAAAGAGAGTTGACTGTACAACTAACCTCCTTTTTTTCTTCGTTTTGTAAAGGTTCAGTACTACTTTCTTTTTCTTCTGTTTCAACAAATAATTCTAAATATTTAGTAGGTTCAAAGGTAGTATCTTTAGTAATTGAAGTACCTTTTATTAGTTATTTGGATATAGTTGAAGATATTTTGTCATGAAAAATACGAAAGAAATAAGAAAAATTAGAAATGAGGAAATATCTGCTAGATATTCACTGAATATCCACTGATTCAGTGAAACCTATCTATTTAGCAAACTTTCAATCTGGTTAAACAGATATATCCAAAAGATCATCGGATTGCAGATTACCAGTTTGGACCACTAAAAATAACAAAAGTTTTTTAGAGCGTGTATGCCAGCTTGAAAATGAGATGAAAGAGCTCAAAAATCAAATCATCCATAAAGATATTTCTTTCACAAAAGCTGAAAATGAGATCACTACAAAATTGGAAAAGATACAAGCTCTCCAATCAGAAATAAAAGAGTTGGAAATGAAATATTTTTTAGCTTAGAAAGACTTATCAGAAATGGATTCCTTTAGATGAGAGTTGGCGCAGTCAAGGCAAAATGTTAAGCTAAAGAATGTTGACTTAGATCTAAAAGGAAGATGAATTAAGTGAAAAAAAGGGTGAATTAATTCAGTTGAGGGATGAATTATCCTCAACGTGAATAGAATTGATGGATAAAAAAGAAGAATTAATGCAGATGAGAGATACTTTGTCCTCAGTACAAAAGACATTATCAGAGAAAGAGACCGTTCTTCAAGAAATTAATGCTTGTTTAGCTGAGCAGATTCTAAAAACATCTAGCGAGTCTGAAATGCTTGGAGGTATTAGCAGTCTAGAGAAAGGTAACGAAATCACTAGCCTTAAAACAACCTTAGAATTACCTTATTCCTTATTTTTTTAGCATGCATTCATCATCTTCGTAATAGTATCACTAATCATATACATCTTATGGTACGTATTCTCTCGTCTATATTCATCTTACAATGAAGAAAAAAATATTCTAAACTATAAAATACCCTTAAATAGAAATCAAGGTTATGCATTCCCAATCCAATACACAGAAGAACTAAAAGACAGGACTACCCTCTATGAAACTTTACCTTATGGATATAGATAAGGCCACAAAGCATGGATAATTTCAAAATATTGGTCATTCTGAATTTAGCTATCTTTCAAAGGTTTGTTCCATCTAAATCTAATTGATAAGAGATCATCAGATGGTTTTTGAATATCAATAATCACAAAGTGTTTTTTAATTACCCATAAATTTTTTTTGCTAGAGACTCATAATTATCATGTGTATCTTTAAGAATTCACTTTATACTATCTAATGTTTCACATCCACAATGCAATAAAATATATTTAAGATTTGCGCATATATTTTAATAAATTTCATAAAAATGTTAGGCTATATAAATTGAGCTAATTCCATCATGTCTGCCTAATCTAAAGAAAGGAACAATTTTTAGCTGAGTTGCCAAAGGTTTCCCAGCAAAATCATCAAAGACTATAACAGTAAATCGGCCAGTTCTTTTGAAAGACAAAATATCAGGTAGTTCTTCAAGTACGATTAACTTGAATCTCACATTTTTATACTATGAAGCTTCCTTATCCCTGGCTATAAATTCATAAAAACATTGTACTGCTTCCCATAATTCTTCATCTTGGTGTTGCGTGACAACAATTAGATTATCACATGGAATATACTTTTCACCAAAATTTTTGCTTTCACTTTTTGGTATTTTATGACCACACTTTTCACCAGATATCTATGGATAGATTTTTGGATATTTACTTCCTAGAAGCAAATATACTATTATGCTTGTCTTTCCAGATTCAGAGGTGCTCGCAATTCCTAATCTAAATGGAGGTTTAGAAGCAAATGGATTCTGTTTTTTCAAAGGTATAGTTTCATCTAATTTGCATAATTCGTAATATTTCATAGTATTTTGAAAAGCAGGATAATTATTCAAGGAACATATTTTTTCATTAGATTTAATAAATATAACTGAAAAGTTGATATAGAAATTAAGATTCTAGAGCTGTTAGAAGCTTTTCTAATATATTAATAAAAATTGATATGCTTTCTGAAGATAGAAAATCCACACAAAGCTTAAAAATATAATATCAAAATTAAGATTCTAGAGCTGATAGAAGCTCTTCTAATATAATAAGAAAAATTGATATTATTTTTAATATTCTGTGATCCACACATCCAATGTTTCAGTAGGGACCAGACCTTCAGTCTTCAAATCCCCACTTTCATATTATGTGTTTTATATATAGTAATATATCATGTAATGTATAATATACAGTATATATATATGAGTTTTATTAACTTACCCTTTAGATTAAATAAATCACTTTCCTAAAAATTTATATTTAAATGGTTTAAAAAAAATATTCAATTAAAGTTTATTAGCTCATCGGAAACATTTGCTAGTTGAGTGGAGTATTTTAGAGGTTATTGTTTATAATTACGAAAACTTTTTACCATAATTAAATATCGATTCCTATGAGGGTAAATAAAAAAAAATTAAAGTTTATTAATTAAAAAAACTATTAAATTCATATTTTATTTATTTTAATAAAATTAGTACTAATTATAGTATACAAAAAATACATAATAATAACAAAGCAAAAAACAAAAAACAAAGCTATAAAAATAAAGAATGAAATTTATGAAGAAAGTTAAAAAATGAAATGATAATAAAATATATGAAGTCAAAAAGTAAAATTTGTGATATTAAAAAGCAAAACATATTAAGTTAAAGAACAGTATAAAGTAAAAAAAATATAGTTAGTAAAAAATAAAAAAAGATACTTATTACAAAGAAAAAAAAAACCCTCTTTTAGTAATTAAGTTAAAAAACGAATTTATAAAAAAAATTAATGACTAAATAAAAATAAATTAAGAGCAAAATGTATCATATAATGTTGAAGAGAAAGGAATTAAAAAATGCTATGATAAAGAAAAATATATATATAATTAATAAGAAATAAAATTAAAAAACAAAACTAATAAAAAAAATATATTAAGATATTATATTATATTAGAAATTATAAAAATTAAAGAACCTAAAGATCTAAAAAAAACATATTAAAGAAAAAAAAAGAAAGCAAATAAAAATAATAAATAAAAAAGAAAATAAAATAGAAAAAAAAAGGAAATAAAATGAAAAAGAGTAAAAAGAAAAAGAAATAAAAGAAAAGGTAAAAAATAAAAAAAATAATATAAACAAATAATAAAAATAATATAACTATAAATATTAATTGGTCTAAATTTATCATATAATGGGAGTAAATAATTTATATAATTATATAAAATTTACTAGTAAGTTAAATTACAATTAGTTTTATACTATATATACAATATGTTGCAAAAAAAAACTAAAAACTATTCACATGATAAAAATGCATGTTATGCGTTCAAAATAAATTTAATTTATATTATGTAAATTTGAAACCCAAAACTACATTTTGATATCTTTTGAAGTTATAAACAATTCATTATCTTTTGAAAAAATTAGCAATAATTATTTATTTCAAATTAAAAAATATAATAGAAAATTAAATTACATTTATAAAACATTGGTAGATTAGATTTAATTTAAAATACTCAAATATTATTTAGAATGATGCCAAAAAATGAATATCAAAAAATTTGCAGTAAATAAACCTTTATAATAATTTTATTCTTTAAATTATCACAATTTCAGTATATAGTAAAAAATACTAATAAATGGTTTAAATTACAAAAATATGTGTAGTTTACTTAAAACAAAACCAATTTTTATCATTTAAAATGCAAAATAAACTTGAATATTGGGGCTACATTATGACATCATTTAGGATTCTAATACATTTTTACTTTTTTGAAAAAATTAACTATAGTGCATACAATTTAGTCCTAGCAATTAAATTTGATGAAATTTAAATCACTACTATTCATTCAAAAAAAAAAGATAAACATAAAGTATAAACATACAATGATAAACCAGATTAAGCTTAATAAAACTATGTTTTAAATTTTCTATAAAGTATTTTTTAATAAAGTAATAGTAATTTAAAGTTGGAAATATTTGGCTATTTTATTCTGACTAGAATTATATGTAAATCTGGCCAAAATTACTTTCATTTAATTATTAACTATATAAATTTGGCTAGAATTAAGAATTATAACTTAAATTAAATAAATCTGACCAATAAAATTACAGGATTAAGTATTACATAATGTAAAAAATTTGGCTGCTTAAAAATTTTTTTGTTGGGATTAAGTTGTATGCACTGTACAAATATTGATTTAAAGAAAAATTTGATATGAAATTTATAAATAAAAAAATAGATGCAAATTCACTAAAAATTTCTCAAATTTTATTAAGATAAATAGGAAAATTATAAATAAAAAAAATTTTTTAATAATATTAAGTATTTTATGCAAAAAAAATATAAATTTGCTTTAAAATAGTTATAAAAAATTTTTAAATAAGAAAAATATAATTATAAACGCAGGTGTGTTCAAATTTTAAACACTTTTAGTTTTACTCAAAATTACTAAATATAGTCATATTTTGTTATACTGTATTTTTTTATATAATATATTTTAAATATAGCCTTTAACCTTTTAAAATATTATATTCCAAATATTATAGCCTTTTTTATACAATATATATAAATTAATTTTAACTTTTTAAATTAATCAAAGTGCATATTTTAACTTTCAAAATAATTAAATTAAATGTTAAATAATTATTTGATTTATTTCTAATTAATAAATATAAAGATTTAAATACATTTTTATTTTAGAGTAAATTTATTCATCGCACGTGCGATGCATCGCCACTTTCCTTTTTTGTAAATTATTTATGTTGATCAACCTGCTTATACATCGCCACCCCCTTAAAATGGCAATGATAAACATAAAAATTTGCATCGCACGTGCGATAAATAAATTATTTCTTTATTTTATAGTTATTTTAAATTTTATAATGTCTGTTATTTATAAAAATCCTATATGTTATTTTATTAGTAAACTGTTTATTTATTACAGATAATATACTTAATTTACTTATTTTAATTTACTAATTTTGTAGTTATAGATTAATAATTATATTATTTTGCAAAAAAAAAGAATAATTAATAAATAATATTTGAAATAAATTTATAATATATAGCTTAGAATTATACATATTATAATATTTTTTTATTGTATGAAGTCAAACTCTGATTTGATATACTTTAAATAAAAAAATAATATTCTTTTTATAATAAAATATCAATTCCATAATAAAAGGTAAATTTATATTTATAAAATCTTTGTTATACAATTAAATATTAAAAATTACAAAATTTATTCAGTATTTAAAAATAATATATAAAATAATAATATTTGATAAGTTTTTATTATTATAATTTTATTGTTATAAAAAATTTGCTAAAGAGATTTTAGATTTATCTAAATACTTTTTTATTTGATTCCAAAATAATTTGTTTTTTAATAAATGTATTTATAAATTTTTTTAGTTAAATCATTTTTATTTGCTTTAATTCATTATTTTTTCAAGGTTAATGAAAATTTAAAGTGAATAATTTAAATTGAAATTCAATGTATAGAATGATACATTTAAGAATAAAATATACTATATAAATATTTTAATATAATTTAACTGCAGGAGTACTTTCAAACTAAGAATAATTTTATTCTAGAGAAAGACCTTGTGAGTAATCAAACTACCATACTATGTAATTTGCATATCTATTAGGCTGATATATGATTTAATATCAAATCTATATATAACTAATTATCAATAAGAAACCGTTTCAAAATAAATAGTAAATTAGATCTCGTTTACTTTATAAAAAATAATAATACTATTAATGGTTAATGATACACAGTATCGTTAGTGTTATTTTTAAAATGAACTATGTTTATGCAAATTATGGGATCATTGAATAGCCAATTATATTAAACACATCATTAACAATAAGTTTTTTTATTACTGCGGTTTAATCTTAGTCAGAACGGCCGAGTAGAAATAGTAGAAATAAAAATAATTGGTCTGACCTTGTAATAAATTAGACAACAATACTTAAAAACAACAATTCTCTATAATAATCTTTATCCTAAAATTAAGTAATACGGAGATTTCACGGGTATAACAGATTATGAAACAATTTCTCTTTCTTTTTTTTTTTGTCAAACGCGTCATTCTACATCATTATACATGATGTTTAATAAAAGTCCTTTTTTTTTTACCCCCTTAATTTAATAATAATTTAATAAATTTTTAAATAATGATCTTTCTTAATTGTCAGAACAAAAACGTAATAAAACGTAACTCGAATAAATAAAATTGCCAATCAAATATGAACACGGTCTTATTATGGGAAAATAATATTCAATAGAATTTTGAATCACTTTACCATCTTTGGAATTGTAAAGGTTTCGTTGTTCTTTATTCAGACATACAATTATTGATAATTTTCCATTCATTACAAAAACTGCAATGTATTAATTTACCAAATTTGCTATACAATCAAAAAAAAAAAATTGTTTGCTTACTGTTTAAAGAAATTAAAGGAAGAGATTTTTAGGAAATAATCAAGATTAAAATAAAATAGTAAAAAAAAGAAAAATGTAAAAGGTAAATAAATGAAAAAAAGTAAAGTAAAAAATGAATAATGTATGAATAAATAATAAATAAAATAAAGATAAGATAATAATAATAACAATAATATAAAATAAAAAAAAATACGAATAATAAAAAGATCCTTTTAAAAACAATAATAATTTTTTCATAAATAATTAATTATTTTTTCGTCCTTTCTTTCCATATTTTCTTTTCCATTATTTACAAATTAATCTTAAATCCAAACCAAAAAAAAACTTTAATAAAAGGTACATTTGTAAAAAATAGTAATCAAACAATTGTTATTGATAAAAGAAAATACCATAGAAAGTAAAGAGTAACAGTTTCATCGCGCTTAAAACATGTAAATGTAAGCAAGTAATGTAATTTAACCACATGATATAATAACTTCAAACCTTTGTTTACATCAATAATCCTATACAAGTGCTTTTTTATTTTTTTTTGTTTCGGAGTTTGTAAGTGGTCTGCAAGAGAAAAAAAAAGAATAATTGAAGAAAAAAAAGAAAAAATTTCTTGTAATCAAACAGGTATTTTTTATTTATGTTATGTATAATGATTATAATGGGCGTTTTTACCTGTTATTTTTTTGGAGTGTACAATGGTTATATATGATAACTTTATGAACACAAAATTATTATAATTATGTAAAGTTCTTAATATTCTTTAATTTATTCATATTTTATTTTTTATTTTTATTTTTATTTTTTTCCTATCTCTTTTTTTGTATAGAAAAAGTCATCAAATGAGAACTCGTTTTCAATCAACACCCTTCGGTCCATTTGCTTTTTCCATTGTCTAAATGCATAAATTTTTTTTTTTTTTTTTTTTTTTTTTGAGTATGAGAATTTTTTAGATTAAAAAAGTACCCAGTCTAGTTAAGTTTTAAACCTGTAATATCGGGGTTACGGGGTTCCAATTCCGTACAAAATTTATAAACTCAGTTATAAACAAGTCAATCATGTACTTACTTGTATAAAAATGATGCATAATTGAGTAACCGAGTTTAATATATCAATTGAGCTTTAAAATAAAAAAATAAATAATTTATTAGAATGAGAAAAATGAGAAAATCTTCAAATTACTGCGTAATTTATTAAAAGTAAATGTTTTTTGTACTTTACCATAAATGGTAATATTAATTTAAAGTGGACCACGGACTTTCTGGGCAATGTTTCTATCAATACAAGATTTTCTAATAGAAATTCCTGATTAAGCCCATTTTGCACTACCGAATTGCTACATTTAGGGGTAAAGTATACATGTACATATGCTGTCGGTGCGTTGTTGTATAACTCTTTATAACGCCTTTTTTCCACCTGACTAGATGACATGCAACTAATCCATATCTAATATGATTTTCGGTTATACGGCAGATTTCTCTCACCGGATGTTATCAACACTTGCGCCGCCAAAAAGCATTTACATATGATTGAAGCATGGGACTTCTTTTATTTCCTTTGTTCTTTTGTTTAGTTTAGTCTGTATATTTGTCGCTCTTGTTCATCTGTTTATCAGTCATGTTTATCGTTTATCAACTTTGATAGGTTTATTATTTTCTTTAATTCTTTGATACTTTTTATCTCTTATTCTAAAATGAATAAAATAAAAATTTCTTTCTTTTTTTCCTTTTGTTTTTGGTAAAAAAAAATATGTTTGTACAATTTTTTATTTCTTTTTTAAGTGATTTTTTTACCAAAGATTGATGGTTTAATATATTTGTTATTCGATTATGATATCGTGTACTACTCGTGTACTACGATAATAATAAACTTTTTCATAATCTGATTGATGTTTATCAAAGGATTAATCATAAAAAAAAAAAAAAAAAAAAAAAATATAAAAAAAATAATCATATAATCAAATATAGATAAAATAGATAAAATAGATAATAATAATAATAATAATAATAATAATAAATAATACATACATACTCTTTTATATTTCTATTATTTTATTTTTTTTTAAAAAAAAAGTTTCACAATAAAAAAAACAAGAATAAAATCTTGTAAAATTAGAGTCGGAAGTCGGAGCATCGTCGGGTAATACATGCTAAATTAAGATTCCACATAAATTACTAATGAAACATTTACTTACCACAAAAGGGGAAAAAGTATCACCAATTTCACATTTTGAGAGTTTGATTGACATTAAAGAGTTTGATTATCGATTTCCACCGAAGATTACTAGTACTATTTGATACACTTTTCTAGTGATGTACAACATTACACCAAAAGATTCTTTTTATTATAACGGAGAAAGATATTGCGGCCGGTCACCCCGAGTTTAAAATGTTGTGGCGGTGTTACTTTATTAAGTTTCGTGTAATATTTTAACAATTTTTTCAATGGGCATCATAAAACGTAACACATCATAAATAGAAATGGGGCAGTGGCGTAGCCTTAATTAAACTATTCTAAAAATTGTTGTTTGTATTCTATTCTGGAAATATAATTAAAAAAAGAGAAATATTTAAAAATATTTGAAATACGTTATCTATTTAATAACTATAAAAAATATAGTTTTTATTGAAAGAATTCCTTATTGTCAATAGTAAAGTAAAATAGTATGTAGAAGTTTAATACATATATATTATAGTGTAAATTAACTCAAAAAAAAAAAAGTCTATTGTATAGTCTATAGTAGTATAAATATTTATATCTTCCATTTATTCTTCATTTATTCTTTAATAATTTTTATTGTGTACATAAAAAAAAAAAAAATTTTTTTTATGTGTATTTTTTTTTCAATTGTATTGTCTAACAAAGTAACACCTTATTCCGGTTTTTTCATTACTTGTAAAAATTGTAACTACTTAAAGTATAATGAAATTTGACTAAAAATTTATTTTGACAGACAGACCCTTTGACTGGATTTGGGATGTTATAAAAAAACCCAGCATCCTTTTCCGTCCAATTTGTTATCCCTTTGCCCCTTTTATGTTCAAGCCAACTGTTTGGCACTTCATCAAAAACAATAAAAATTTTCATTTTTATTTTTTTTTCTTCCATCAATCTTTCGTTCGCTTTTTTTTTTACTTATTTTATAAACCCCTGTGTTCTCTATTAGTTTGTGACTCAGGAAAATCATAAAATTTTCGTCTAAAAGAAGTTATTCGAGAACGTGAAAAGACCTTGAAAAGGTATTTACCGTTTACATACTAATTTAATTAGTTTTTTTTTTTGTTTGTTGTTTTTTTTATTTTCTTCGTCATTTTTTTTCAAAGTGTTATTCATGTGTATTTATCGTACTTTCGAGGTATTATCTTTAAAAGGGATGAACTTAGTTATAGAAATTGAAAGTCGTGCTCATAAAAACTAATTCGGTAGAATTTCAGAAATAATTCAATTTTTTTTTTTGATGTGCAATTTGCATCATCTTTACTCAATTTTAATACTTTCTTACTCCTCCTCGTTATTTTATTTTCCCTTAATTTTCTTTTTATTTACATATTTAAAACAAAAAAAAAAACATTACGAGTTTTTCAAACAAAATTATAATGCATCATCATATATCGCGTGTCTTTGAATATTCCACGCATACATATTATTATTCTCTTCTCTGAGCACTTAATTGTTATATTAATTCTTTTTTACTTCCCTCCAAATTCTTATTTACGTATGATTTACAAAACTCAAAATTTTTTATACATCGTGTAATTTTTTCCCTTTCTCCTTTAAACTTTATTGGTTCCTTTGATTTGCATTGATTTTTTGAGGCGCAGTATTATTACACTGCAGATTATTTACAATATTGGTCGTAAATACCGACTGCTGTACATCAAGATACACATGATAACACTTCGAATACACATATATTACCTCATTCCGAGATTAATAATATTTCTCGATTTATATAAAACGCCACCACTCACTCCATCTGTTTATTTCCTTTTTTTTCTTTAAACCTATTTTTTTTTTTTTTTAACAAAAAAAAATTTTAATAATTTACACAAAAAATAGAACGCATACAAACTACGCAACTTTATCGTAATTATACCAAAAAAAGACTTTCCTCTTTTGTATTGAATGCACGCCACAGATATGAGTGCAATCGCCGGAAATTCACCAACCAGTCAACGAAAACAAAGTAACGCTTCTGGTAGTGGAGATTTATCAGAACAATCGACCCCTAGAGGAACTAAACGTGAAAATGAAGACGATGATGATGATTCTGGGGATGAAGAAGTTGGAAGCAAAAATGAAAAACGTGCTGGTCGTCGTAAGATAAAAATCGAATATATTGATGATAAAAGTAGGAGACACATAACTTTCAGTAAGCGAAAGGCCGGTATAATGAAGAAGGTAAATATAAATAAATAAATAAATAAATATATATATATATTTTCTTTTTCCTTTTTTATTTACATATATATACATGTATATATATGTATTTTTTCCAGAAAAAAAAAATTTAAAGATATTGCCATTTTGGTCTGATATATTAAATTTTTCCGTATTTGTTCTATGGTTTATAAACAAATGAAAATCATATCTTTTTCGAAAATTTAATTATTATTTATTATTATATAATGAAATATTTATATAAATTATTATTTACTAATGTTCTTTTTCTAATTTCTAACTTATTCAGGCATACGAACTTAGTACTCTTACGGGAACTCAGGTATTGCTTCTTGTAGTATCAGAAACTGGACTCGTATATACGTTTACCACACCGAAACTTCAACCCCTCGTAACAAAACCTGAAGGAAAAAATTTGATTCAAGCTTGTTTGAATGCACCGGATACTCCTTCAGCTCAAGATACAACATCCACGGTAAATATTAAAATTTCACTTTTTTACGTATAAATTTACACACTCCTTTTTTTGTTTAACTAAAAATTTATTTTTTGTATGACGAAATTTTTACTTATTTAGACGCGATCTTCAAATAATAACCAATCATATGGAAATGAAAGTTCTACTCCAGTAGAAGGAACTAATAGTGATGTTTATGATAATGACCGCAAGGTATATAATTATCATTTCAATATGTTTAATTATTTATGTAAAATCTTTTTTAACTTATTGGTATTTATTTTTAGCCTCAAGCAAGTGGTGGTAATCAAATGGCACAACAGCAATCATATGCAGCACTTGGATTAAATCCATATAGTCAATATGGTGGAATGCCTAATGGTATGACTTTAGGCGGTGCTGGTGGTATTGCAGGTCCTCCATATATGTCAGGTACAGGATATTCGCAGTACGGTCAAAATCACATGAATCAATATGCAGCCAATAACGCTTATATGCCCGCAAATTATTGGCAAACCGCTGCCGGTAATACAACTAATACGAATGGTACTGGCAAAGTACCGCAATATCCAAATCAAATTAATCAATCACCTGAAAAAAAGTAAACTAGAAAAAAATTTTTTTTTTATGTATTTTTTTTCATATATAAATATAAATATTATATAGGATTTTGTATAGGTATTTTTTTTTCTTTTGTTTTGAATCAATTCGGCTTGCTTTATATATATATATATAACCTTTTTTACTACATGAACAAAAAAAAAACATATACATGTATATATTTTCTTTTTATGTTTTTCATTTGATATGATAATAATTATGTAAGAAGAAAAGTAATTAGTTCATGTTATGTTTTTTCCCCCAATAACTTTGCCGATGTAACATTTTCTCTTTTTATATATCTTTTTTTTTTCTTTTCCTATAAAATGAAGACATTGCTATTAAAAAAAATTATTTTTTTTTATATATAAAAGATAGCACTTTTTTCTTTGATAGGTTGTTAATATATTTTTTTTCTTTTCTTTTTCATCCATCATTTATTTTTTAAAAAAAAAATTATTTTTGTATTTTTCTATTTTTTTTAAAAAAAAAACAAAACTCTTGCAGAGGGTAATTCAAAAAAAGTTTTTTATTAAGCCGAAGTTGATTGTGTTATATGTAAGAGAGAGAGAGAGAAAAAAAAAATCCTTGTTTGGAGATAAGTAGAAAAAGAAAGTAGAGGTAGTTTGAAGAAGGATTTTTTTTTAGTTTTGAAAGTATATTTTTTTAAATATTTTTTTTTTATTTTTATTCTATATTATTTTTATTTTATTTTATTTTATTTTACTTTTTTTTTAGGATTTTTTTTATTTTTCTAGTTGGTCATTTATTTTAGTTTATTCTTTTTTTTTAAAAAAAAAAAAGAGAGAATTTTTCTTTTAGAATTATTTTTTTTTTTTTTAAAAGGATATTTTTTTTTGTTCGATTATAACTGTAGTTGATAAAAAATTATAATAAATATACATATAAATATATAAAATATATACATTTTTTTTCTTTTCGAATTAATTGAATTAGATCAATTGTTTTTTTTTTTAATTTTAATCATGCGACATCTTAATAATAAAAAAAAATTCGCGAAAAAAAAAACCTGTAAAATACAAAAAAAGTAAAAAGTATCTCAAAATCTCGTACACCTATACACTTTTTGCATTTATCAATGAATTATAAAATTTCCAAATTAATTTTCAATTTTCAATATTTCTATAAGGAGAATTTTGAATGATTACGGGCTTGGGCGTTGTGATCTGCGTTAATTTTTGAGATTAATTAAAAGTCATTATGCAACGGATAAACCGATAATTATATTTATAATATGATGCACGCCAAAATTGGTAATTATTTTTTTTTATTTGATGCATTTTGATTATATTTAGATTATTTTTAATTTGTGATTTACTGAAAAAAGTTTAAAATATACATTACATCAGAATTTATGTATATCTACTATATCTGTCAAGCATCTAGATGCCTTTAAAGGATAATAAACATTATCATCATATATACTTTATTGTTTTTAAATGTTTGTCCAAAAACTTTTTTCCGCTTTTGAATAATTATTCCGAAGATTATTATATAATTATTATGTGTAATGTTATTATTATTCAAATTATTCAGTATTATTATTATTCTGATTGCAATTTTTATAATTACCACTAAACAATTATTAATATTATTAATTTCCTCCCAATAACGTTTGCAACTCTTCCAATCGAGCTTCTCGGACTTGTGCAGCGTCTTTCCTTCTCTGTTCTCCGAATGCTTGAGATATCAATGCACGTTTCTTTTCTTGTAATTCAATAACACGATCTTCAACTGAATTTTCAATAACAAATCTAAAGATAGAAACAGGTCGAGTTTGACCTAACCGATAAATTCGATCAATAGCTTGATCCTCGATACTCGGATTCCACCAAGGATCCATAAGGAAACATTGATTTGCTGCTGTTAAATTCAATCCCAAAGATCCACATTTCAAACTAATTAAAAAGACTTTAATTTCTGGTTCATAAGTAAAATCGGATATTGCCTTTTCACGTTGATTACGCAACATCTTACCATCCAATCTTACAAATTTAATATCAGATTCTTTAAGGGCAATTTCAATCAAATTAAGGAAAGACGTCCATTGGCTGAAGACCACTGATTTAGTTGTTGGGTCTTTTTCATTTGATATTTTAAGAAATTTCAGTAAAGCCTTAATTTTTGAACTTGGTTTATAATCAGAATTAATTATATTTCCGATCTCATCATCAATTGATTCTTGTTCATGAGGTGATTCAATTAGATGTTCCTTTTGAACTGGACTACGACACATTGGACAAGAACGTTTATCCTTATCAATAACTTTCTCAATGCAATCTCTGTCAAACACATGTTTACAACGTGTAATAACAGGGGTAGTCAATGACTCCAAGCAGATGCAACAATCTTCGTTATTTTCAATTGCAACTTTTAGGGCATTTATTAATGATATGATATTCTCATCATTCATATCAAGAACATGAGTTTCCATAATTTTTTTTACTCGTTCTGCACAAAGTTTGTGATGATCACAAAGTTGTCGTAACCTTAAAAGAGATTCCAAGATAACAGCATAGTTTTTCATAACATCATTTGACTCTTTCCATTTCTTAAAGCGTTCTTTTGCATCTTTTTCCATTTCATCATAAATTTTTTGTTCTTCTGCGTTAAATTTAACTTTATGAACAAAGGAATTAATGGGGGGAAGGGATAAGATGGGATGTCCATTAAACTGCATATCCTTTGTTCTTCGAAGGCAGACAATTTTCATTAAAACCTTAAGTCTTTCAATAGCTGCTTTATCACCAGCTTTTATTGGTCTGTTAAAAACACGATTCCACCATTCTGATTCATCAAAAGGAGTGATTCTCAAAAATTTAACAAGTGAATACATATCATTCAATTCATTCATAATTGGAGTTCCAGTAAGAATCCATCTTCGTTCAGCATCCAAACTATATGCGGCAATACTTTGTTTTGTTGATTTGGTACGAATTATGTGCCCCTCATCTAGGACAACTCGGAGCCACTTAACGGCAAATAATCCACGTTTTTTATCTTTTATATTTGACTGACCAAGTATAGAATATGTAGTGATCACTACGTCATAATCTTTAAGGTTTTTCGGATTATCATCTCGATTAGGACCATGGTAAACATAGTAAGAGAGGGAACCTTCCTTGACATGCATATTAATCTGATCAACCCAATTTCCAAGAACACTCAAAGGAGCAACAATCAAAGTGGTTTTAGAATAAGCTGAATCCGATTTGACAGGTTTAGGAATAAATCCTTTTCCATCTTTATCATATGTAATCAAAGCAATCGTCTGCAATGTCTTCCCAAGACCCATATCATCAGCTAGAATTCCGCCTCTAGCGAAATTAGGACGAGTTTTAGTAGAAAACCCGGTAGCAGAATTATAATAATAAGATTCTTTATTTTGCTTATTAATAACCCAAAATTGAGTTGCTTTATCAGTAGTTGGTTCTTCCGGATGTTCGTTTGATAACATCCAACCAAGTCCTTGTTTCTGATATGAAAGTAAGGGGGTAATCAATGCTTCTGGTTGAGGAGCTTCGGGAAGTTTTGCTAAATCAACAATAGAAATTCCAACTTCTTGAAGGACCTTTTTAACGCTCGTTTTGTCAAGAGTTTGACCTTGTCTTATTAGTTCACGCCATGCTTCGTTCGGTTCAGAAGCATTTATACCTTGAGACATAGGTTTAAGTGGCTCAAACTTAATATTTTTTGATCTTAAATTTTTCGCAATACGTTCCTCTCGTTCTGGCACTCCAAGAACATGAATATGCAGAGGAACAACATATGTTCCTTTTTTACCAGCAATGGTACCTTCAATTCGAATATCTCCGTTATCAATTAATGGGGCAAGAATTTTAGCCAAATCTTTAGGTATATGACCAACTTGATCTCCAAGAATATTATCAACACGCAGTGCGTTCCGATCGTATATATTAAATGGTTCACGTGTAATTGAAACCGATTCATTTTTGTTTACTACACCATCATAATATCGTACACCTACGATTTGAGTAATAATATTACCATAAACTTTTTGGATTGCACCTTCATCTTCCACAGAGCCTGATCTGTTTTCTAATTCTTGTTCTTCGCTAAGTTCCTGACTAAACGCGTCTAAATCAAGAGAAAATGGTACAATTGAAATGCGTTGATAATTTGGAGGATGTATTGTGGATGATGAGGAGGATGATGGTAAATATTGTGATGTAATCCCTTTAGATTGTTGTATTCCTGGTGAAACGGGTTTAGTGGACGTACTTTGAGTGTTTTGAGGTCGATAAATTGAAGAAGAAACGAATCCCGAAGTTGAAGAAGAAGATGGTGACTTTCTAAGTTTTTTCTTAGTTGAGGAACCTCGTTCTCTATCGATAGAATCATTATTTGCACGTTTTTCCGCATTTTTATCAGCTTTATTTTGTTTTGTTCTAACGCTGCTTTCTCTTTCATCTTCAATAATGTGAATAGGACAATCATCCGATTTGTGAGACGTGTCACCACAATTTTCACAAGAAATATTGGTCTTTTTATTACGCAATCTTGGTAGCATCTTTATGTTCGCGACGAAGGTAATTAATCTCTCGAATATAATTAATAAATAATAAGTTAACTTTTAAATTTCGCGTAAAAAAGGGCTTTACAGTCATACTCACGAAAAAAATTTACCTGCAAAGAGGAAGAGAGGTAGAGCGAGTAGAGTTGTTGTTGACGTTCATACGAGACTATTTGTAACCAATCATTAATCACGTGATTAGATTTTGCCAATTAAAAGTAACCATCTTACATCTTGTATTAGATATCAAAAAAGAATGTCAAATATTTGGGTTGCTGCAGGTACTGTATATAAAAATTATTTACAAAAATAGCTTTGTTACTTACTATTCTAATTCATTCGTTTGTCTAGCTAACGGTGACATACAACGCGTTACGGTAAATTTAATGTTATTTGTTCTCTGTTAAAAAGACCGATTTTTAAATTCTAATTCTCATTTAGGAACTTATAAGAAGTGGATTGTCTCCAAATTCTAAAGATTCTAACGGATACACCCCATTAGCAGCAGCAGCATCATATAATCATTTTGATTTAATTGAGTTTTTGATATCAGAAGGCGCAGATGTGAATATTCGTGACAATGATAACGATACACCTTTATATGTTGCAGAAAATGTAGAAGTGGCTCGAAAATTACTTAGCCATGGGGCGGACCCATTTGTTAAAAATTCAGAAGGAAAAACTGTGCGTTTAGGCTTCGTTTCTTTTATTTTTTATTTTATTATTTATGACTAAAACGATTTTATTGAATAGCCAGCACAAGTGGCTTATGAAGAAGAATGGTTTGAAGTTGCTGAACTCTATTGCTCTATAACGGGGGAACAGATACCAGCAGCAGATTAAACCAATTGATTCCTAAAACGCGTTTTTTTAGAAAATTTATTTTATTGCATTTAACCATTTAAATAATGTCATTAATAAACAATTTGTCAAAACCAAATAATTCTTTGTAAAAGTTAGTTTTTACGTTTTTGAAAAAAGGAGGACACAATAAAGAAATTATATTATTACTATTATACTTGCCTTCTTCAGTCATGTTTTTTCTATAACATAAATCCTTTTCATCAATCTTTGGCATTGGTGGTTCTTCATAGATAATATTTTCAAACTCGTACACGTCAAAGTTGAGTGGATGTTTGAAAAATTCGAAATTAATCTTAAGATCTTCGTCATCTGGTTCAAACGGTGGCTCTTATTTAACAAAAATATGTTAATCATACAATCTTTTCTTTCCGCACGTAAGTTAATTAATTCAAACCTTCTATGGATGGAGGACAATATTCAATATCCGGAACATCATCATCATCATGCATTTTTTTTGCTTTCATTTTCTTCTTTTCAACTTTCTTTCTGTCCACATCCCCAAATTTGACTGTCTTCAAATGTGGTGTTTTATTGGTAAGGTCTCTTAAAGCATTACCACCTTGCGTTTTTGCCGTCTGAGAACTTTTGGTGATATTTATGGTTACTGCGTTTTCTTTGCCTTCTATGGCTTGTTGTTGCCTCGAAGAACGTAACATTATTTACGCGTAAAAGACTTGAGTTACTTGAATTGGTGTAACTGTTTTGGCCAAAGATCAAATACACGTGACGATAAAATTTTAACAATTACTTCGATATCGTGACTTTGTTCACATGGAAATTAAAAATAAAAAATTACTTCGATAATTATAATACAAATATGAATACCAAGAATATAGTTACACCCGGTCAAAGATTAGGTTTTGCTCAAGATTATGTTGCTGGTCCTGGCACTTATGTTCGTGGCAACCTGTTATATGCAAGTGTGGTTGGCATGAAACGGGTGTCTAAACAAACAGCAGAAGGAGAAACACTTGTATTGACCGTATCAAGGGAAAAACAACAGTCAGCCATACCGGAAGTTTGTAGCCTCGTAAGTTTTTGAGGGTTTGTTTAAATTTTGTAAATGTAATACCTAATTATAATTATTAGATAACAGGTAAAGTAATTCGTATAACACCTAAAGAAGCCGTTGTGTCCATAATGGTCGTAGATAATTCGCCCTGTAAAGAAGATTTTCAAGGAATAATACGGTATCTATATTACATATTTCTCGAGAGTTATTTTATATATAAGGTATTGATTTATCTTTTAATCTTTTTTAAGTCAACAAGACGTACGCGCAACAGAGAGAGATAAGGTCAAGATTCATGAATCCTTTAGACCCGGAGATATAATCAGAGCAGAAGTGGTATTTATTTTTTTTATATTTTATATTTTTTTTATATTTTTAAATAATCTTAATTTTAACAAAAATTGAATCATAGATTTCTTTAGGAGATGCTCGATCTTATTACTTATCAACAGCCAAGAACGAACTTGGCGTAATTTATGCACAAAGTATAGAGGGTATATAAGATTTTCAGATTATGTTTAAATATTTATGTAATGATACTAAAATTTTTTTATTTCTAATAAACTTATAGGTGCTGCTATGATACCAATATCATGGCAAGAAATGCAATGTACAAAGACAAAAGCAATTGAACTTCGAAAATGCGCGAAACCATTTTAATGAATTTAATGAGTTCAACCAGATATCCCAAATAACTGATCTTTCTTATATTCCGTATATGCAGGTCTTGCGAGTGAATTATTCGCCACTTGTATATCTATATTAATGTCATTAATCAGAGCATCTAGTTTAAAAGAATCAGAGGTTAATTAATGGATTTATTTTATTAAAAAGGAAAAATGAATAAATAATAATTCATACCAAGTGAACTATAATCTTTTTCTGGGCGAATATAACCTAATACGACTACACGTAATTCCACTCCATAAAAGTCTTCAGGGAATGTATGCATTATATGAACTTCCTAATTAATAAAAATAAAGTGGATACGAATTCTCTTTAATAATAAAAGAATTATTTCGCGTTATTATCAAATGTATATTTATAAATGTATGCGTACCGCACTACGTTTTTCATTCTTATAATAAGGATTCCAACCTAAACTCATTACCATTGGGTATACAATAGGATCATTTCCAACTTGTGACCATCCAAAATAAATTCCTGTTTCTATATCCTTACAAAGAGCTTCTGTTGCTTCCTCTGGAAGATTTGCTTTTTAATTAACATAAAAAATTAATCGATCTCAAATTCTTAATCTTTTCGATGATTTAATTATTGGAATTGAAAAAACATTTCTACCTGTTGGGGTCCCTAATTCTTTACTTCCCCTTCCAAACCCTCGAACTACTTCTCCTTTCATTTTTATAGGATATGGTGAAATAGGAACATCAGGTCCTACGATAAGAGGTCGTGCTGTATTTAATTGTGCCATTTACTTACTCGCTAGCAAAAGGGCAGTTTTGTAGTTTGAATACTTTATGAAACAAATACGCAGCTAGCCTTATCCACCAATAAAATTCAAGTACATGTATTTAATCACTTAACTATAAATAGCTATTTATTAATTGTATAATTAACCGTTATTATTATTAACATTACATAAACAAATTTTTCTCAAAGTGAACAAAGTTACAGAAAAAATTAAAAAGATACATTACATAAACAAATAAACATTAGGAAAATGTCAATAGATAAAAGAGTAAACACGTGCATTATAAGGATACGCGTAAAAGTAATCAGTTTTTTAAAAAGTTTAATTTTATTCAAAGACTGAAAAAAAAACGATATAGTGAAGATTTACTTTACAAATGCGTTAATTCAAAAATCTTTGTTTGATGTAATTCATATCACATCCCTTTTTTTTATAATTATGAAATAGAGTATCCTAATATATCTATATTAAAAGTATGGATGCAAAAAAATAATAACTTGATAAAAAATAATTTGAGTAATCATCAAATGAAAATACTCGAACTTTTAAAAAACTATGTATAATAAAATTAATGTCAAACACGTCGTTTTTTGGATTGTATCGTTTCATCATCGTCATTGATTACTCTCTTTTGGACAGGATTAGATTCCACTTCTTCCTCATCATCATCATAACCTTTTCGCTTTGATGTAGATGATGCTGCTGCTGCTGCTTCAAATGCTGCACCTGCTGCACTAGTTGTAGGAAACTCAGCTAGATCTATATCACTTGCTTCGTCCAATTGATCACTCTCTTCGTCTTCATCGTCTTCATCAGGTTGGAAATCTTCTTCATCAGTATCTTCCGGAAGATTCTATAATTAAATATATTATATTTAGTTGTATTAAAATAACCAAATCAATTATATAATTAGTCTTACCGGATCAAGTAAATAATCTATTCCTGGGCCTTCTTCTCCCGATTCAACTTCTGATTCACTTTCAGATTCTTCCCTTTTATCGACGTCTGGTGGAAATGCAACCTGTTTCCCTTTATCACGTGATTTTGGTACGACATTCGTTTCGGTCACCTCTTCTCCACTCGCTTCCTAAAATAGAGTTACGCGTTTATTCTCATTGTAATTAATAGTATCACTCAAATTGCTAGCCTAGTTTCTACTAATTTTACTGATAAAGTAAAATTAAAAACCAACCAATTCTTCTTCATTATCAGATACTTCCTCATTCTTTGAAAAGTTTTTTTTGCAAATTAAAATAAAATAAAAAGGAGAAAATGAACATATTATAATTACTATAAAAATTGTGTCTTACATCATTTGTTTCTGCATCTCGATCCGATTCACTGCCTGCATCTTCTTCTGATGCAGCTTCCTCACTTATTTCAGCCTCTTGATTTTCTTCGTTTTCCTCATTTTCATCAACATCTTCGGAATCTTTGATTGCAAATACTTTTAATAAATAATAAAGCTTAAATAATTTTTAAACTATTCCTCTTCCCAATTACCTGCATGGCCATTTGATTGTACAACGTCAGCATCATCATCCTCCTCCTCCTCCTCCTCATCCTCCTCTTCGTCTGCATCACTTTCATCTTCTGAATCAATGGGGTCTCCCTTTCTATTAATGAATGAAATAAAATAAGTACAAGTAATAGATGTTTTAACTAATATGAGTTAATCTACCTATCATGCTGATCAAGTGAATACAATTGTGGTATCATTTCAAGTAGAGCATCTCGATAATTCGCTTTTTGTGTGACTGGGCATTCGAATAAACTTAAATGTTTAAGATTCGGTAGATTGCACTTAAAGGATATCAGAATTAAATAAAATTAGTTGTGTATTCTATAATTTCTTCGAAGCTATTCAAGTAAATTGTAACAAATAATCTGCTCTTTAGCATGGGTTAAAAAAAGGTCAACTAAAACTAATACTTTACCAGTGGTTCGAGTGCTGATAGGTCGTTTATTTTGTTACCGCTTAAATCAAGATGAATTAATTTTTCAAGTTTAGCGTCTGCCAACGCCTCCAAACCGCCTGTAAGTTTATTATCTGATAAGGCAAGCTATTATTCAAAACTATTTCAGTTAATATTTGAAAGTTAAGCACCAATTAAATGTTGGTGTAAAACTATAAATACCCTTCTCAATTTTGGTAACGTTGGAAACCCTTCTAATGAGTATAAATGAGTACGGTTCATAGAAAGCGACCTCAGGTTGATCAAGTCAGTAAGAGGTGTAAAATCATTTTTATCGGCATTAGTAACGTTGGAGATCGCCATGATCTTTTTATTATCAAGAATCAGCTCTTCAGGTTCGGTAGGGTCTTTGAACTGAAGTTTATTCTTGAAATCCTGGTCCGCCATGTTTAATATTTATTTTTGTAAAAGCCTACGTTAGATCAAACCGAAAGCAAACATCTATTCTAGTTGCAAAAAACGCGTATATTCGGTGCGACGACGAAAATGTCGATAGACTGTCTTTTAATAGACAGACGCTCGTTGGACAGACGGTTGATCTGATCACAGATCGAAGATGTTAATTGAATTTATCGCAAAAATATTCTCGACATCAAAACAATTCAACAGGAAATGCCGGTTACAACCAAGGCACCGAAAACAACAACACATCCACCGAAACTTTCATTAACGTATTTAAAATCCTTGACAAATATTGAAGACATACAAGAATGTCTTCAATTATTAGATTTGGAAGAAAATCAAGTTGATAATAATTTGGATGAGTTATTAGAGAGAAGATCAAAACTTGAATCAGAATTAGATAAATTGGAAGTTTTAAGGTAATAAAAAAAATAAGAAGAAATATTTTGTTTTAACACTCATTTAGATTTAATAATATTATCTAATTCTAGGCCACAATTAGGTACATTACATACACAAGCAGCAAATTTATTAAACATAATAAATAGTACTTCGTTAGTAGCAGAACGAATTAGCGCACAAGTACGGCAATTAGATTTAGAACAAAGTAGAGTTCAAGAATCCATAAAACTTGTTGAAGATGTACAGGAATTAAAACTTTGTATTACTGGTTTACATCAAGCAATGTATATGAAGGATTATGAAACTGCTGCTTCATATGTTAATCGGGTATCAGCATTAGATAAAAAAATACTTGAAGGAGAATTTGCAGAAAATTCTGTACCTTCATCCGAATATCCTGATATACCAACAAAAACTTTATGTGATGCGAAAGAAAATCTCTTTGTTATTTTTAGTAGAGAATTTGAGGCAGCTGTTTATAATAGAGATCAGGAAAACATAAGTAGATTTTTTAAGTTATTCCCTTTAATTGGAAAGGAAACTGAGGGATTAGATAAATATTCAAAATTTGTTTGTGGTATTATTGCAGGAAAGAGTCAAGCAAATTTGGCTGAAATGGGTAAGGAACAAAGTCATATTATTGTTTTTATTATTATTTGTAATTGTTTATTAATTTTCTTGAATTTTGTAGCTATTGGAACAAACTTTTATGGAAATGTGTTGACCAAACTTTTTGAGAATATAGCACATATTATAGATCAGCATCAATCTGCTGTTGAAACACATTATGGTCCAGGAAAGATGATTCGAGTTATTGAAAGACTCCAAGAAGAATGTGATAAACAAAGCCAAATTATCCTGGATACTTTTTTTGATGAAAGACAAATTCAGCGAAAATTGTTAGATATTCAAACGCATTATAATACACAAAAAAGATTTTCAGGTCTGCAAAAGCCTGGACAATTAAAAGAAGTTGATATTATACCAGATCCAAGAGAACTTGATGTTATATTATCAGAATTAGCAATGATTAGTGCAAGAACTCACTTATATTATCGATTTTTGGAATCAAGAACTAAAGTAATTAAAAATAATAATAATGTCTATTTTACTTTATTTTATTTTTGGGCTAAATATTTTTTATTTCAGCTGGAAGTAGAAGCAATGCAAGTTAATGGTACTGATGTTTCACTGTTAGAAAAAGACGCCAATAAGTATGATTCATCAGTTATTATCAAAAATAGTGGCTTATTAAAACAAGTAAAATCATTAATGAATGATTTTGTTGTTATAGAGGAATATTTCCTTAAAAAATCTATTGAGAAGGTAAATTTTGACATTAAGCTAATAATTACTATAAACAGTAGCTTACAAATTATAGATTTATAGGCTATGAGAATAGACAAATATGAAGAAGGAAGCACTTCGTCAAGTTGTGTTGAAGACGTGTTTTATATTCTCAAGGAATGCTTAACAAGAACTGTAATGACATCTGATATGGAATGTTTAACATCAATGGTTAATTTAGTTAATCAAAGTTTGAAAGATGATTATCTTGCTTTATTTAAAGAGAGACTGTTAACCGCATTCGCAACTGCAGAACCAAAAGATGCAAAATTTGGTTATATGGTACGTATTTTATCTCTTTTCGATGAATTTGTTATTATTTACTCGACTTTTTTTTTATTTCTTTAGATTTTATTGAACAATTTGGATGTTAGTTGTGATTATACGCAAAGACTTACATCAGAATTAATAACAATTCCTTCAATTACTAAAAATGATTATAAAATAGTTGAAAAATGGTTCACTTCATTAAATAATATTACTACTGATAATTTTAAACCAATATTACAAGTAGGTGAATTTTTAAATAATAATTTAATTGTTTATAACTTATATATTTAACTAAATTATATAATTCTTAGAGTGGATTAAATGAACTTTTTACTCAAATGATTAAACCAAGAATTAGACCTATTTTACAAGAAGCTTATAAAGATATTAAATATGTATTAGATGAAGATGAATATCATGAACAAGAAGCAGATGATAATTTTGCTAAAAGATTTGTAACTGGATTTGATAATTTAATTAAAGTTTATCAGGTAAATTGTGAGAATTATATTAAATTTTATTTTTTGAAATACATTTTTAATTTAATTCTAAAATTTTAGGCAACATTTACAGAAAATAATTATAATCAAATTATGATACATATTTTAGAATCTGTTATTAATTTGTGGGAAAAAACTGTTTTTGTAACAAAATTCACTCAGGTATTATTATTTAGTAAATAATTTTATACTTAATGAACTTAATGAGTTTTTTTTACAACTTATTCTTTATTTTAAAATAGTATGGTGCATTAAGATTTGATAAAGATTTGCGATCTGTAACTAATTATTTTTCAGCTAAAATGCAATGGCCATTTAGAGATAAATTTACTAGATTAAATCAAATTTCAACTTTACTTAATTTGGAATCTGTAAGTACAGTTAATTTAATATAATAATTTAAAAAAATACAATTAACTAAATTAATTTTATTTTTAGTTATCTGAAATTTATGAATATTGGGGAAGTACTACTAAAGCAACAAGTTCAATTACATGGAGATTAACTGTTACTGAAATAAAAAAGATAGTTGGATTACGGTAAATTATTATTATAAATAATTTTGCTTTTAAGTTTAAATTTAATAATAATTTTAATTATAATTTTATTATAGAATTGATTTTAATGCTGAAGAAATTTTAAAATTAAAACTATAGAATTAATAAATTACAATTTAAATAAATAAAATTTAAATAATAATGTTATTTAGTAAATTTTAAATAATTTAATTATATAAAATTTATTTATTTACCATTTTATTTAATATTGATTTATTAAACTATGTTACTAATACTTAATAATAAATATATTAACTAAATTTTGCAATTATTTTTAAGTATCATATAAAAAATTTTTAATACTTGTAATAAAAAATTCAAAAAATATTTATTTTTTTTATTTTAAACAAAATTAAGTTTTTGGGTTTGTAAAAAACATAAAAGTGATTAAATAAAAAATGAGTACAGTCAGACCTCTATAATTGCACTCTCCATAATTGCACCACTATGTATACCCTCTCTAAATACACCCTCTGGTTCGGTCCCAAGCTTATATGATCTCTAATTATTTTACCTCTATAAATGCACACTCTCTTTAAATGCACTATTTTGAAAATTATGCATATGGTCCCAAGGGGTGTGCAATTATGGAGGTCTGACTGTAATATGATATAAGAAATATGGAATAAAAATAAAGATGAATTTATAACCTAAAGTCAATTAAAGGATAATCTATTGAAATAGTAGTTGATTACTAGTTTATCTTAAATTATTCTAATTATTCTAATTTTAATTTTTTGAATATTTAAACCTTCCTATTAGGAACCATTGATTTTGGTAATTCGTCTGGTAATTCACCACCAGATAAAACACCTTTACAAAGATGCATAGCTACAGCAAATTGATCTGCATCCATATATCCATCATTATCCCAATCAGCCAAATTCCAAACTTTTTTAAGTATATCATTTGATAAACCTGTTTCCATCAAAACAGGTCTGACAGAAGCACCGGAAACTTTTCCGTCAACAGGATGCAAAGAATTGAATTGCGGCATAACGGAAGCTTTATCAACTGAAGAAAATTCCCAATAACTGGGAGGAAGCTCTGAATCAAGATAACTTGGTTCAGAACCTTCAAAAGGATTGCGCTCGCCAGGTAATAATGCTCTATTTCCTTGAGGAAATTTAGCCATTAATTTTGGCAGGTCATTAGCAAGCGCCTAATGAGTACCGTAATAGGAAGTTTAAATACGGGAAAATCAAAGAAATCATGAAAAAGATTAATTTAAAAATATACTTGCATCTTCTGCTCTTTCCAATATATTTGGCTTAAGACTATGAAAATTTTCAAATTTGTGGAGTCTTAAACCTTGTTTAAATCTTTCCACGTTTGGAAAATCTCCTGGCGCTAATTGATGACGCTGCATTATTGTTATAAATTCTTTATCTAATCTATTAATAAGTTCATTCTGTTTGGATTGTTTACGAAACATTGCTGGCATTTCTTTTTTTAAATGCCCAATAATATAAGCATGCACCTGTTAAAAAATTTAATTTCTCGCTTAATATTCAAGTAGACAAGAAAAAACAAATGTCATGGCTTACCTTTGCTAATCTGGCTCTTTTAACGATTTCGTTTATCTTTCTAATAATTGCATTACGGGGTAGTTCTCGCATACTTTTGAGTAAATCATTTTGCTCAGCTTCAATTAAAGTTCGACAGTCCTCGAATACATTTGGAGGCTTTTCGGACCAAAATGAACACAGATACACTCGCATTACTTCGGGTGTTTGAACAACTTTACCTAATGACCACATAAGCGCCCCGTATACCCGCATTAATTGTTGTTCATCTACCATATCTGCTTTATTTAGCAAAACTTTAACCTTCTCTGCTTGTCCTTTTAATGAATGAATCGCCATTTTAAATTCATTCGAAATATCTAATTTATGTGCGTCAAATAGTAACAATATCAAATCCGCTCGCTCTGCAAAGTATTCAATTACAGATGTAAAATCATAACCACGATCTATTCGTTGTTTATCGCCAGCAAGGATTCCGGGGGTATCAATGATAGTCATATTTTCCAACTCAGGTGAAGGAAGTTGTGAAACCTATTATATAAAAACAATACGTAAAATGTATCAATTATAATAATTATAATTATATATGAATTTGAAAACAAAATACCTGAAACTTGGACAAAAATGCTTGTCCAAATTTATTTAGTCCTCGAAATGGTAATTGAGCATTTACAGCTGCAGCATTACCTGGAATAACCTGCAAATAAGATTTAATTTTAAAATCGGGTAAATATTTGAAAAAAAAAACGAAATAATTGTAATTATACTAACTCGATCTTCAACGCTATTCATAACGGCTACAAAACGATCCGTCTAAATTTCGATCAAAAAATACGGAATGCCATTACTGATCATACATGATATCAAAAATATTTTTTTTGGCTAGCAATTTAAAGAGTCCCATTAAATAACATTTTGCACAATATTTTATCTGAGGCTCTTAATAAAAACAAATTTTCTTTAAACTCACTGTTGGTTCTACGCCAATATGACTTTCTGCAAAATAAAAAAATAAAAAATTTAAGTATATTCCTTTTATATTACAAAAGTAAAGTAAATACAGTATAAATCGATATAATACCAGGATATTCTTTTCCTAATAAATATTTAATGAATGTAGTTTTTCCTGTTGAATATTGTCCCATCAAAAGAACAATTGGCTTGGCTTCAATATCGCTATCAGTTAAAGGTTGCGAATGAAAACTTTCAAAATTATAAGTGGTTTCTAATGGTTTGATTTTATTATTATATATTTTTTTTAAGCCCTCAATTATAGTGGCGTATTCTCCGTTAATATCGGAAGAACTAGAACTACTCTGCCCTTGTAAAGCTTGTGAAGAAGTACTACGGAAAGTTGAAGTTGGCGAAGTTGAATTTGATTTACTCAAGAGCGCTTCAAATTTATTACCCATTGTCAATTACTACTAGATTACTTAGATTAATACTATAGCTGGTACAACTCGTTATACTCGCTACATTCCAATTGAGCTGACAGATATCAAATATCAATGTGGTGTTATGCAGTGTAACATCTAAAACGTGCTTGACGATCCATGAAATTATTTAAATATTTTCCGATTGGATTTTTTATTTTATTAAATAACTATATAAAGGTACTATATGTATTTGAAGAAAGGGTAATAAACCTTTTTTTTTATGATTGTCAAAATATAAGAATAACTCAAATGAAATGATAAATAAAATGATAATGTCCTTTTTAAAATCATGATAATCAAAAGAATTTTTTCCGATTCATTTCCATTTTTTTCTGATATAATACAAACAACGCGAGTAAACCTACTGCAGCAACTATAAATAGAGTGGTATATAAGAAGAAATATAACCATATAGATGTGGTTGATTCCTTATCTTTTGAGTTTTGATGTGTTTGGCGGAAATGCCCAGCAATTCGGTTCTAAAAACGCATTGGAAATGTTAGTGAATACAAAAGTCATTAACGTAAAAAATAATAAAAATATAACTTACATCTATGATCTCAATTCTTCCCAACATTCGCTGTATGTCTTCCTTTAAATTTCTAATTGCATGATCGCTCGAACCTACAGATAGTTTTGACACTCTAGATTCAAGAGAAGATATGCTAGCTATAACCTTATCCAATTTTTGTCTAAAAATCAAAATAGATGTTAATCTGGAGTAAATTTAAATATCAAACATCAAGAATAAAGTTGAATAAGTCTTACGAAATAACAGATAATTGTCTTTCAGTAACGCTTGCTCCACTAGCATGATCGTTATAATTTACACCTCCGGGTTCTCGTATTAATTCATGTAATCTATCGAGCGATTCAAAAATTTTGGTCTGCATCCCTTTAATAAAATCGATGTTTCTCTAACATATGAAAGTAATTATGAATATAAATTATTCATAATATAAAAAAAAGGGCTATTTATAGATATATTTTTAAACGTATACTAACCGAATCTTCTCTATTCTTACTACCCTCTTTAGGATGCGATACAACTTTCTCAATATCTTCAATGCGCTAGTAAACAACAATCAAATCAAAAAAGTAAACGAATTATTTCAGAGGAAATCGCATCCATTTCATGAATCTTACTTTTTTAATGTCTTTGGGTATCTCATAATTTTTTGCTGAAACCTTTTTTATTTTTTCGGCCTCATGAGGCCGTAATGGTCTCTTTAAAAAAAAAAGGTAAAAGGAAGTTATTAAATGCTGGCATAAATTTAAAATTATCAGTATAGAATTACATTCTGTTTATCCACAGGATTTATTTCATAAGTTTCAAAGGAGAGAATATCGTGATCATCTGGCAGTAATTTAATAATATAATTGTTAATTTAATAATTCATGCAATTTTGTTTGGATAAAACGACATACCGGGTGTTTCTCCTTCTGCCGTCGCCTAATTCAATAATTAGAAAGTATCAACAAATACATATTCATTATAATATTTTTAAAAGAATTATAAAATGCTTACAGAAACTCCAAAATAATATCCAGTTGGCAGATATATATTTTTTGCTTCAAAGCATGAATGATAGTCTTTTCCTCCGTCATTTTCGTCCACTGCCAACTATGAGTAAAATATCAAATATTATGCTATAATCAAATATATATTGAAATTCAACAAGAAATGATTATTTGAATACCCTAATAATATGGTTATAATACGATATCCTGGCATATACGGGTGATGCTGTATTGCGGAACAATCTATGACATCCGGTAAGCATCGCGCCAACAGGTTCGCTTATATTATTATAGATTTTGGAACCATTATTAAAATGTGCCATTATAGAGGGATTTTCACGCTATATAAAGAATTAGAAAGTTGAATAATTTTTTACTATTGTTACCCAGAATCTGAATTGAAAATATAACTCACTTTTTTAGAATTGTCGACAGTTTCAAACATGATCACTAATCCATCCCATTTATCCTTATTTCCATACACTGGTCCTTCTTCGGCGCGATCTTTGGTGTACCAGAACGCAATTCCTCTGCCGCCAACATAAAAGTTCCCTGTAATTCTAAATGATAACTTTATCTCCCATTCTTTATGTGGGTTTGGGAGTTGAGCCCATATTGAACCAGAGTGATTTGGAACACTAGGCGCCAATCGGATAAAATCTGGTGCAAGAAGAGTATCTATAAATCAATTAATTCAATTAGCATTTCTAATAATTTGAGAAATTTTTGTTAAAATTTTTCCCCTATATAAAACAAATTTTTCCAAAAAAACCTGTAAAAAACTTACGCCCATATGTATCAAAAAACGGTACAGTATGATTATAATAATACGGTTTTTTGAAAGTAAGTTTATAGTCGTGCCTTAATTTAGGATTTCCGTAATCCTCATCCTCAAGAATATCGCGAGTATAAACAAAAGTTGGTACTGAAAGTATCAAAGTTGATATTAATATAAAGAACACAAAAGTCTTCAGTAGTCGAATGGCCATTTTTTCGAAGTTTATAAATTCGGTCGACTTTCCTTGGAACGTCTGTTATCGAAAAAATTTTCGTGGCTTTCATCAATTTGTCGTGTTTTACTTTTAAAATGCTCATCCAATCGTTTTATGACAATTGTCAAATATCCCGTTCAATCAAATTTGGTAATTTTGAATTTTCAAAGTTTGAAAGTGAAAATAAATATTCATTATATTTATTTTTTAAAAAAAATTCAATTTTTTGTTCTTTCAGCGGTTTTTAAATATTATCAAATTTTCATTGACGATAGAATCGATAGATGCATCAGTTTATTTATTACAATGAAAAATTTAAATGTTTATTTGGTCTTTTTTTTTTAATTCATAAACGTTTATTTTATCGATTATATAGATCTAACAACAAAAACCTTAAATGCTTACATTTCTATATCAATTCAATACTGCACTGAAAGTTTATTCATTTTTTGTTAAATCTAAAAAAGAAACCAATTCATTGATCTTCAACGCGGCGCAGCAATTTTTTTTCGCGTCTTATCACACAGGCAAATCGTTAGAATAAGTCAATAAGTCACAAGCCCCCATTTTAGCCCCGCCCAATCTTTATAAGGTAAAGATATTTGACACGAATTATTTAGAATCTACTTCAACTATTAGTGTTTTACTTATATATAGACTAGCCAATCATCATCGACTTTTGATTACCAAAAATAGGTATCACATTATGTATTAAATAAACACTATATTTTTTTCTTTCAGCTATAATTACTCAATAGATAGGCAAAAAATATTTTCTGTTCTTATTTCAAATTTTCATAAACTCTTTTTTTTTAAAAGAAAACTACATAGCTTTATAAAACTAGAATAAAAGTGTTATGGCGGAAGCTTTCATTGGTTACAGCGTACACGTCGAACTTGCGAATGGCTCGTCATTGGAGGGAACTGTGTCGCATATTGATTCTCATACGCAACTTTTGACTCTAAAAAATGGTTTGTATTTTATGCTGCTTATTATTGTTTCAACACTAAATATTTTTCATATTATCATTTATATTGACTGTTTTTATCGAAATATCAGTAAATGTTAAATATAATGGTCATTCTCAACAGTGGTCTATATACGGTGTAGCAGGCGCGGATATCAAAGATCTTAAAATTATTTCATCGAATTCAACATCTAATACTCAACAACCGTATCATGTACATTCTAACGTAAATACATTCGAAAATGGAGGACCGTCTTCAAAAAGTGATACACCTGCTCCAAACAACGTAGTCAACCCAATATTAACTCAAAGTCAACAACCGTCGACAATATATTCAAATTCTCCTTTTCCAGATCCTGCAATTATTTCGGTTGGTTACCTTTTTTCTTGGACAAATAAAAAAATATACGAGATCATTAAAAAAAATACATTTATCTTTTAGTATTCTCCGGCACCTATCCAACAACAATCATATCCCTTGTCGAGTCCGTATGGTGTATCAAGGTAAAAATTTTTTCTCTTTATTATTTATAATAACTAAGTATAGAAAGTAAATAATTGCTAATGTTGGCGGGTAGTATTATTAATTTCATGTTTGCTTATTATTATTTTTAATTCTATTTTTAGGGCTTCCTCACCGTATGTTGTACGTATCTTAAATTTAGATATCCGAAAAAGTGAAGATTGATGGCGATATCTATGTTTGAAATTTATTATTAACATTTAGAAAGTCGTTGTATAATGATGTCTATCTAGTATACCTTGGTGTTTACCCTTGATTGATTGCTGGTCTGACATTTATTGTCCTTCCACCTTTTGGCGCAATACCATAGAATCTTCAACAGCAGCACATCGACGTTCAGGTTCCGACGAAAATCTCCCAAACAACTTCAACCGGAGACAGTGATTCAAAGTATGACGAAGAGGAGACAACCACAAACGGCTACGAAGAAAATTCGAAGCGTACGGTTAACGGTAATCATGATTCAAGTGGTGTCGAATCGGATGTTGCATCATACAGTCATAAAAAATCTTCACGAAGAAAGAAGGTATTTGAAAATTTTTAAATGGCTTATAATATTCCTAGAATTATTTCTAACATACATTTGTTTGAAGAATCAAAATTCAAATGGCCAATACCAAAATTTAAGAACTCATCCTTCTCCTGGTATGATGTCTATATATTAATTCTTCCTTTTAAACCCTTAATTTCTTATTTTCTATTTTTTTCGAAATTTTTTATGTATTAGCAAGAAAATTTCGACGAGGACGTCGTCAAATCCATGAATGGGCAGGCGGGGATGTTAATGACTTTAAATCTGAAGAATTCGATTTCCAGGGCAATTTAGACCTATTCGACAAAGAAAAGGTTTTTGCAGAAATCAGAGTAAGGAAACTATTTTTATGATTTAATACCATAATTTGAACAATTTCATTAATTATTTGATTATTTAGGAATTAGATTCTACGGCACCAGAAAATCTTCTTGTAAATATTAATCGTAATCCTAATTATCGTATGAATCACCGTAACGGGAATCATTCAAACCAAAACTCTCAATCAAAATTGGCATCTCATGAGAATGTGCTTGAAGTTTCAACTCGTAAATCCAAGTTTTACCATACTGATGAAGAAGATGAAACGGCTAATGATGGAGAAGTTGATTCTGATGGTTCATGGAAAAAGAAGAAGAAAGCGAATGGTGGAGATCATCGAAAGGTCAAGATAAGAACATTAACTGGTGTTGCATGCCCAACGGTTCAACCTTTGCAAATGGTTGAAGTTGAAAGAATTGCAGGTGAAGTTAATTTCCAATTGTTAACAATTTGAAAAACGATCACTAACATCAAATTCAATATTCGTGAATTATTACGTTTTATAGCATTGGAAACTGGACCAAACGAAGACCAGATGATCGAAAATGCCGGCAGAGGTGCTTCTATGATGTGTCTCCAAGCACTTGGTATGTATATAATTAAAAAACTATTACCGCCCTCTTTTCTTAATAACAATTTTTTTTTAAACAAAATGAAGGCGGTTCACGACGTATACAGCCAAATAATCATAACGCAGCTCCGCTTGTCGTTATACTTGCTGGGAATAACAAAACTGGAACTTATGGCCTGGCTACTGCACGACATCTTGCAAATCATGGTTGTCACGTTATTGCATGTGTCGTTGGCAAAGAAACGGACCTACTCAAGGTAAAATAATATATTGATGAAATACGTACAAAGAAAAGTCAAATAATAGTATTAATTTTCGTTGATTAGAATGTTGCGTTCCAACAAAAGATTTTACTTCCAACTAGCGGTAAAATTGTGAAAACTGTTGAAGGTATATTATATATTTATTTTCGTACTTGATTTTTATTCATTAATAATTGACTTAGCTTAATTTGTTATTTTATAACTAAGACCTTCCACAGCAATTTACGAACCCTGTCGATCTTATCGTCGATGCTTTGCTTGGTTATCAATTCACTTTACGAGATATTGTAGATGAACATGATAAACGTTTAATATGTGATTTGATGGATTGGGCTAATAATAATAAAGCACCCGTCTTAAGTCTAGATATGCCTAGTGGCGTGAATGGAAATACGGGTAAGTATCAGTTATTTTTGACATTTGATTATTTTGAATTTAGAATATTCATTATTTTCAAAAAAAAAAAAAAAAAAATTTAAAAGGGAGTCCTGTTAATTCTGCACATTATATCCACCCAAAATGGACTCTTTGCCTTGGAGCTCCCAAAAGTGGATGTAAATCACGTACAGTTACCGGCGAGCTTTTCTTAGCTGACATAGGCGTTCCAAGAGTTTGTTGGAAGAGGATCGGTGTAAAAGGCTGGGGAATGCCATGGGGTAGCGAATATTTAGTTGGATTGGAGTATTCTACATAATGTAACATCTCCAAAGAAAAATTAAGTATATAAGTATATATAATTATTTAATGTACACTCTTCGATTATAATATGATATCATATCTCATTTGCTCTAAAAAAATTATTCATTTGATCCTTTTTGTTCTGTGTCTTTCCGTTTATAAGTTTGCGGGAAGCGAATTCGTGAATTCGTATTAAAAATACAAGGATTAATTTTTATATAAATTAAAGTGTTTCGTTACAATAAATTAACAGAACATAAAAGGAATAATAAACGGCAAACAAAATAAAAAAATTCAATATCTTCTCTTTATCATTTTTACTATAGGAAGTAAAAGATCAGAAAAAACTATTTTGAATGTTTGATATATCTTTTTATTACTTTAAATAAAAATAAATACGTCGGTCAAAATCTATTTGGAGTACTGTATAAAAATACGAAGTACTTATTAAACTATTATTAACAAAATAATCTATTATTTATACTAAAAAAAATCAAAATTTGTCAAGATCCGCTAGGGTTTCAATAACAGCGGGTGTTTTGATTGTTTTCCCCTTTAATGCTTCCAACTTTTCACCGGCATAAGAGACCAGCGGCGAAATTTCAAAGTTAAGATTATCGAATGATTCTCCATCACCGGGTACAATTTTACCACCAGCATTTTCAACAAATCTAACTTGTTGGTTTATAATATCTCTTCTACTAGTATCAGGATCATCTGCGCCAGTTCCTGGTGCGTTTTTAAGAGGCGAAAACTCTTCTTTTCTATCAACCTCTAAAACGGCCATGCGTTCAGTGAAAGGAAAAACGTCAAAGACAAATAGTTCAAGCTTCATACCATTTGGTTTTGAAGGTGAAACTAATTCGCCAGAAGTTTTATCACAGTGTTTAATTTTCTTTTTTGCTATATGATACTCGAGTTCATTTTCAAAAGATTCTACACGATTAAGGAAGTCAACCGTGTAAAAATGATTGGCAATATTACCCGCACCAAAGGAAAGTTGACCATTAGGTTTTTTTTGTGCTGCAACGGAAGGATCTATTTCGCTATATTCCACCACATTGAACTTGCCATTGCGAAGTGCAATGACGCCAACAGGTTCTTCAGGTGAAGTTTTACGAACAACTTTAGCACCACAATCTGCATTCTTGGAAACGCAATAACCGATGAATACGGGATCGGCAACACGAACAAGACAATTATCAACACAATATGCATGAACGTAAGAAATATTGCGAGCTTTTAATGAATCAAGGATTTTTTCATCCCTAAGTGCCGCATAAATTCCTCCATTACCATCGGGCGCAATAGCAAGCTTTAGAATAATGATAACAAATTAATTTAGCAATGGAAGAAAATAACGTTGAATAATAAAAATATATACCTTAGATTTGGTTTCCAGGAAAATCTTTCCATCGTTGGTCAATGCAGGAAGTGTACCTACCAGATAAATCACGTCAGCAAGAATCGATGAAGTAATCTAATATAAACTTTTTATTACCTTGTTCAAAAAAGATAACATTCTCTTCTTTTAATCCAAAATAATTATGTTGTTTGAAAAATGCTTCAGTAGCAGCCCTAGTTGGACCACTAGTCATTATATACCATGGAATAATCACCTCTGTAGTTTTGCCATCCTGAGCAATATTTTGCAACCTCAGAATACGTTCCGCTTGAAGCTGAAACAAAGATTTATGAGATGGCAAGCGTATATCATAACAACCTTTTGGAGCTGAAGAGCCAAGTCTGGTTCCTTGACCACCAGCCATTAAAAGGACGGCAACTTTGTTTTGAGAAATTAAATTCAAACCCAAATCTTCCCACTCTTTGATTTTCGATTTATTTGCGTCTAAGGTAGAATCAAATACATCATCTGGTAAAGGTTCCAAGTTTTGTTTGTCGGTACCGGGAGCAATTTCTGAGCTTGTTGCTTTCTTAAAGATTCGGTTGACGCGTTCAATATCAAGTTTTGAAAGTTGGTTGAAAAATGAAGTCTGTTCTTCTGGACTGAGTTTGTCATAGAAAGTAAAAAGATGTTCTTGTCCAGCTTCAGCATATTTTGCTTTTAAAGATTCAACTTCAGTAGTGGTAGACATCTTGTTTGATGAGGGGAGTTAAGTCTGAAAGTTTGAAGGAACATGATGCGTGTACTGGTATTAAAATTTAAAATTTTTATCACTACTGGTTAGATGTTGTAACACTTCATTACATGCGATTTTACATTCACGTGATCGAAGTAAATTTTATTGGTAGATTAAACACCATCAAATTAATCGAGACAAAAAAAATTTTTTTTTTAGATCAGAACTCTTTTCTCTAAGTTATTCTTCTAGACAGACCCCACCAAAAATGGTATGTCCTAATTAAAATTTTTATTTACGTGAGATGAAACTAATTTAACATGGATATATAGAAAAGAATATGATTACGTTGAAGTATCTTATTTTTCTTGTTTTTTTTAAAAAAAAAAATTGGTATAGGCTGATTCAGGTACAGCTACAATAAGAACACGCAACTTTATTACCAATCGGCTTTTGCGCAGAAGGCAATTTGTGGTTGATGTTCTTCATCCTGGTCGTGCTAATGTATCAAAAGATGAACTTCGCGAAAAGTTAGCCACAATGTATAAATGTGACAAAGAGATTATTTTTGTTTTCGGGTTTCGTACCGTTTTTGGTGGTGGTCGTTCAACTGGTTTTGGCTTGATTTATGAAGATATTGAACATGCAAAAAAATTTGAACCAAAATATAGGCTTGTTAGGGTAATTTGGACATTTTTATTTTAACTGATCTATTTATTTATTTATTAGATAAATATTTAACTAATTCAATTAATTTTAGCAAAAACTTGCAGAATCCGAGAAAACCGCTCGTAAACAACGTAAAGAGCGAAAGAATCGTGCCAAGAAATTCCGTGGTACCAAGAAGACAAAAGCTACTACTAAGAAAGAAAAGTAAATCGAGCAATAACTACAAATCTCTATCACATGAGAGCGAGTACTATATTAATAATTTTAATCATTCGACAAGTCATATTAAATTAATCCTCTTGACTAGAAAAAATATATATAGCTTTATATATGACAATCTAAAATTAAAGGGAATTAATTATATTTGAGCACATATTATTGTTTTAACGTAAAAATTTTCATTTTAAAAATTCCGTATTCAATATCATTAAAAAAAAAATATGTATTTTAAAGCAATAAATATTTTTAAAAAATGAATCCTTGAAAAAATCAATTTTAGCGAGTAGTAAGTTTATTAACAAGTTGCATCACATCACCAACAATCTCTAAACCACCTGCAACAGCTATATCATTAAATATAACTTCTTTAGAATTTTCGCCAGATTTCCACAACTTAACATGTAATTCGGCATCCAAACTTTCTTCAATCGTTAGAGCCATTTTTCCAAATTGTTTACTAGGAGCACGTAAAGGAATACCACTTCCAACCTTACGCATAATATCAATTTCCAAATTTAATCCATTTACAGTATTAACAACATGTAATTTAACATATTGCTTAGCGAAATCATCCATTGTTATTTCCAAATTGACAATTTTAGAAAAAAAATCATAAGTACTAAAATTATATGTAATATCTGATTTTGCGTGATAAAAAACAATTATACGACCGGCGAGACGAAATAATGATAGGAAATTTCTTAGATAAGGGACATTATATAATGGGTTATCAGGAGATATTAAAGGAAAATCTGCAACTGAAACTAATATTGAAGAACTTTTAAAATCTTCTTTCACTTCATTGATAAACGTATTTGATTGAGACCATATCCAGGATTTAGGAAAATTTACACCCCAATCTTTTTCAATATAACCAAAACCATTTTCTAAATCGATTCTATTTTCTACAATTCCATTATGTATCATATTAACAAATTCGATCATACCAAACGATTTATGAGACATGCTTACAACTCCATGATTACATTCCAAGAAAGGAATATAAGCGAAAGGACCCATAACAGTCGGAGAAGAATAAGTGAAAGGATATGGAGTTGTATTATTAAAAGAAATATATCCACGAACAGAATATGGAATATATGGATGTTTTATAATCGATGTTTTCAAGGAGGAAGGATCTAATTCTCTTCCTAAAATTTTTTTCCAATCTTTAACCACTAAATTAACGTACGATTCATATTCAATATCTGTCGATGGAACTAATCTGGTTGAAGAAAGACTTAATACAATAATATTTTCATTAAATTTATTCTGCCCAATTTTAATCGTAAAATCACCATTCTCTACGCTAAATTCACTAATATTATATCGATAATATAAACACTCATATCCACCACGAATTACCATAACAAAAGCATGAGATTTCTCATCACTGTGTGAAGTTGACTTATAAATTCCTGGTATAACTATGAGAGATTCTTTCGCGTTACTTGTAACTGTTTTGTAATACCACCCTTCAAAGAAATTTTTGTTAATTTCTTTACCATGATAAAATGTTGGTTTATATATTAACCGAATATTTGATATTGTTAATTGATAATTTATGCTAAATATGTAAATTACAAATGCAAAAATTATACTAACCAACGCATGTTTTAACGTAATATGAGCCATATTTTACAAAGAAAGTTTAAGACGATCATTTTATTAATAATTCACGTGAAAATCACTTCTAAAACGAGAATTTACGTGAAAAGCCACGGAATTTACCATAGAATCTTGCTTCTTTTTCATCAAACGAAAAAATGGATACTTTGATCGCATTGTTATCACTAAATCGGCAAATTACCGGAGTTTTTTCGAAAAATCAAACCATCTAGCATATTTGTGTCGCATTTTTGCTTAATTGATAGTTGCACTAATTTGACGTTTCTAATTGAATCGTTTTTGTTGTTAATGTTTCAAGTTTTTTTTTGTGGTATAAATTAGGGATGAGCACATAATATGGTTCCGGAATACCTTATATAAACATATTAAAATTTAATTTTTTTCGATTTCTTCATGATCATTTTCATAAACTAAAAATATATTGTTGTTAATATTGTAAATGCCTTTTCTTTCCGCTATGCACAATGAATATCAAGGGACTCCTCAAAAATCTCATCTTTCAACGATGTTTCTATTACGTCACTTTCCTAATAACCACTTATACACTTATATCAGACATCATTCTTCTCACATCATTAATTAACGGAAATTCCAATTGTAAAGAGTTTGAAAACAATAAACCCCTGATAAACACGATTCTTCAGGAAGTAACAAATATTGCACGTTGGGACTCCTCTAATGTAACTTTTGATCATGATGAACTAAAAACATACTACTTTCCAGACCTGGATACCCCCGCCCATGTATTGGATACGCTATATATTAATCGCGGCGGATTTTCTGGTTCCTTTAGTATGTTTGATATACTTGATGTGAAGGGGTTTAAATCCTACGCTGGAGTGGTGGGAACCGCAAACACATCTTTTCCACTTGTCGTTCCCGTTGCCGCAGCTGATAACCATACAGCCAGTTATTTTGCCATTCGAGAAGGTAATATAAGTCTGACGCCAGTGTGTAATGTTGAAATTCCCAATTGTTTTATGACAAAGCAGATTAGTTTCCCATTTACTTTCATTGAAACCGATGCCGATGTTCCGAATACCGTTGGATCTGTTCGGGTAGCATCTGACAATTCCACATTCAGCATTTATCCAGGTCTTCAACTGTACATTTGTCAATATACTCAAAATACGGCCAATTCCTATAGTTGGGCTAGACAATTTGCCATAGCAGCTGGTATCCTCATTCTCACATTGGAACTGCTCAAGGTCGTGATTTCCTTGACTGCTACTATTTTTTTGATACAATTTAAACAACCTAGTATTGTGAATTTTGCGAATAATTCACCAATATGGATTTTTTTGTTACTTCGAAATTTTCTGGGAACTGAAGCAATTTTACAAATTGCTATGAATCTCGAAGAAACAAATAGTCTTCAGATTCTAAGTGATACGTTTCTACATTCATTACCAATGTTAGTGTTATCAATTCAAAGTATCAGTTATCGATTCAATGAGATTAAACAGCCACCTCCCATTATAACTATTCTATCTTGTGTGGGCAGCTGTGCTATGCTACTTTTTAACTTTTTTCGCACATGTGTTTCTATCAAGGTTACGGTTCCAAAACAGCTTGAGAGATTTAAAGCAGAATTATCACAGTACTTTGATAAACGTCCAAAACAAAAACGACAGCAGTACTTATTAATTTTTGCCTTGATAGATTGTGCGATTAATCTTTTTCCTCCGATCTTCATGATTTCTTTAGCGGTACAAGGATTTAACAGTGTTTTCGTTTTTATTGTACCAATATTAGTCATTTTTGCCAAGATATTGATATGCATTTCTATGTTTTGGTCCCAACGTTTTCGAAAACCTTTATCATCCCCATTGATATTCTCTTTTGCTATGAATAGTCCGATTATCCTTCTCTGCATCATTTCTTCACCACTTAGACAATTAATTACAATAATAGCAGCTGATGGTTTTCCTATCTGGACCGGTTGGCCAACGGATTTCATAAGCATTGATCTGCCCATTCTGGTGATACTTTTAATGATGGGAGTATTTGGTCATGGAAATAACCAGGATGTAGCCCTTCTTCAACGGAACCTCGTGCTAGTCATTTTTGCTACTATTTACTTGGTATGGAGAATTATCTCAGGCCTATGGTATTTAAGGAACAGTATCATTACACGAGATAGAGATACAAATAATAAGGTCCATACTCGCTCAACCGAAACTTTTCCTATTTTTTATGCCCTGAAACTAAATAGAGAATCTCCAACAGCCTGGATTTTTGTTTACACTTTATCCAAACTCTTAATCTGGATTGTAGGCTTACAAATAATCATTACTATGGTTTTCATGTCACAACCTCCATCACCAAATCCTGAAGCATATGTTACTGTCTCGCCCAAGATTCTGATGGTGCTTGGTTTAGTTATTTACCTTTGTTTTGATGTCATTGTGTCCTTAGCACTGTTGATTTCGTATTATGGACCCTTTTCCACACGAACCATCGCACTTTATCTCAATTCGCCCTTCCTAATAATTTTTTATATCTTACTTGGTCCTCACTTTCGAGCTGAAATCATTGCCGCAGCAAAAGACCATGTACATGCATTACTTCTTTGGAAACAACGTGATATTGTGTTGATCTGTTCACTTCTTTTTATCTGGCCTGGATTTGGATTTGGATATATTCCTTATGGTAGTGATGACAGGTATTCATGGTGGTCATGGTATGGCTGGGGATTTGATGTTGAGACGAAAAAAGTGGAGAATATTGTTGATTCAAAATGGAGCTTTTCTGGTATATTTGGCGCAGTATATGGGTTAATTTTTTGCGTAACTTCGATTTTGCGGAATACGGTACCAATTGATGAATTGGATAAGCAAGAGTAATAAATTGGTACAAAAATAAAAAAAAATTTAAATATAACATAAATAAAAAAAAGAATAAATGTAGCAATTCAATAAAGAATTAAAAGAAACATTAATTATTTGTCATAGAATGATAAAAAAAATTATTTTTCCTTCATACCAAGAAAAAAAGACGATAAAAATAGCTATTTATTTTAAGATTTACAATCAGACGCTCAGTGGCTCGAGCATTATTTATTGGAAGATAAATTTAATTTATACTTTTTGATACTTCATATTATTAAATTAGAATTACACGTGGTGAATTCTTTACTTCAGATTTGAAATCTTTTAATTATATTTTTGTATAGAATTTATGTGATACCCCCATACCAATCAATGTAAGGTAAATCCGATATGACAAAAAATCCGGGGGAGAGGGGATAAACTTTTCATGATCTGTGTAAAATAATTTTAATAGAATGAATTATAATTTGGAAATTATCATCTTTTTAACTTAATTAAAAATAGCGTTAAAAGTTATTATCGAATTTCACATTCTTTTCTTATATCCATGAACTTTTATAAAATATTTAATGATATCATGATAAATTTGTTCGACAAAATCATATGATTAACAATATTTTTTACTAATTTTAATCTTCTTTCAAATATTTTTATCAGAAAATCTTTAAAATCCCTTTTTTTTTTATATAAATATAGGTTTTCCTTAACCAATTCCACACAAAAAAATATTAATGGCCAGTAGGAATAATTTATAAATAAAATAAATCACAATCTTTAATATTAATTAAAAAAAGACCATTTTAATGTCAATAAAATACGTTATGAATTAAAAAATTCCGACAATATTTCCCTTATATTAAATACTACTTACTTTATTTTATTTAAAATATAAAAATGGATCTTGCCTGGTGCCCTATATGCGAAAAACAAACGTTCGCCGTTGAAAATTTATATTGTAGTGAAGCATGTCGGAAAAAAGACGCATCATCAACCTTAAACGAAAAATGGATTTACGAATTCCCAAAATTTTCTTCACGAAAACGATACAATTCTCCATACAATTCTCCATACAATTCTCCATATAATTCTCCATATAATTCTCCATATAATTCTCCATATAATTCTCCATATAATTCTTTAGAATCATCTCCACAATCATCTCCAAAATTATATCCAAATAATACGACGACAATGATGGAAAATAACTTTCAGTTACCATATATAATTTCTTCCTCCCCATCAGATCATTTACTTTATAGAATGCCATCTACCTCATCTACGATAAGGCAAACACCGATTCGTCGATAATGAGAGTTCAAAGAATTATCTAAAAATGATTTCTCCATTAACCAACGTTTTTTGACAATGCTTTCTTCTCTTCAAAAAAAAAAAGCTTCAGTTTATTATTGTTATATAAATGGTTTTTTTTAATGACATAATGACATAATTTATTATATTTAATTCATTTATTGTAACGAAATTTGGACATTCATGTAAATATTACTCTTTTATTGCCTTATTTTCAGTCCCTTTTCCCTTTATCTTTTATATTTATACTCCTTTACTTTATTAATATAATTTCTTGTTTCGAGATGGTTTTCAAAGCTATAAGAGAGCAGGCAAAAAAAAAATATATATATAATTTTATATATATTATGTTTAATAAAAAAAATATTATTTTACTGGTCTTTACATATTTGAAATGCCATATAAAATTATAAATGCTATTCAATGATGGTAATATGTGGTTACGGTACATTTCGCCGAAAGCCATTTCGGCCGAAAAATAGGGCCAACATTATGCAGAATTATAAATAACTCAGGCCAGAGATTATTTTTCGGCGAAATGGCTTTCGGCGAAATGTCCCGATACTCATATGACTGATGTGATAATGCTGATAATTTTTTTTTATAGGATGGGCGAGATGAGACGCAATTAAATATCTGTCATACCCAATGTAGCTCATTAATGATAAGCATGTGAAATTATTAAATTGCACAAGTCAAAGGTTATTTATTTCCAAAATAAAATATTTTTATACAACAGAGAAATTTTTAAAACATAATCAAATATGGTAAGATTTGTAAAACAAAAAAATCTTCACATTTTTGCTAATTTCATACTTTTATTGTAAATTATCCGAAAATCGGTAATGTATATATCTGATATTTAATAAATTATATAATGTGTTGATATAATAAAGATAAAAGATCCTTTTTTTAAAATTGATGTTAATAAGATTTTTTTGGTCTTACAATTATTTCGAATCCAGGAATTTCAAATTTAAAGGTTTGGGCTCTATCGGAACATTGTGCGCAATAATAAGTGTTGGAAGACATGAATGGTTGTTCAATATACGGAGCAATTGACGTTACATCTGTTTGGTGTAAACCATTTGAAGTATCGTTATTGAATCCATTATCGTTAAATCCAGCATTATCGTCAATGTATTGTATGCCATATCTTGGAATAGTGGAATCAGAGTTGTAAGAAGTTGGAACCCGTAAATCATTTGAATGATCATTATTATTGAAATTGTCATTATTATCAATATATTGTGTGTCATCAAAGTTAGGGAACAATTTGTTTTTATCTGAAATAGTTGTATTAATACAGTTGTAAGACGTTGAGGTTACGTTTATATTATTGTTAAATCCAATATTATTATTGAATCCATTGAAATTAGCATTATCCGTGGTAGAGGGAGAAGAGCTGACAGTGGAATCAGTATAGTCGAATCTATTGATATCTTCGTTATCATCAATATATTGTGCGGCGTAAGAAGACGATTGTTCATTATTCGGAACAACAGTATCATCCTCATAAAATGAATCGGTGTAGTTGCAAGTTGAACTTACATGCTGTAAGCTATTGGGGTAATTGTTAATATCACTATCACTATAATTCTGATCCATTTGCGTGAAATAAATTAATAATAAATATCTTGTAAATTTTTATATTTCAAAAAATTTGATGAAGAGAAATTGATCAAGTGAAATCTTTTATAATAAATATCCTTTTTTTTTTATGTATAGCAATATCATAAATTCTAAAATTTGACATATTATTAAGCATTTTGTATTTTAAAAATAAACATTTTTAAAATTTAATTATTGTTATTAATTTTTTTTTTATTTTAAATGGATTATACGGGTATAAATCCGAATATAAACGGAGTATCCGAAATACAAGACGGAATTACCGACAATTACTTACAATATATATTATCTGTTATAGGAATTTCCTAAAGTTACACATCTGACATTTTAATGCTTTTAGTCTCCGCTATCTCCACATGATCAGCAAAATCTAGAAATAAAAATTTGGTTTAATTTTTATATTTTATAATACAAAAAGGCGTTAAGTATAAAAATCCAATATAAAGAAGTATAAAGATCTCGTAACCCAATGGAACATTTCCGTTTGGTTAAAAACTAATTTAACCAAATCGCGGGTTAGAAATAATCCTCTTTTTATCATATGATATTTTATACAGTAATAATAATGAAATAACAGACGCGTCTGATAAATAAGAAAATAAATTCATACAGTATATGCTAATAGAGCTAAATGTAATATATTAAATGAAAATATCTCAATTGCTTTGCAAAAAAAAATGTAAAATTGATTATTATCTTTACATCGTTATACAAATAGATTAAACAAGATTAAGCTTGAAATAGAAATTTGATACACGAGATTATCTTTGATTTTATCAGATAAAGTGATTTTAATGTCCAATAAAAAAACTCAAGCTCATTCATTTATTCTTAAACATGTTTGAGGCTGTGAAATTAAACTTTACTTTTGAAACTTTTCGAACTTTTAAAATATTTTTTCACATATCAAAATGACTTCTTACGATAATGAAAAAGAAACTTTGGAAATTGGTATAATAGGCTTAGGTGATATGGGTTTAATGTATGCAAAAAGAATAATAGCTAGTGGTTGGAAAAAGTAAGAGAACTTTTATTTATTATCTCTTTTAAATTATGTTTATTTTCATTAAAAAAATGTACTATTTAACTAATGAATAGGGTGAATGTTTGTGACCGGAGTGAAAATTATGAAGAACTCAAAGAATTGTTAAAAGGTAAATAAGTATATTTTAATTCTTTGGATACAATATATATATTTCATTATTTTTATAATTAGATAGCGGAATGAATGTTTGTCAAAATGGTCATGCCGTATCGAGAAAAAGTGATTTTATAATTTATTCTGTCGAAGCTGAAAATATCGATAAAGTCGTAGCGGAATATGGTCCATGTAAGAAATATTTATTAATTTATATTAAATCATGGACTTCAATTAGATTAATATTATTTTTCTCTTATCATAGCCACGAAGTTGGATGCAATTGTGGCTGGTCAGGTAAAGATAATTTCAAAACTAATAAATTGAAATTTATCTTTGTAAAAAGTTGTGAATCTTTTCCTCCAAATTTTTAATTTATATTAGACATCAGTCAAAGAACCTGAAATTCGCGCCTTTGAAAAACATCTTCCTGATGATGTTCATATTATTTCATGCCATTCACTTCATGGACCAACTGTAGATCCAAAAGGGCAACCATTGGTAAGTCTGACATCAGATAAAATGGTCAACTGTTCATCAGTACTCATCGAATGTTATGACCTTTGCTTTCGATCTTGCTATATATATTTTATGTCACGACTTTAAAGCAGTCTTGACACGAGATTCTAAAATGATTTTTTATGATAATCACTTGAACTTTGTTAACAATAGGTGATGATACAGCATAGAGCCGCTGATGAGAAGTTTGATATTGCTATGCGTGTATTGTCATGTATGGAATCTGAATTCGTAAAATTATCGTACAAAGAACATGATCGAATTACAGCTGATACTCAAGCCGTAACTCATTTAGCATTTTTAAGGTGATATTAAAAGTTTATTAAATTATTTCATTTCATTTTCTACTTATTTTCAAACTAATTCTTATACATATATTTAGTATGGGAACCGCGTGGAAAACGCAACGTCAATTTCCAGTAATAAATTATATTATTTTTTTTTATTTTTGATGTATGTTTAAAAGACCGTTTTTAAATTCTACTTTTTTTTTAAATCCACTTAGTGGGAAACGCCACAATATGTGGGTGGAATAGAAAATGTTAAAGTTCATATGGCATTACGTATTTATTCAAATAAATGGCATGTTTATGCCGGTGAGTTTATTTTAATATTCGTAAATTGAAGTATATATTTATTAATTTAAATTTTATATTATTAGGTTTAGCAATTATGAATCCGAGTGCTAAATTACAAATTCAACAATATGCACAATCTGTCTCTGATTTATTTAAATTAATGATTCAAGAAAAAGAAATAGAATTTAGAACGCGAGTTAAAAAGGTAAAAACTTCTTTATCAAGTTTATTAGAATCAATTAATATTTATATTATAATTTTAGGCAGGAGAATTTGTTTTTGGTAAATCATCCGAATCTCGTGAACCAATTTTATTATCGGATACTCTTTTGGATAAATTTTCTTTATCTATTGTTCCAAAAGAAAAAAGAAAACCAAATTCACATTTATCATTATTGGCTATGGTATGTTTTTTTTTAAAAAAAAAAACATTATTTGTGTTTGTAATTTTTTTATAAGCTGCTAGTATAAATTATTGTTTTAATTTAGACGGATTGTTGGTACACATTAGAAATTAATCCTTATGAACATATGGTTTGTCAAACTCCATTATTTCGACTTTGGACGTAAGATATATATTATTTTTATTATTTACTTGAACACATCATATTTTATATTAATTGACCTACATTTATTATTTTTATTTAGCGGTATTACAGAATATCTATTTCGTAATACAGACATGTTAGAGGCAGCAATTCATTCAGCATTATATAGTAAAGACATTAGAGCAGATGATATGGAATTTTATAGTGCATCAAAAGGGTGGGCAGAATGTGTTGATATTGGAAATATGCAAACTTATCAAAAAAGGTTCGAAGATACCGCAAAATTCTTTGAATCAAGGTATAGTAACTTATGAATTTGTTCTTATACTGACTGAACCAAACATTATGAACATTAATTAACAAGTATAATGGATTATTTTTTGTGTAATATTATTTTATAACAATATATTAATAGGTTTGATGAAAGTAACAAAATTGGAAGAGAGATGATAAAAGTTATTACAACCAAGACTCACAAATAAAAAGTTCCAATTTTTTTTTCTCTATATAAAGTATATAATCACTATAAATTTGAATTAAGATTAAGGTTCCGCATAAATCCGATCCGACGATTCGAACTTTTTGATTTGGTAAAAAAACTTCAGAAAAGATTCGATTTTTCGTTCGAAATAAAAATAAATGAACTGCTTCGTCAAAACCTTGAGTTTTTTCTTTTTTTTAAAAAAAAATCGGATCGAATCATCGGATCGTTTATGCATATAAATCATCGGCATCATCTTGAAAACCTGTATTAGTAGTATCCATTGCATTATTAGATCCCGTTGCTTCTCCTGAAGTGCCTCCTCCAATACCACCTTCAGGGAATTTGAAATTTGGTCCGAAACCGCGGGATTGTTGGAGAGTTTGTGCAAACATTTCGTATCTACGAATGTCACTATCGGAAACTGAACGACGTGCAAATCGCATAGCCTCTTCGAAATGAGCCCTAAATTTTTTAATAATGTGAATTATTATTTAAGAATACATTATTAATACATATTAAATTATAAATAATATATAATGTACTTTGTGATTTCTGGGACTGGATCATCGTCAACATCCTCGTCCATTATTACTTCTTCTCCAGCCTCTTCTCTTTCTTTACGTTCTCTATCCCGGGTTATTTCTTTATCGATACTCTCTCTAATTGCTAATTTACATGCACGTTGGCAAATTTCTGTCAAATCAGCTCCAGAGAAACCATGTGTTGATTTAGCCAAGAAATGTAAGTTAACATCATCTGCAACAGGTGATTTTCGCAAAGTAGCTTTTAGGACTGAATATCTTGAAGATTCATCAGGCAAAGGTATGTAGATCAATTGATCTAAACGACCAGGACGAAGTAATGCGGGATCGATTTGATCTGGACGATTTGTTGCACCAATTACGAATACGTTCTTCTTAGAGTTCATACCATCCATTTCAGTAAGAATTTGATTGAGAACACGATCTCCAGCACCACCGCCATCCCCAAGACTAGCACCACGTGCTTTTGCAATAGAGTCCAACTCATCGAAGAACATTACGCAAGGTGCTGCGGCTCGTGCTTTGTCAAAAACATCGCGTACATTTGCCTCCGATTCTCCAAACCACATAGTTAATAATTCTGGCCCCTAACAAATCGTCAAAAAAAAAAAATATAATATAATATAATAAGCGAAAATTTCATTTCTGAAGAAGTAATATACATAAAAAGTGATATAATTTATTTATTACCTTGATACTGATAAAGTTAGCCTGACATTCATTCGCAATTGCTTTAGCCAATAATGTTTTACCACAACCAGGTGGCCCATAGAATAATACTCCCTTTGATGGGGACATACCAAATTTCAAGAATTTGTCTGGATGTTCTACAGGATATTGCACGGTTTCCTGAAGTTCTAATTTAACTTTTTCAAGTCCACCAATGTCATTCCATGAGACTGTTGGAACTTCGACAACTGTTTCGCGCAATGCAGATGGATTGGATACACCCAAAGCATACTAAATTCGGGAAGTAAAAAATTTTAATATATACATGTATACCTATATACATAAAAATATATACTGATATAAAATCTTTTATCACATACTCTGAAATTATCCATAGTTACGGCTAATGAATCTAATACTTCAGCGTCAATTGTTTCATCTTCTAAGTCGATTAAGTCCATCTTCTCACGAATTTGCTGCATAGCAGCTTCTGAACAAAGTGAAGCTATATCAGAACCAACATAACCGTGAGTTTCGGAAGCGATCTATATGGATAAAAGAAATATTATGTATTAAAATATATTTTAAATATAATATGCGTATTTAAAGTAGTAAATAATGATTAACCTTTTCTAAATCCACGTCTTCATCCAATTTCATATTTTTTGTGTGAATACGTAGAATTTCCAAACGTCCAACAGGATCAGGAATACCAATATCGATTTCACGATCGAAACGACCGAAACGTCGAAGGGCCGGATCAATACTATTAGGACGATTTGTGGCTGCCATAACTACTACGTTTGATCGTGCCTTCATACCATCCATAAGTGTAAGGAGTTGAGATACAACACGTCGCTCTACTTCACCATTAGTCTGGAGAAAAAACGAGAATAATATTAATAAGCAGGATATCTTTTCTTATGAAATGTATAATAAATAACTTACTTTTTCACGCTTAGGAGCAATAGCATCGATTTCATCAATGAAGATAATTGCAGGACTATTCTTCTCTGCTTCTTCAAAAGCCTTTCTTAGATTGCTTTCGGATTCACCAGCCATCTTTGACATAATCTCGGGACCATTGATCAGGAAGAAGAAAGCACCGGTTTCGTTTGCAACAGCACGTGCAATTAATGTTTTACCGGTACCAGGGGGACCATACATAAGAATACCACGTGGTGGCTTAATACCAATTGATTTAAATAGCTGTGGATGTCGAAGGGGAAGTTCTACAAGTTCACGAATTTGAGCCATTTGTTTTCGACATCCTCCAATATCATCGTAACCAACATCGTTAAGATTAGCCTCTTCATCTTCGCGTCTGATTGGATCACCTTCACAATGTATAACTGTATCTTGTGCAACCTATATTTAGATGAAAATTCATGTAAATCATTATTTATACCATTGGAATTTTCTTATATAAATCATCAGTACTTACAATACAATAATCTGGTGGATCTGTTTCTACAACTTTGAATTCTACGGCTCTCATACCACCTCTAACCAAAAACAAATCTCCCTTTCTTACAGGTCGATATGCTTCTAAGAAGTATGGTTTTAAGTATACATCAAATAAATTACCGGTTACACCTTCAATTGTATCATCTATCGGCAATACATGAATACGTTTTCCGTATTTTATTTCTGTACAGGGATGAATTGAAACTACGTCACCGAGACGCACACGAAGATTATTTCTTACAACTAACAAATAAAAAAAAAATTTTTTTTTTTTATTAAATTATTAAAATTTGTTATAAGTTACTAAATAGATCAAGAAATCGATAAATAAAATTAAAATTAGAATTGAATAGTTTACCTTTATTGATCTTTACTTTTGAATCTTCACATGTATCATCAGCCAAAACAATTAAGACAGTATCACGTCTCTTTTTTCCTTTGATCAAAACGGTATCACCACGGAAAAGTTGTAATTTTTCCATGGTGTTTGTAGAGAGGGACATTACAGAGTTATCATCGTTCGTGGCGTCGTCAACAATTAGTTTATTTGGTGCTTGTTTTTTTCGAAGTATTGCTGTTGCGGGATCGTGACTTGGGTCTGGATTGGGTGGTACGATAGCAGCGTTCTCACTTTAAAACCAATTAATTGTCAATAAAATATATTCAATATAATTGTTATGAAGAATGATGGAATTTTTAGAATTACATTCAAAAGAAAAAAGTCAGTTTTCAGATCAAAGAAACAAGACATAAAGGTCCAGGAGTTTACAATTTAAGAATATAAACAAAAGCATAAATATAAGAAAAAGTAATTTACATACACTAGTTTTCCCTTTCCCTCAGACATTTTATATTCAGTCAAAGTTATTTCTTCGAATACTTTTTTTTTTTTTTTGATATATAAAACAAAAATAAAACACAAAAAATAGATTTTTTAAAAAAACGAAACGTGTTGAGTTAAACAAAAAAGTTTTTACAAAACGGATGGATTTCCCAGCAGGTATTTATAATAATGAACTTACACGGAGTAAGCCGCGATATTTGCTGGTCAGAACCGTAAAATATCCTAGAGAAGGCTTAGGAAGCTAATATCAATAATCAAGGGGAAAGAGCTTACGCAAACCAGTGATGACGCGGTCACGTTGCAGAGTTTCACTAAGTATTAATCAGTTAATCTGAATGGTAATCTCTTATGTCGGATTCATTTATTACTTTCACCTTGTGTAATATTTATGTAATATCAATATAAAAATTTGAATATTATCATGTATCGGACAACGGAATTCATTCCAGTTTTCCCTTTCTCGGAGGATTATAAAAAAAGTATCACTGTTCGTCGAAAATCTTGATAAGTCGTACAAACAAACAAAAAAGTAGAAGATAAGCACACACGTGGAAAAAAAAATTACAAAATTACATGAATCTGGAAAGACCTAGACAATTAGATAACCTGAATATTATAATATGACACATCTAGATTTTTACCTTTTTTAATACGGTAATATAGTAATCACATGAAAGAAAGTTATTAACCGACAAAGAATGACAAAAGACCCGAAACTGATCGGTTAACTTACCAAAAGTTATATTTTTTAACACGCCTCCTTTATTTATTAATAAAACTGGTGTCAAACTTAACACAAATACCACAATAACCGTACATATACCTTTATACCTTTCTAACTTTCTAACTTAAATAAAAAATAAGACATTTTCGAAAGGCAAAAATTATAATATTATGCACATTTGAATTACGAAAAAAAAATTATGATTATATGCTTATCTTACAAAAAAAAAAATATATATAATCACAAAAAACAAAAATAAACTAATAAAATTAAAATAAAAAATAAAATAATCCAAAGTTCAACTTCACGAGTTTATGGACGGAAAATGGCGACCGCTTTTAAACAAGCGATACGTCTATTATCTGGCGTATAAACTAGGGCATCAACGATATATTTACCCTTGATAACGAAGAGTTAAAAAAAAAAATTATTAAATGAAATGAAGAAATTGCTATATATAAAAATGAAAAGTAAAATGTTATAATATAAATACTCACAGGAGGAATTTCTTTCGGTAAGTCAATAGTAGTCGATAATTGCTGATCTCCTTGTTCAAGTGGACAAGGTTTATTGACTTTTTGAGATTCTTCGCACAAGTCAAATCTCTTTTGTAAAAGTTTAATTAAACCCAGCTTTACAGTCACGTCAATGTAACTACCTTGTCCAACTTCTTCCTTCAAATAACCAGCCGCATCAATTTTTAGTTGTCTACCCTTGAGCGGTGGATCTGGACTTAGATGAATATAATCGATTCGAAGGATATCATTACCATTACTACAGTCAGAAATAGTTTCAGTTATAGTGTTCACAGGGAACTCTTTTGCAAGAAGAAGTAGTTGTCCTTCATCTTCGTATGTTGTAATACACCCATTATGAAGTGGAACGGCATTTGTAAATACTACTAAGAAAAAGCACACGAGAAAAATGTTTTTCTTCATAGCTAAGATTATATATTATGGCGATTAAAAATCAAAAGGGGGTTAAATGATCCAAGGATCGATTTATAAATTAAAAAAAGAGTTACACGATTGGAGAATCATGATGCAATTAGAATGTCGTACAAGATGACAACTATAATTAATCTTTTAATCAATTATTCATTAGGCGTATCAGAAATACGATTAAAAATTCAAAATTCACAGACAATTTTTTTTTTGGAGAATAAAAACCATAAAAAAACCCACGAACGCAGAAATAATAATATAATAAAGTTGGATTTAAACGAATCCTTCAGTACATAAAATAAAATATACATCAAATAGATTATAATGATTGGATGGTAATTTAATAATTTTACTTACCCGATTTGGTCTAATTTTTTTTGTGAAATACAATCCCTATATAAGGAAATCGAGTTAAAAAAATTCCGGTAGTCCTAATACTGTCATTATTAGCACATGGGAAAATGGTAGGTATCACAATAATTAATACAGGAAACAACGAAGAGAAAATACTCAGCAGAACCGGAAAGTAAGTATTCGGCAAAATCAACAAATATTACGACTAATGCATTACAACAGATGTTGCAATAAATAGAACGAGAAATAATGTTGCAACAGTTAGAAACACAAAGATTTCTCGCAGCCCTGCAAGATAAAATGATCAAATCTTCGTAAGACGGATATTGTCGTATATACTCTTTATTAAAATAGAACCAAAATTTCACAAGGAATGTAATTTAGACAATACTATTATTGTCTGCTGACGATTACGCCACATGATGTTAAACTATATCCTTTTTCTTTTTAAAATTGTATATACAGAAATGGTATATATGTATATAAATAATTACATTATTAGTATGAAAATCTAGATTTATTTACATTCTAATGTAATGCAAACACAATAATGTAATGATATGCAATAAAATTATAAATAATGAAGTATTGAAATAATAAAATATTAATATTTAATTCTTAAAAAAATTCTAAATCAATTTTACCATTTGAACTACGTAATGTAAGTTCATTATTGTTATTTTCACCCTTATAACCACTTTTTGATGAACTAGTATTGACGTTATAATTTATCTGGTCATGACTTCCTTCAATTGCGGATTTTCCATTAGAAGTTTGCAAATTAAATCGACCTTTATATAAGTCAGACTAAATAAAAAGTAATATTAATTAATTAATTACATATATGTATTCATAAAGTTTGTAATTTTGAAGAAAAGAAAACTTACAACTAAAGTATTAATCTTTCCGTTTGATGTCATTCCAGATATTCGAACAAGCTCAGATGAATTAACGAGATTTAATTTAGCATTAATATTACCATTGCTTGTTGAAGCATGCCATTCACCATCAACATCATATACACCATTAATTTTTCCATTGCTCGTACCTAAAATAATTTTACCGGAATTGTTTTGAGATGCTCTTGCTATGTTTAAATCTATACCACTATTTGATGTATGAGCCTTAAATAATAGCGCTAAAGGAAAAGATCCTCGAATAGCTGCATTAGATGTGACGAGTTTAATTGATTTTGGTGTCGAATCAGAAAAAGAATTAGTGGTAGCATTTATTTGAGAATTACTAGTTTCAAGTAAAAGAGAATCATCAATATAATAGTTTCCAGATATTTGACCCCGAGATTTAACACTAATTTCGCGTGATTTTAAACCCTATAAAATAGACTTATATTAGCAAGTGATTGCCTTAATTTGATTTTGACAATAATAATAATTACCTTAACATTTATAGAAGGATTTAATTTCCAATCAACGTTATCAAATGTGATATTTTTCAAATCATCATCATTAATATTAAGGTTAATAACGTTAATAGAAAATTTACCAAATCCTTTTAAATCTCTTGGGAACGTGATGTCAATATTTGTTAATACACAATTCGGAAAACCACAAAATTCAGGAGTTTTCACTTGAAGAATATAATTTGGTGAATCATCAGATACCAATATTTCAACTTTGTCTTGTAAAATTTCGTCACTGAGTAATATTTGTGTTTTAACTTTAATCGATGATGTATTATTTGATGATCGTGTTACAAGTAAATTTCCATGCTAATTAGAATGAATTAACATATTAACATAGGTATTGCTTGTTTAATGTAGAATATTTGAGCGATATATTACGACTTACAGCGCTACCCGACACGATTAATTCAAGGTTATTGAATTCATTAGGGTCGATTACAAATTCTTTTGGACCTTTCCATGGAATATCAGGATGTTGCCATCCAGGTTGATGCCATCCATTGCTATTAAAGAATGAATTACCCATAAATGGACGCTAATAATAATAAAAAAAAAGATAGAATTAAATCAAATTATTCGAATTTTTTAGATAAAATACTTTTAACTAATTGCTTACCTTTGCAAATAATAAAATTACGGTTAAAAACAATAATATAACAAAAAAATTTTTAGAAAATTTGTAGCTTTTCTTTACTATATGTTGTTTTAATGGGGGCGCAGAAAACTTTATACGTACATAATTAGGAAAAGGCTGCTGCGCCGCCAACCTATTCTCGGTATTCGCATCATCATAATTCGTATAACTATTCGTATGACCATAATCATTCGTATAGCCACTATAACTATAATAATGAGTTGGTCTCGTATTATCAAACGGAACGTTTGAATCTTCATCTATTATAATCGTTCGATGCGTCCCATCTTGAACATATGAATAATCTATTGCGGGGCAAAAGAAAAAGAAATTTATATGTATATATATATATAATCTTATATTTATTTAGGAATTCGTATTCTGTATAAATGCATCCTCATGCTTGGCAGCAGAGCCTAAGGTTCAATCCCTTCTATGTTCTATTATTTACCTGGGAACAGAATTTTTTTTGTAAAAAATTGTTTTTTGCCACCATTATATAGCACACTCAAAACACTCAAACCACCCAACACACTCCGCATTTTCTGGCGTGTAGAAAATAAAAACTCTATTTTTTCATATTATAAATTTATTATAAAATACCATATATTTGACACATACAATAATGACCATATCCTCGGTATGGTGGTGGACGAAAAGACATTGCGAAAATTTTTTTTTTATTCGGAATAAGAATTGTTTTTTCAAAATGCAATTATGTCATATTTATAGTTTTTCTTATACGTAAAAACTGTTCTGCGGCTAAATGGCCACATCTGATGATAATCGGCAAAGTTTTTTGATTATCGCGGAATGTACCATTGATGACGAATGATTACGTACTAAGACAAAAAAGAACTTCTAAATAAGATAATCAAACGACGTGTGAAAAAATTATATTTGGCCATTAATGACACTATTCTAAAATGTTATAATATTAACACCTAATAAGATTAGCGACACGAATTTTTCCGGGGAAACTGTTTAACCGATTTAACATTATTTTCCGCTCTTTCTTATTAAATATTGACAATTGTTACAATTGAATTTTTAGTATGATTTATCATTGGTTTTTTTGGTTTTGAATCATGAAATATTTTTACTTTGATTAGCAAAAGATTATTATCAAGTTTAGTTTTTATCGATTGGCATGTGCCAAACGGCTTTCATCACTTAAAATAATCTGAAGATATCAATGCCATCGTGTCATTCTTATCGACCTTAATCAAGAAGAAAGTAATATATATTTGTCTCAAACTTGCAGGACTGCCATATAATACAGACAAAATTAGATAATTTTACACTCTTGTTGCGTAAAAAAAAATAATTTAGCTTTTGAACAAGTAAAAATCGAATAATTCCTATTAACAAGAAATTAATTGGTGAATCATTTAAAGGATGGGATTTTGTTTTCGATGTTAGATCATTACCGAGAAACGATGAGCGTATTTTTTCATGCCATATTTGACCTAACATGTTGATGAAGACGTTTGGTATTTTCAAAGAGGTCTGTAATCTTGCATAAACAGTCTACTATTTGGTTATTATCAAGCCGTATACCAATTATATTTTATCTAATTTTCATATTTTTACGTAGCAAGCAATACGAGTATTATTCTATTTAGATCTATTTAGAGGAAATGTTTTTTATTGAGGTTTTAAATAAACAACTGTTAAACTGCTATAACTAACTAATTGTTTAAACAAATTGGATTAAAGCGATCGATTTTTCGTATAGTTAATTTATAACAATGTTGAAACTTTGTTGGGCATATCTACTTTCTTCACTCAAATGTAATATGTCATAGCATCCCGAAGAATCTCGCATCATAATCATGATGATGAAGATACGTAATGTTATTTTCCATTTTAATTACAAATTGTAAGATTTCTTAAATATATATATTACTAAAATAATAACTCTTCCAATTACAACAATATCGAGTATACGGTACTATAAACAGTCGATGCAAATTCTTTAATGCTATTAGACTCCAAAAAAAATATCCACGACGTTCACAATGTTGGAATCGATCATTTGTTTTGAATTCTATTGAAATTGAATTTCAAGCTACAAATGATCACTTGTAATATGATTGTTGACGTGCCGTATCATATCACCAAAAGGTGCACATTGCTTTTCTAAAATTACCTTCTTTGTTCAGAGACAGCTTGGTAAGAAATCCTTGTGTACACATTTTAAATTCTTTCCCTCCCTATCTTCTATCAACACTCAAATAAACTTGAAAAAAGTCTCTGATTGATATTCTACCCAGGTTAAATTTTTTTGGTTCTCCATTATTTTTAAATACAAATTATCTAATTAAATGAACCAACCATATTTAATAAAATTATGAATTTATTTCATACTTATGAAATATACAAGTATATATGTATATATTTAAATTGTAATGAGAAATGACTAAAATCGATTTAATGACTAAAACTTATTTTTGAGGAGGTTCCTTTGGATTAGCAACTGTGGAAGATGTGAATGAAGCGTCGGTTGAATTTGTGGACGCGGATGCTGATGCAGGTTCGGATGAGGACTTTGACGTGGATGTAGAAGCGGACGTGAGCGCGGACGTGGATGCTGATGTGGTTGTAGTCGTGGTTTGTGTAATTGGTGTCGGTGTAGTCGGATTTTTTATAGAACCTGTGGGAAGATTAGGATGAGAAGGTACAACTAATCTAGATGGTGTATAAGGTGTAGCAACAGTATTGCTAGTGCTGCTACTATTTATAATAGATGAAGAAGAATTTGGAAAAGTTTTGACAGGTTTTCGTGTCAATTTAGAACTTAATGTGTTTGGTAATAAAAATCCTTGTTTTAATAAATTTGCTGAAAATTTTCTCGTTTCAGGTTTTTTAAAAATTTTATTATTTATTTCCAATGCTCTACGATATAAACGTGGAACCCCATACATCTAATTTATGGTATTATTGTCGGAAAAAAGAAAAAAGATTAGTATCCAGATAAAGAACATGCCATATTTTGGCACTAATTTAAAAAAAGAAATACTATTTTCGGATAAAAATTTGGTATCCAAATAATAAACATACATTGGCAATACCAAATATTAATAATTTCTTTCCAATAGATGTTGCCAGAATTTTTATTGCATATCTTTGCCATGACATTATCTTTTTTTTTTTGATATTTGGAAAAAGGAATAAAAAAATTGTACTAAAGAGTCAATTTATTAATTTCACGTGAAGTGAATAAATAGTTATTAACTAAACTATAATTGGTAATTAATTTATTTCGGGATTTTTATTTTAGCGCTTACCGATCTATGCTTTTCGCGCAAGTTTGTCCAATTCTTTTTTAGTTTTCTCTAAATCATTTTTTACTTTCATTAATTCTTCTAAAAAAAAAAACAAAAATTTAAATTAATTAATCAATATTTTGCTCGAAAACAAATTATAAATAAAACACAAACTTTTTTTATCGGTTTTAAGTGCTTGTATGTCTTCCACGAGGAATAATATATTTGTATTTGTCTTCCTTTGATATACCGTCTTTTATAAATAAATAATATAAAAAATTAGAGTACATTACAAGGTGAAGGGAAGTATAAACAACTTACAGCATTAGTTCGTAATGAAGATAATTCTACGTTCACTAAATCAACTCGTTTATACTATAAATTATTTGTACATTAAATTATTAATTTTTTTTTTTATAAAAAAAGATGAACAATTTATTTGATACCTCTTTTTCTAATTGTTCAAGTTTAGCCTTTATTAATCGAATATCTAAATTTGACATATTTTCGATTAAAAAAAATTCAAAAAGAAAGAGATTAAAAACAAGGGAACATCATTTAACTTCGACTTATACTGCGTTATCAGTCACGTCAATCACGTGTCATTAAAAGATCAGTGTAACGTTATAGGGTTTCAAAGTTCTAGGACTCTCGCGTTCTTAAAAGTGAAAATTCTGAATGACGTATTGTGCCACAAGAAGGCTTGTATAACAATCCATTTTATTTATATAACTAATAACCTTCTTTTCATTGTTCTTACAAATTTTGTTTTTCATCTTTATCATCTTTGTTGTAAAATCCGTTACTTTCATAATGGAACACATAGGAACAAAAAAATTTTGGGTATATGTAAAAGATACACCAAGAGTGACATCAGTTAAAGTATCAGTGGATGAAACAGCAGAAACAATAATTGAACAAGCAAAACCAAAATATGGACCAGAAATTTCACAATATTCTTTAATTGAATTAACACTTGTTGATAGTACGGGATTAATTATAGATCCTACTACTGATATTAAAGACATTACAGATGAAAATTCTAGAGATAAACCTTTTGAAATTAAAATAATTAATAATGAAGGTAATTTCGTGGAAAATAAAGGTATCATTTAATTTCTTGACTCTTGATTCTTTTATGATATTACTTTTCTTTTTTAACTTATTTTTTTTTTCTTTGAAAGATATCCAAATTTTTGTTCTCATAAAATATGAAGGAGATGGTGTTTATTATCCTACGGCAGTAAATTTTAAAAGTCAATACGATGTAGATGAATTTCTCGGTATACATCATTTACAATCTGTTGATCTTGAAGGAAGACCTACTGGTACTCATAGAACTCGTAAATATAAAGATCTTATACCAGAATCCTACTATATCGTTGCTTAATATTTTAGACAAATATTATTGAATTTATTCAGTCTAAAAAGTTAATTACTCATATAAATAAGTAAATTCACTGTATATTATTCCTCATCTTTAAATAGAAATATTACAAAGGTTCTCTTTTTTTTTTAAAAAAAAATCACAATACATTATTTAAATACAATACATTATTTAAGTAGGAAAGAAAAAATTCGCTACTAAATTTCATGGAATTTATATAAAGTTGTACAGAGTACTTTACACAGAATGCGTGATTCATTATACATCGTGCAACAATAATGATTGCCTTCACGTATCATTCACTTTGTCGAAAGTTTGACGTGAATCTCAAAATACAAAGTTCGATTCTCGGAATTTCGCTTAGAACAATAAAGAGTTCGTGATATATTTAATTATTTGTTCGTGACTTTATGCTTCTTTTTGGTAAAACAAGATAATTTGATAGATAATTAGAAACAAAATAACACTTTAAACACATACTTCAATGGCATAGTTTAAAGTCTTTCATTTATGGTGTACTCTCAATCAAATACTCAAGCAAATCAACAAGGCACCAGTGTAAAGCTGAGATTTAACGAATATATTGTTCTATAAATAACAGCCACAAATGGCTTAGATATTGGATAATACGTTGTAAATTCAATTTTTCAAGTCTGAATGGAATCAAATCAAATTTAAATCAAATCTAATCCTAGCATCAGGTATTTGAACAGTGCCAAGTATGAAAAATTTTGCATTGTTTGAGTGTAGATAAATGATCATATTACAATTTTGAATTTTATTTGATCAATTATTTCAAAACTTTTTCGTTAGATGAGTGGCGTAATCAACAGAATGGTAAACGATGTTTAAATTATCGTAGTTCAGGCAGCAATATGAATGGATTATTACTTATATAACCGGTAAATTTATGGTCTTTTCTGAAATAGATTTATTTTTGATTTATTTAGGGTTGAAATTTTCTTTCCTTTGATGAATATCGTGCAATTATAGTTTTAGTTTTTTTTTTTGAGGGGTAATAGGTGATTCTGAGAGATAGCGGAAGAGGGTAATGATTTATTATTGTCTTTAATCTCCACTTCTCATGGTTTTTTTAATATATATATACTTTATATAATTATCTTAGATATTAATTGATTTCTTTAAGAATCACCAATAACTTTTAACTTCCTCCATCAAAGAATAACAGGAAGCGAGTTCGTGCTACTTTCGAACAACTAGCATTCTTAGAAGATACATTTAAAATTAATCCCTCTCCAAATAGTAATGTTCGTGAAGCCTTTATTCTCTGAAAATTTGTTAAACAATAAACTTGTTTTAAGAAATGGAAAAGAAATCAAAAGCAAAAGTACTAATGATGGAGCGATTGTTTGATGAAATAGAAGAAACGTGTATCGAAATAAATTAATCTACACATTTTCCAATAATTCTTAAAAGAATACTTAAAAATAAATTAAAATCTCCCAATCATTATTTCATGAATATTTTAATATTTTCTATTACTTCTATTGTTTATACCATAACCTGATTAATTTGCAAGAGCTATAATAAATCTTTTTAAAATTCAAGTAAAAGTTATTTGATTCGTTTATACGTATAACTATAACATGATTATTCGCAGGAATAAATCAAATTTGATAAAGTTCTCATTAATAACTCCCCGACTTCATTATTGTATAATGATTATCTTTCGTAATGCCAACGATCTAAAGTTGACATAATTCACAAATCTCAGATAAATACAAGATCGTTTGCAGTAGAAACACACTGACAGCCATATCAGACGTAATCTATTAAGTGCATTAAGTGCAAGATATATTTGTGTAATAAAAGCAAATTACAGATTTTATGATTTTCTACATTCTTTAATTAAGTACGCTTACATATATTCAAGTTAATCATAGATATTTTTACGGTTCATTTTCCAACAACTCAACATCCGCTTTGTAGAGATCTAGAGATCACATAAAGTAAATCTATTTAATAAAAAAAATCACGAGTAAATGACGTAACGCCTTCGCTTCTTCCATTTTTCGTACAGTCGCTTAGACCTCCTTCAAGATGCCCACTTCAAAACTAAAGAATCTAAAAAAAATAAGCAATGTCAGTAAAATGCTTATTTTTTTAAAAGAAAATAACAAAGAAAAACTTTCGAAGTTGGACGAACTCACAGCGTAAAATTAACCGCGTAATAAATTTAGGAAATACACAATCAACAGATTGAATAATCAATCATTCATACTTGTACTTACTATATATAATGATAGAAAAAATATTTTATAGAAGACTGATCCATTAAAAATTTGATATGCAAATGAATCGTTTATTTGTAAATGAAATTATGCAATCCGATTCAATATGTCTGAATTATTGGTAGACATATGTCTTTTATATCTTTCGCGCTGAATCAATCACCAATTTCTTCTGTTAAAACTTCCTGATAATGTCCACGAGAAATAATACGATTATAATTGACATGAAAAACAAGTAAATGATTATATTTTTTCTTAGATAAGAAGCCGTTAGGAATTTGGGAGGGAAATAAAAAAATAAACATTGATCTCCAGTAGTATGATATATAACTATGTGAAACGCGAAACAAGTTTAAGACTATTTTTGTTTAATTACTAGCCATTTTTGCTATTTACTCTAGAAATTCCTTATTGGTATTGTGTAAGCATAATATTCCATAACTCGATATTGGGGAATTGATGATTACAATGATAGTGATGGATGAATATGAACAATAACATAATCCCTTAGTTATGATATGATCTCAGTTATAATGATCAATTATTTCAATTATCGAATTATCGGCTATACGGTGTAGAATTTTAACATTATCATACTAACCATTCTTACCAATTTTAGAACAGATGTCATACTTTATATTCTCGTATAATAAAAATGATAATTCTGACACGTGAGTAGCGAGTTTATTGAACTTCGAATGTACGTCACACGATGAATCTTGGCCTTTATGGTGTTTAGATCCGTATTTATTAAACCTACCACGTATAGAAACTTTCCAAGTTTAATCGTTCATATGCATCGAAATGATTTCAGAACAATTCGAATAAACTAAAAATGTCTGGTTCCTTATGATCAGAACTTTCAAAGATATACTGTAAATATTCTGTGAAATACGAACAATCTATTTATGTTAGGAGCGTAACGAAAGATTATATAATATATATTAAAATAATAAGGCTCTAAAGGTTAACACTTTATAATTTACAAAAATAAGTGACCAATTAAGTTTTATTTATAATTTGAAATTAATTTTTTTAATTCTGATCATAATTTTACTTAAATATTTTAAATATTCAGGAATGTATTAAGATTATTATATAATTATTGTCATTAACCAATAAAAAAAATGTTAACCGTTTCTGTATTTTATATAAGCTTGGGCATTTTAAATGAACTTTTTAAAAAATTGAATTATCATTCTCAATATTTCTTTATTTGATTTATTTATTCAGTTTTAAAAGTTTTAATTACAAATGAATTACAGGATCAATAACGTAATTAATAAATATTTAATTTAATAATATTTAATTTAATTAATTGTTGCCTTAAAGCTTATATGTTTTAAATTCGAACTTTTAACATGCTTGTCTAAGTTAATTCTCTCTATGTCATATAATCATACATTATGTCACTTGAATATATAATTATAGTTGGAGTTTAGGCGCTTTTTTTTGCTGCAGTTCTACGGGAAGTTCCTTTTTGTAAAGCCATACAGCTATAGTAAAACAAAATTTTGAACTTTGTTTTTTCATGAAATCAAATTAATATAATATATAAAGACTTCTTTTCTATTTTTGCAATCTCGTTATAGATGCAAATATTTTACATGAATGATCATTTTAATGGTCGATAATACCGATATTACAAATTATATAATTGTAATTCCTTTATTATTGTTCGCTAATATCCGAAATATTTATTCCTGAATTCATTTAACAATTAATGTATGGATTAATTGAACATTTAACAATAACGTATGGATTAATTGAACATTTAACAATAACGAATAATGTATGGATTAATTGGACACTTCAATCATCACAAGCGTTCGCTTATTGAACAACATCAATCATCACAAAGTGTTCTCTTACTATTGAATCGTTAATTTACCATCTACGGTATCGGAGTTTAAGATCCGATACATTCAATTCAAAATTCGAATATTTATTTCCGGGATGTTTTTAAACTTACGGAGTTTCGGAATTCGAATTTTAACTATAAATTAATGTCGGAGTTTCGGAATTCGATGTTTATTTCGGAATATTTTAATGAAGTTTCAAAAAAAAATCGTAAATAAATTCCTTAGTCTCCGAATTATTTTTATTTGTATTCTTTTTTAGTAATTGAAAAAAAAAATGATCACCTTTTTTAAATTTGATCGAAATTTAAGTTTTCGATCAAGTTAATTAATATAGACAAGCATATATGTCATATGTGTACTGTATGTATGAGTATAACAATTTTCGCCGGTGAAAGCCATCATAGGCATCATTTCAAATTCCAAAACGAAAGTAAATGTAAATGATTTAACTATACAAGAGAAACAAATTACTTTTTATTTTCTACATAATTAGTTCAAATCTGCATGTAAGAAAAACGCCTAAAACCAAATTTGATTTTTTAAACCAAAAAAAAAAGTGTGCAAAAAAAAAATAATAAGAATTTATGTCAAACTTTATTTAAAATATTAAATTTGTACATTTGGCGTTCTTTTCTTTTCATTATAAAGTGATTTTTTGGACTTACAAATCACATTATATTTGGTGATGATTTAAAATTCTAAATTTGAATTGTTCAATAAGTTAAGAATATTGTAATAAGAAATATATATACTGTATATATATATATATATATATTTGTGCCTAAAGAAAATCCCACGCAAAAATCCGTCAATAATAAGTTCATAGAATGACAAAATTCCATGCAGATTTACAACGGCCAATAATGTAAATTTTACTTTTTAGGAATTCAAACTGTTCAAATATGTCGTCAAGTATGTCAAGTATCTTTCTAATCGCGATTAAATCATTATTTCATTATTCTAAAATCTAAATTTATGCACAAAAAAAGAAAGCAAGAACATAAGAACATGGTATATTTTATAATGAAGATTTAATGAAGGTTTATTGTAATAATAATAATAATTGTTGGTAGGGTTAATTTATTGGATGATTTTTTTTAAAAAAAATATTTATTTTTTATGCATTCAAATTAATTTTTTGATTACCAAAATAGGAAAATTGATTCAAATATAAAATAAGATTTCCGCCGATTATAAAATTTCCAATTCTATGAAACCATTTTGATGCTCATTAAGGTAATAAATTTGGTATTTCTATAAGTAAAAATAAAGTTTACGTTTTTTTTTCATAGTTTGTCATAAACAAAAAGAAACAATATAGGAAAAAAAAACGGAACAATTTCTAAGCTAAAATACCTAAAAAAGAAATTTCTTATAGAACAAACCAAGGTAATGATAATTTTTACCGGTTTTCTTCGACAAATTTATTCCGAGAGGAAACCCTAATGATTTCTTACATACAATGAGTTCGTAATTAATTTATGACATACGTAATGTTCCCAGAGAACTTTTTAAAGTTAGTGATCATCTCCCAGTAACCTTTTGTGTTACATATCATTTATTATAAACTTCATTTGACTGGGCGCGTTACTTTTGAAATGATTTAACCCTTGAAATTTATCTTTTTTAATATAAAATTAGTATAATGTTATAGTAAGTATATTTATATTATCATTGTTATCATTAATTATTACATTAGAATTTACAAATTAGGGTTAAACAAAAGCCAAATGAATCCTTTTAAAATTACCTTCTTGGTATGTAAAATGACTTAAAACGTTTCAAATTTTGCATTTACATCTTATTTTATCGACTTAAAAGAGAGAATCACGAAAAATATAAAATAGATTGATAACACTAACTCTTAAATGAATTTATTTGTAGTCTTACCTTTTTATCAATCATTATAAGTATTTATAATATTTTTTTTTGATTATTTAATTACTTTAAAAGTATTTATTTTCAAAAAATTTTCTTTGTTGTAGGAAGAACTCCGAAATTTTGAACTTTTCCTTATTAATATTAATTTGTTATTTAACTTCACATCCGTATGAAGAATTGAGCGGGAATTTTTACGCGCTACCGAAGAATAAGTACCCTCCCAATTGTAATTTTTATCCCAAATAATAAGATAAATTCGATTTTATCAAAACTCGAACAACTCGGAACATATATCTCATCATTATCACTTTTTTTTTTATATTAAACTGAAAATAAACTAGTTCATGGGTATCAATTACAAATGAATTATCGTTCACAGCCTGTGCGACAGTAATGTCTGACCCTGCATAAAATATTTTATTTACAATTACTAAAATTACGTGTTCATAATTTAGTTGAAAGACGTGTTTATTATTCTATGATATGTAATAGTATAATAGTATTACAAAAAGGTTAGTACACGAAACACTTTGATATATTTTTTTTTTTTATAACAAAAGTACAAATGCTGCCCGTTATAACACTGATATAAAGACATCTCGTTATAACGACATATTCCTTTGATGTCGTTATATTTCATTAATGACAAATGACGTCGTTATATTTCATTATAACGACAATTATCGTAAATGCAAGAGGAAGAACTCTGAAACGTATTCCATGTGGACACGTTACCAAAAAGGTTAGATTTTAGAATATAAGTTTTTATTCGACCTAATTTTACATGATATTATAAGAGACTTGGGATATGTATGTTGTACGTTTTGTTTTAATCGCGTTTAATGGCGTTAAAATTGTCACAAAAAAACAAGTTTGCTAAAAAAATACCAAGTAATTTGTCATTTAAATGGAAATGATCTTTTTTCTTTCATAAATTTCTTAATTTGTAAATGAAAGACCAAATAAAAAAAGAGTCCCAAGATTTGATAAACGTAAATAATGACATACAAGGTATAACATTACCTTCTTAGTTAGTTATCTAAATGCTAAAAAGTATTTATTTTGATAATGAACACACGTCAAAATATATCCTCATTATTAACGGTCGTGCAGTACATACAGTATATGTTACACATGATGGAATTTTCTCGTATAGAAATTCTTTTAAAACTCAATCATAATCGGAAAATCATTAACTCATTTTTTTGACGCCAACGGGAGGATCCAAATAAAAATCAGAAATATTTGTACGTCTGATCTTATTGAAATCAATTGATACCATACCATATATTTATTTTTTTGGAAACATTGAAAGAAATTATTATAAGGAGTTAATAAAGGAGTAAAAGTAATAAATGTAATAAATGTAATAAATGTAATAAATGTATTAAAAGTATAAAAGGAGTTAATTTATTATAATATTCCTATAGATAACATATATATATATATCTATATATTCATATAGATACTTACTAAAGAAGTAATTCATAAATTCATAATCTGACGTATAGGTACATATCGATAATCTTATTTATATTAAATATCCAATAATAATTTTCTGTTACGTGTAACGTTTGTAACCCTTGTAACATATTTTTAAATTTAAAATTTAAGCATACTGTAAATTCATTACTAATATAGTTTATTTTTATTTTTTTTTTTAAAAAATAATTCATTATATAATTTTCCTAAATTGAATAGATCAATATCAAGGGAATAAAATCATTTTTTTTTTCTGATTTTGTAAATCAAAAAAGTTTCCAAAAAATAAAAAAAAATAATGAAAGAAAAAATTTTTTTTAATTTTTTTTTTTTTTGATTACTCAATAAACTCAATAAAACTTTAAATGAATAATTTACTTGGCAAAAATATTCCTTTTATATTAATATATTTTTATAAATAGTAAACTTATAACGCGTTATTATCATAATTAATAAAGTTAAAGTTCTAGACTCATCATTACGTCATTTTCAGTCAATGCATGTCATTGATATTTATCCATTAAAAAAAAAAAATTTTTTTTTTTTTAAAAAAAAGGGCTTCATATCACATTTAGGAGATTACTTTATTATTTATTATTATTTTTCATCCTTTTTACGTAAACGCGAAACATTTTACTGAAACTGTTATTATAATATGCAGCATAATTATTCTAAAAAAGTTCATATCACACATTTAAATAATCATAAAAAAAGATGATAAGACAGTTAAAGATGATCATAATAAAGATCATCATCATCGTTATGTGTCATATATTACCCTTAAATTATAATAAATAATAGAAAATTAGAAAAAATTTAAAATTCGAAAAATTATACATTTATATATATACAGTATATATATATATATGTATATAAGTATATAACATCAATACATCAATACATCAATACATCAATACATTAATACATTAATACACCAATACACCAATACACCAATACAACAATACACTAATACATCATATATTTACATTATTAATCAAGACAAAAAGAAGATACAAGAAGATAATATGTAAGGAGAAGTCTATTTATTTATATGTTTCATGTTTCTTTATTTTTCTTAAACTGATGTTATAAAGGTTTAAATAGCTTACACTAAATTAGATCTTAAATGGTCAAATTTTTAAACTTCATCAAATGACAACATAACTATTTGTGAAATATTGTGAAATAAATCCGAATTCTCGGAAACGCGTTTCACAATTTTCACGTGATTAAATGTTACACCAATCCGTAGTCCGCAGTAAACGAAATCCTTCTGCATCATATAAAGGTTTGAATATAAAATTATTCTTTTAATATTGAATTATAATATTAAAGGGTAACAAAACTTTCTGAACCCATAAAATATTATTTATATGGCTATACACGTTAAGCCACTGAGATTGACACGAAGTTTTGAACCAATTAAAAAAAAATGATCCCGATTTTCAAAAAATTGGTTAAAATTAAAAAATTTTAAAAATTTCCAAAAATGGCAAACAATATTTTTTTTAAAAAAAGGTGATAACTAAGAGAGAGAATTAAAGAAGAAAAAATAAAAAAATCAAAATAAGAAATTTTTACAAGGAAAAAAATTTGTTTGTTTTTTTTATTTTTTTACGCGAGTTCATTTTCAAAAAAAAAAAAATTTTTAAGAAACGAATTAAATAAAACCATTGTTACAATGACAAATTTAATCTGTTTTTCACGGGACAATCCTTAAAAAAAAAAAATATATTAAAAAAAAAAAGTTCTTTGTCTATTGTCTTTGTCTTTATAGTCATAATTCATCAATGAATTATATAATTAGTTTCAACCGTTCCAATTAATTTGAAATTATTTTACGTAAACGAATCAAAATTTAAGGAAACAATAATTTAGAAAATAGTATCAATTTCCCATTATGGATAATTTAAATTAGTTAAGAATTTATACAAATATTTATTTAATGCAACTTTATAAATAGTTCTCAAAACAAGGAAATAATCAAAATAATTATATGAAATTATCATTGTTGTTGTAAGATTAACCTTTTAAGCATTAAAGAAATTTCTTACAGTGTGTGTCACGATCACGCATAAATCCATGTTAGGTTGACAAGCTAACGAAAGGATAAATGTAATAATGTAATAATTAATAATAATGATCATTTATTTTTATTAATTTAACCAATATGTATTGCAGAGCAACGAAGGAACGACGGAACGTTTCATAAAAGTATAATTATTACTCCGAGATAGTTTAACATGAGTTTAACATAGTTTAATATAGTTTATTGGTTTAACGTGACAAATAATGAACTTCAATAAATTTAATGAATTTAATGAATTTAAAACGGTTCTTATCTTTCTTTATCTTTCTTTATCTTTAAATATCTAAAATATCTTTAAATATCCTTTTCTTTTATGTCTTTTATGTGATATATTCGATGTGGCTTGACTCTTTGACTCTTTTATTTATTGTTCAATGACCTCCTATCTATCTATTCATGTACACATAACATTAATAATTTTTTTATTCATGCAACGCGATATAATAAATTTCGAGGGACCAAAAATACGCGACGTTATTTCTAACAAAGTTTTTTAAAAAGTTTCATTGATAAATTAATCTAGGATTTTCTCTTTTTCAGAATTCCATGTCAGAAAAGACGATAAAAACGAATGATCTAATATTTGTGTAAATAATATATTTTATTTATAAAATGAATCTTTATTCGCTGATATTTATTTATAGTAAAAGGTAAACATGTTTAGAAATTTGTTAACCAATAAAGGTGAAAGAAAATAAGAAGAGATTTTCAACGTTAAACACGATATCAATCAAGTTTCATTCCAGACAAAGAAATTTAATTATAATCGTTGTCATAATAATTACTGATTATCATCATTGTTTAATTACCCAAGTACACTGTATTAATTATGATTATTATGACGCGAAATGCTAATAACGAAACCAAATCTGAAGGATTCAATAAAAAATTTTTTCATAAAGAGAAATCATTTAAAAAAAAAAGGAAAAAAAAGATAAGCCACGATACAATGCATCTTACGTGTTTTGTTTATTAAATACTTGATTAGAGAATTTCAATCAAAAAAATTTAAGGCTTATCATACTCAATTTGTATTTAATTTCCATCAAAGCCACCAACTATATATATATATATATACATATACATATACATATATATATATATATTATATATTATATTATATTATATATATTATTATTATAATATATATAAATATATATTATTTATAAGCCAAGTAACCATGTTTAAATTTTCGGCGATTGATAAAAGATAATTTATTAAAAACGATTTACTTCATTATAAAAAAAATATTATTTTCTAAATTTCCCGAACTCCGAAGTTTAAAACTTGTTTAATATCAAGTTATTCATTAATGTCTATTTTCTATTAAAGTAATAATATATATTAGATTTCATCATTTATTTCATATTGTATCACTCGTACCATAAACAGGTTTTAGAAAGAAAAAAATAAAAAATAAAAAAAAAAATTTTTTTTTATTTTTTTTTCTTTTTTTTAAAAAAAAAATTCTTAATTTAATTAAAAAATGACATTGTGTTAAATTATTATTATTATTCTTTCTATTTTACTTTATTTACTTCTTACTTAAAAAAGAACAATGCCCAAAAAAAAAAAAAAATTTACGATTTTATTACGGTTATCAAACTTTATCATTTTTTTTTTAAATGGTCTCATATGATGTACACCTTTTATGGAGAAAAAAAAAAAAAAGAAATTTATACATTTTAAACTTCATTGGTAAAAAAAATTTAATCAAGTTCTAAACCGGGTTTAACCGTTTTTTTTTTTTTTTGAATCAAACATTTTTACCAAAAGAAATTTTTTAAATAAAAAAAAAGTTCATGTTTTCGCTTATCATTTATTAAAAAGGGTTAATTTCTTATTATTACGGAGATACCGTTGATATCATTCTTTTTAAAATTATCCAAAAATTACAGAATGAAATAATTTGGCGCAGTTCATGATTATTCCTTTCTCGATTCAACGCCGGTAACATCAAAAAATCATCTATTAATAACCTGGTGTTACCATGCTTTAAAACTTGACTTCGAAAAAGAAGAAATGTGGCAAAGTCATGAAAATTTAACATAAAAAAACTGGCTTTTATTCCTTCCTTCTGGTACCACAAAGTAAATAAATTGTAACACTCATTTTAACATTACAAACTATTAAGGTACGCTACCCACACGGATTACACAGATTACCACACTTCTTGCATAATATGCAAGAAAACATGGTTTGGTGTGAATATGGTGTGAAATGATGCCACTTTTAATCGTATAACTCAATAATATTATTTATTATTTGAAAAATAAAACGTGTAACATGTGTTTATTTGTCTCTTTTTGTTAATTAGAACAAGTCGTTTGTGAAATTTCAAAATTAGCTTATCAATCAATCAATCAATCATATATTATATGTTTAGTTATATTTTTAAAATCCTATTAACATTATTTATTTATGAAATTATTACAAAAATGTAAAAACTCGGAAAAAAAAAAATCAATTACAAGGAAGAAAATAAAAAAGAAAAATTTCATATTTAAAAGCTAAAATTCTAATTAGAATCTTATTCCGAGGGGAAAAAAAAAATTTACAAAAAAAAATGTCGGATCAAAAAAAAAGGAATTAAATTTCTAGATACAAAACGGGAAAGGAATATACTATTCTGTAAATTATATCTATAGTGAACCTGCAACTGATATATATTTATCATATAATTGAAAAAATGAAGCCCACCCCCGCGAAAAAAAAAATAAAATAAAACAAAAATGAAAATATTTCTCTATATATATATATATATAAAAGGGGAAAAAATATGCACAAATTTGTACAAAAAAGAAAAAAATAAAAAATAAGGAAAAAAAAATTATTTATATCTTTACATTTTATACGGAAAGATAAAAAGGTGGGATGAAATGAATATGAATATAAAAAGAAGTAAAAAAAAATATATATATATAATCTATATAAAAAAGCATGAAAAAAAAATGATGATTTAATATTATGAATTCTTAAACCTTAAAAAAATCTTGAATTGTTGTTGTTGTTATATAATGATGATATGGGTATTATAATATTTATATATATATATAAAAATGTTTTTTTAAAATGCTTTTATTAATATGGCGCAGTTTACTTGCGAGAATTTTTTGAAGGGCCAGTTCCTTTTGCATGACCGCTGAATCCTCCTCTTTTTGTTGAATTTTTTCTGATGGATGAAGAGATACATGAACTTGATGTTATTTCTAAATCATCATCAGCAATTGAACTTGGTGAAAGTGTTAATTTGGCACCTCCTCTTCCTAGTCGTTTCAATATTTTTCCTTCTACTAATTTGCTTTTAAGTTTATCAATGGTTTCTTTTAATTCCAAATTTTCAGATCTAATTTCTTCAAGTTGTCTTAATAAAACATTGTTTTCGGCGGATAATTCGGCAATAGTTGTACTCATTTCTTGATTTTGTCTATGTTTCTTTGCTCTGTATTTAGCTGATGCAATCTTATTTCTTTCTCGACGTTCTTGTAAAGAAAGTGGCATAATCATTCCTGAGGTTTGTATCGTTGTCATATATGAATTTTGATCATCCGATTTGGTGCTTGCAACGGAAGGTGTTGATGGTGATGAATTAGTTGGACTATAAGATTGGATTGGTGCGAGAGAGGGTGAAGCGATTGGCATGGATGTTGGTGAAGTAATAGGAGTTGGTAACTTATATGGATCGATATCCTTAGAAGATGTAGGGATTAAATGTTGATGAGGATGATGAGGTAATGGAAGTTGTGAAGAATATTGATATTGATTTAATTGATTTTGTCCTAATTCTGAACGACGATAATGATGTTCAACTGAAGATGTATTTGGTTCATTGCTGATTAAATTTTGAATATCAATTCTTCTATTGCTTTCAGAATTTGTTAATGCTGTCATTCTTTGCGTATTGTAATGACGATCATATTCCGGATAACCGCGAGAGCCAGCAGCGACGGTAACAGGAGTATTGGTTACAATTGACATGGTTTTTTAAACGTTTAAAGGAAAAGAAAAAAAAATCTTTTTTTTTTTTTTGATGAAAAAATTGAGAATAGAAATCAAAAATTATTTTTTTGTAAAATTTTTTTTTTTACAAAAAAATTCTGTTTATATATAAATGATCTTGATTATGTAAAAAAAAATCACGAAAGGTTTTTTTTTTTCGAAATAAATAAATAAATAAAATAAATAATAATAAAGGGAAAAAAAAGGGAAATACTAGTCTTTTATATATAATTGTTATGAAGGAAAAGATGATAATAATAATTATAATAAAAATAATAGTAAAAATAATAAGTGGCTTTTTTTTTTTGCTTTTCAAACAAGTTTTTCAGTTTATATCTGTTTAAAAAAAAAAAAAATTTTTTTTTTCGTTTTTTTTTTATTTCGTTTTTTCTAACAAGTAAATTTTTTTTTTAGTTTTTTTTTTCTAATAAAAAAAGAAAATCAAGATTTTTTTTTCTTTATTTTATAAAAAAAATAAAAAAAAAATAAAAGATTATTGACAATGTACAAGGAAATAAAATCTTGACGACGAAAAAAATCGCATCCAACTCACCTTCTTTATATATAAGTTTCTCTGATAATTCTTGATATTTGTTACTTTAAAATATTTAATATAAAAAATAAAAAAATATCACTATAATACCCATAATATAAATGTGATAAAATGGCAATAAAATCACAATGTTTGTTTGTGTAAGACAAAATTTTTAATTCAGTAGTACTGTAAATGCCCCCGAATTCACTACATAATATAAATTACAATATGCTCGGACTAATCACTAATCACAAGCCACTTTGCCACATATCACGTCCTTTACTAGCCATCCTCACTACTAAATTAGGCGAAAAAATATATTTTTAAAAAAAAAATCATTATAAAGCTTGAGAAGGTACAATGTTCATTGTTTGATCCCTGTATGGAAAATATATTATAATTAAAGAAAAGGTCCCCAGTATTATAGGTATATATATAACATTGTGAAAAAAGTATTTATATATTGTGAAAAATAAATATATATATTGTGAATATATTTATATACATATAAATTGGTCTTTTTAAAGGCAAAATAGGCAAGGTAAAAATGTCAGTAATTGAAATAAGATTAACGAAAATAAAAATGATTGGATAAGTAATTTCAATCCCACGTTTCCCACGTTTTAAAATTAAAATTAAAATTTTTTTTTTTTTTTTTTAAAACGTTACTTATATTAAGAACTTTTTTACCCAGTAAATTTTTGTACCCATTAAAAAAAAAAAAATTTATATATAGAATCTATAAAAATTTCATCATTAAAAATTGCTTGAAACATCAAAGGGGTTACATACTATTTGATGAAATTTAGTAATTACGTTCTTGTGCAACCAATTTACAAAATATACCAGGTAAAGCTTTGAATAATTGCCAATCATATTGCCTATTATAGGCGAACACAAAAAATTGCACAATAATTCAATTATTTATAAATTTTTTTTTTCAGGTGAAACTTCTAATAATAGAAATTAATCAGAAAGTTGAAAATCCAGAATATTTTTTTTCTTATTATTTTTTCTTGGTATTTTTTTTTTTTGTGAAAGAATCCAATACAAGAAACTAATTGACCCCTGGTTCACAGAAAAGAAAAAAAAGAAAGAAATTTTAAGTTGTAAAGTGAGTACAAGAATGATAAATAGTAAATCATATAAAATTACTTTGAATCTGGAGATTGAATGAACTCCTTGGCATTTACGGAGTGCGGAGAGAGCGGTGGAACAGTTGAACAGATTAGTAAATAAGAAATAAAATAAGGTAAATGTTAAGATAATCGCCACGTTTTTTTTTAGTTTTTTTAGCTAATGCCTGACGTTAACTGCTAACGGTATTTTAAAAATTCTGAAACATGAATTGTTTGTAACTTCTAGAAAGATTATCGGAGTTTTCTTTGTAAAAAAAAAAAAATTTTTTTTTATTTTAAGGGTTGATGATCCGATCATTATAATTTTTTAATTTGTTGTGCTTTGCGTTTTGCGTACAAAAAAAATATATATATAATATATCTATTAGAACAATTATACATAATTATTAATTATTTCAACAATAATATAAAACTCCTTTGACTAATTAATGATTTCCGCTTCCTAAACTTAAAAAAATTTTTCATCACAAATTGATTTCTATAATCTCTTTTTCTTGGTCTTATTTGGCGTAAATAGTTGAATACTTTTTTTTCTTTGTTTTTCTCACCTGAAACGTTACCCTCATTTCCCCGCGGTACACATTTACATCACATTATCACACATTTAGCATTTAGAATCTGCCATTATAAAATTTCCTGTTTATATGTTAGTTCATATAATAAAAATGCCACGTTTTATATAAACTTGAGTTACATGTCTGCTGATTCTGTTGATACTTTTCTTTAAAGGTGAATAATTTACCTTTACCGCATGTAACAGTTTTATTTTTTATGCAACGATATGCAAAATGATCGACACGTGCTGTCATTCATTTTTAGTAAAGCCCTACGTTTCGAAAGTTTTTCTTTATTATTTTATGTAATAGATTTAAAATGAGTCATAGTACGTCTATGATGAGAAGAAAATGCGATTATTGTTATCATGAAATTATCACAATGATACGACAATGTAACGCGAGAAATTGAAAAAAAACTTTAAAATTCAACAAATATAGTTGACAAAACATTTTTTTTTTTTCGTTGTTTTAAAAAAAGAAAACTAATAATTAAAATTCAATTGAGAAAAATCTCTTATTGTACATAAGGGAAGAAAATTAATTCCGAAGTTCATTAAAATTTTTTTTTTCGCGTTAAAAATAATATATTTATGTTATAATATTATTTGTTCATCCATCTATTTATTTATTTATGCATATTTCAAACAATTTCTTGTGACTCCTACAGTAACAAATAAATTCTTGTTCCCCATTAAAAAAAAAATGCATTTTTCAGGAATAAATTGAAGATGATCGATCCCTTTTCATATTTTTTAATTAACCGTATTAATTCGTAATTAAATTTTCTTTGTTCTTATTGTCATGTAATCTATCTAACATACATATTATGTATTGTATATATATATTTTTTATGAATATTATATTATCTTAATTGTAAAACAGGATAAAATTCATATGAAAAAAAAAAAATGTATTACAAAAAATCGGATGACAAAAAAACGGATGACAAATTCAAAAAAAAAATAAATAAATAATCGGATTATAAATAATCGGATTGCAACACCGAAATAATGATGGTTCAATAAAGGGGTTAAATTCATATATTTATTAAATTGTTTCAAATTTTAAAGTATTTATGTTATACATTATTTAATACATGAGATAACTTTATTATTATAAAGTTATAAGTTTTTGTTTATTTGTTAACGCGAACATAATAACAACATGATAACATGATATTATTGATATACAATATCAATTTCTTTTTTAATCGAAGAAATCTTTAAACAAATGAGGTTAAAAGGTTTTTTAAAAGGTTCTAATTAACGAACCTTAATTCCGGACTTTTCTCTCCGTGACTTTTTTTTTTTTCCTCTTCTCTTTCTTTTAATATAAACTCATTTTCTAATAATAAATTAATTAAAAGCATATATTAATTTTCCTAATATGAAATAATTATCTTTAATAAGGTGATAATGAACATAATGAACTTTTTTTTTTTCATTCATTTTCTTAACGCGTTTCAAGAGAGATGTTCCAATTGTTTTGGGGGAACGCGCCAATAAATCATTTGTTTACAAAATAAATGTGATTCTCTCATGAATTGTTTCCCCCAAAATATGAATTTGTGATCATAAGACCTATAAATTACGTTAGATAGCTTTATTTCGAATTTTCTATATAAATCAGAAAAGATTATGATTGGAGTTTCAATAATAAATAAATATTTTTCAAACTAAACAATCTAAGCATTTTTATATTTCATTTTACACAATAATTAAAAATTGTTCATTATAAAATCACAAATCACAATTAAAAATTGTTTCAATTTTGATTAACCTTACATGTAAGTACGCGTTATCACAGTGAGATTGGTTTATAAATTTGTGATATAAAACATATATTTTTAAACTAAAACAAGAAATTTTAGAAATTTTCGAATTTTTAGAAAACCAGGGACGTTTGTACTTTTGTTTGAATCTATTTTTATATGCGTACACGTATGTCAGTTACGTCAGTTTTAAAATTTTTGATGAGGAAGTATAGAAGTATAGGTGTATAGGAGTACGGAATTATAGGAGTACGGAGTTCGGAAGTAAATTGTAATCCGCAGTAATAATCAAAAAAAAAAAAAAAATAGATTAATATTAATCAACAATAATTAATAATAATTAATTATGATTTACAATTTTCGATTTTTTTAAAAAAAAAATTCTTTATTTTTTATTTTTTTAATAATAAATAATAATAAAAACTTTAATAAATTTAAAATAGCTTTAATATTTCTTTTAATCATCTTTTAATATACTTTTAATATTGTAAACTTGTAAATAATGGAATTTCCGATAATCAAAACAAGAAATTATTATTATATATATAAAAAAATTTGATTTATCATCAGATGTAAATAATTATTAATATTTTAAAATATTCGGAAAATAATCCGGGATCAATATTTTTCCAGAAAATATGAGTAATTATTTATTTCGGAAATTTAAAAAATATGAAAATATTTTCCAAGTAAGGAATAATGCAATTAAAACGTTTTGAGAAACAAGAAGTGATACAAAAGTACTTGAATGCATATTGACATGCAATGGTGACATTTCACCTGTGTTAATCCAATTATTTGAACAATGATGCAGTATCCCGGTTTAAAAAAAAATAGTATCCTTTTTTTTTTAAAAAAAAAAATAATAATCATTTAAGGGAATTTCAAAAGAATAATATATGTATGGTAACAATATACCAATCTGATAATATTTTGATTGAAAAATCCCTTATGGAATATATTATAATATATATATATATATTATATATATAATTATATATATATTTCTATATTATATATGTATATATCTATATTATATATATATCTATATTTTTATATATTATATATGTATTATATGTATGTATATAATTTATATATTTTATCAAAATAAATTCATTGGAAATAGTAAAGTAATACGAATTTATAAAAAATATGGGTTCAAATAATAATAATAATAAATTAAATTAATAGTTATTTTGAAGTTCCCCTGTTTAATATTTAAGACGTATTACATATTACATCATTATTAAATAAAATGTCCAAATGTCCCATGCATAGATATTATAAATCCGTTGGTGGCTTGGCAACAACGCTAAACTTCGCCATCAAGAAGCAATTCATAAAAAAAAAATGAATTTTTATTGCCACGTACAACCTTATTAATCACAATCACATTAAAAGCCTTTGTATTCTTCTTTATGATCCAAAATAGCATTTGTGAGACAATTTTGTGGGAAATCGCATCATCTTATTTGATCAAAAACCTGATCGGCCGAAAGTTTTCATGTCACGTGAAATCCTGAAAGTGTGACAGAATGAATGGGATCCAACTTTAGATTTCAAAAAATCGAGACCTCCCTACCATCCAAAAAATGAAAACAATATCAAAATATGGTTTTTCATTTTAGGTAAAAAATAATAAATGCAAGTTTATCCATTTTTTACTTTAATTATATTGTTACAAAATCATCACAAATTGAACTAAAAAAATTTTTTTTTTTATCATTATATTATATCACAAATTAAACCAATCTAAATCTTTTCATGCAACTGAACTTTTTGAGGATGAGATAATTGGTTGAACTTAAACTTCATTGACATCATTTAATTTACTTACTGTAATCCGTTTTTGTAAATAAAATGATTATAATTTTTTTTTTTTTTTAAAAATAAAGAAGAAGAAGAAAAATTTGAATTATCATTGTTCTTTTCTTTATATAATAATTATTTGATAATAGTACATATATAGTACATATATACAAATATAATCTCTTTATTACAAAAATAGTAATAATATTTAAATTTAAATTTTAATAATAAATAATAAGCATAAAATTCTAATTTTAAAAATATTTTCCGATCGATTTCAATTTCTCAATAAACTTATAAAAAAAGATTTCAATTGGTTAAATTAACTCTCGCATAATACTATCTTAGGATAATAAGTTAAATTTATTTGTTTTTTTTTTCTTACATAATAAAATTTATCATTGGATGAAATAAAAATAATATATAGAAAGAAAGCATTTGAATAAAAATATGTATATTGACATCAAGATTTGTTGAAATAATGAAAGAAATTACGCAACTTTAACATATTGATTAAAAAAAGATTAGATATTTCTTATCATTGTTTATTTTTAATTCCCTTTTTTGAAATTTCCTTTTTACAAAAGTATAAAAGGTTTTTGTTGAATTAACTAACAAGAAGAAATGAATTTAACCAATCAATTTTAGCTTACGTTTGAATGTTTGATAACAAACATCATACAAGAACCCATCATATTCTGTGAAATGGTTAATATGATAAAAAAAAAAGAAAAATTTCCATATTTCCATTCCAGATAATATAATAAATAAAGATTACGCAGATTAAAGCAGGTTTAAGCGGAAATTAAAAAGATATGTGTATTGTATACAAACAAAAAATTCAAGCCACATTCCTGTTCTTTTTTTTTAATTCATAAAGAATCTGAAGTTGTGCATGTGTTTCTTTTTGTTTTTAATTTCCAAACAAATGAAATTACGAAAACTTTCTTTTTTTATTGTTTCTAAAAATATATTTCGAAGGATATTACGAAATACGGAACAACGTTTACCAGTTATACTTAATTCTTGATTATTTCTGCAAGCAGAGATAGATTTTATTATCAAAGAGATTATTTAAAAATTTTTATTGGTTTATTATATGTGATGACGTTATGTCAATATTTTTAATTTGATTATAATTGCATGAATGTATATGTTATGTTAACGACAATATCTAGCAAAACATTCGGTATAACTTTTCCTTTTATCTTTTTTATACATGTTTTGTATAGACTTTCATTGGTACAACTTTAAGCATTGCGCGAGAATAAGCATGCAAATCAAGATTCCTTTTCTTTTAATGCATTAATATGCAAGTTCACCATGAGAATTATGATGTTCCAAATTTGTCATGGTTTGAATTATTAATTTTGGTTATTTGGTTACAGTACACGGTTACACAACTTGAATAACTGCGCCAATTTCTTTTTTAACTTGTTTCAAAAAAAAAATTATTATTTACCAGGTATACCGTTGTATCAGTTAATTATAAGAATATTTTTACGTTATAAATTCTATTAAAATTCTATTAAAATTCTAATAATTCTATTAATTCTATTAATTCTATTAATTCTATTTATTTATATTTACTTTTTTCTAAATTCTTTTTGAAATTCTCATAGTCTCGAAATAAAATAATATTTGAATAATATTTAATCATAATTGTATTTGATGCATGCGTAATTTCATCAGTTCGAATTCAGAATTTTTAATTAGATTTTTCTTTTTTTAAAAAAAAATATTGATTAGAATTATGTTAAATTCATGTTATTTAAGCGCATATTGTTTTTATGTTAAAAGTCAATCTTTAATTTAACATTATGATGAAATTTCTTATTATATTTTATCACAACGTGTAAATATAATACGTAATAATACATACTTTAATGTTTACTGCGGGTAATTCGCATGACCAGATGTGTGGAATTGATTTACATTTGACAAAATTTGACACGCGCTAAAAATATGTGATAATTTCGAATTACGGTAAATCACTATATAATATATTATATATATACATATATTTGTACTTTAATAATCCAGGATTGATGGAAGATGATGTAATTTCTAATTATTATCACCAATAATAACAAATCATGATAAAAATGAAAATAATCTTTATGTTTATCGGGATACAATTTATTTTTTGTCGTTATCTATTATAAATATTAAATCATTATAATCATTCATGTAATGTAAAAGAATGAATTTAATAAAAAGGAGGGAGGTCTTTTGATCTATTGATGCAAAATTTATTTTTATGTTTATACTGAAGAAGGAGAACTGGTAGCTCATATGGCATAATATGAAGTGACCATCGAATGTAACGCAACAATTGATCTTTCTTTGCGAATCTTGACTGTTTTCAATATATTGAATATATTGTTAAAACGGAAAATTTTATCTCCGAAAAAAAAAATTGCATTTTAATTTTCCATTTATGAAAAATAACCTGACAAGTCGTCAAACATACGATTTATAATTAGTATTATTTTGATTGTAAGATAAAAAAAAAAAACCTGATTTTTTTTTTATTTTTGTTATTTTTTGTTTTAGTTTGTTTTAGTTTTGTTTAGTTCAAATTTTATTGGTTTATTTTGATTTGATTTTGTAAAAATTAGTATAAAAAAAAATTATATATATATATATATATATTACATATATATAATATATATATATATTTATTTATTTATTTATTATTCTATTCTATTTTATTTTTATTTTATTTTATTTTATCTTTTTTTTTATTCTAATATATCTTTTTTAATAATATCTTTTTTATTATCTATTACTTATCTTTTTACTTACTTTGTTTGTAATTTGAAAATTCCTTTTTTTACTTTGTTTTTTTTTTGTATCGCAAACAACAAGTATTTTTTTTTTTCATCGTCAATCACACACACAAAGTTTCAAGTTTCATACTCACAATCTTATCATGAAGAGAAAATTCTTACTTGTATTCCAAATTTCGAGAATATTATAAAATTCTAATGTACTTTATAATACTATAATATAATTAATATAATTTATATGATTTTAAATTTACCTTTTTTCGTTAAAGTGGAGATCGGATCTATTTACGCGATTGTCCGCGTTCTTACTTCAATCATTTTAATAAAGCAAACTAATCGTTTTTTTTTTATTACACAAAAAAAAAATACAAGAAAAAGAACTCTAATTTATTTTCTTATCGATTAGTACATACAGTAGTAATTAATAGATAGTAATAGAAATACAACGTTTATATATATGATAAATACAACGTAATATATATATATATATATAATACGTTAATATATATATGAGATATACACACAATAACACAATTAACACATATACTGTATAATAATACACAGATATACACAATCGAATAAAAAAAAAAATTCACTAAATTTAAGATTTTCACACAAACTTTTAGGAGTAACAATACACAACAGGCTGAAAAAAATTTTTTTGGTAAAAAAAAATAAAAAATATGAAAATAACAAAATCCCTTTTAATTACAAAAATGGTTTAATAATCATATACTATATATTACAATTTTCAATCAAAAAAAAAAAAAAAATTTTTTTTTTTAATCATTTAATATATATCATTTAATATATATCATTTTAATATATATCATTTTAATATATCCTTTCTCCCCTTTAACTTTTTTGTATCTCCAAATCAATCACTCAAAGCAACGTTGCAATTTTAATTGTCACTTTATATATATCCTTTTTAATTAATCAATATTCCAAATTTACTTTACAGGTGAAGGGGGAAAAAACATGTTTCATGTAAAAAAAAAAACAAAACAAAAAATAAAAAGTGGCTTCATGAAAAATAATTTCGATATTCGGATATAAGTATCACGTGATCTAACGGGCCGAAAGGTCGGCCGTAGATCTTTCATAGTAATTGAGTAGTACATATGCACAATATTTAAATTAAACGGCCCCGTGGCGCTTCACCCGCGTTATCACGAGATTTGTGAAACTATGACGCGAAAAAAACCAAGTGGCGCAAGAAAGTTATTACTCATATTTAGTTATAAAGTCATTTTGTTGAATGATTTAGAATGCTGTAACAAATTAATTAGTACTACAAAAGATAACATTGATAACATAATTTATTCAACTCGCTCAAACTTAATATCATTCAATTTCATTCATTGTACCAAATTGTTTATAAATCGACTAAAAATATATGGTGTACTTATAAATTAATTAATATTTTGCATCATTTTTAATGGACAAAAGTTCATTCTGTTAACTTTATGACTTTTTAAAGTTATTTTACAATGATTTCCGATTTTCCGAAAAAAAAAAAAAATTAATTTAACCGGAAAAGTATTTATTAAAACAACAAGAAAGGGAATGGCTAGTTTTTATACTTTTATCTAGAATTCCTTGTTTAACGTTTGTTTATACTTTATGGTTTATATATATAAAAATATTTTATATAATTTAATATATATATATATATAATATATATATAATTATCATATGATTTAATTAATGAAGGTTAAAAAAGTAATCATCGAACTAGCCTAATATACAATATTCAATGAGATGATTTAAATGATGCGATTTAAAATTTCTATAATGTATAATTCTTCGTAATAAACATGTGATTTTTTTTTTAATTATTTCTCAATAAGTTGCCATATTTGAACATTCTTTTTACAAATATCACATATTATTTATTATATGCGGACTTATCGATATATCATGTAAATCATGTATAATTTACAATATAAAAATACAATAAATACAATAAAGATCGAAACTTAATTATCGATCATTGAAAAAGTTAATACTTTTGAGATGGATTGATTTTGATAATCATCATACAAAATATTATGATCAAAAAAACCTTGTATTATTTAGAATACATAATAAGTAAAGAACTTTTTTTTTACTCTTTTGAAATAAATAAATATGTATCTCACGCCCTTCGTTCTAAAAATAGTTACTCATGCCCCTATCGTATTATTATTTAAATATTTTTGAATTAAAATCCCAATATCACATCATTTCACATGAAATTTTGGATTTTGTATAACACGTGATATATGAATTGTATCGTTTTATAAAGTTATTATATACATTATATACCGTACGAGCCTCAGAGCTAATCTACTTCAAGGATTTTGGTTACAAGCGGCTTGAATTACAGGAGGCTTAAATTAATATTAGTATTTTCGATTACTCATAATGGAAGTTATCGTTACCTGTTTATAATATCAAACTGGCTTAAATAAAATCAATTTTCATTTTGTGAAGACTGAAGTCACTAAAAATGTACGTCCTCAATAATATTTAAATCGTCGAATTTCACGAATTATATATAACCCATTCTAATATACATGAAATAATGCAGCTAGATTAGCCGATTTTTGTTGGAATTCTATCTAATTGCTGACCAGTGTTAGCAACCAAACTGCAATCTATTGCGGGAAATATAAAACATAATTATGCGCCTGTAAAGCTTTATTATAATGTCATTGTAAGAGTATTTTTATCAAAGATTATCTTTACCAAAGAGTATTTCGTATTTTTACCAAATATTATTTCTACAAAAGAGCATTTTTACCAAATAGTATTTCCACCAAAGAGTATTTCTTTTCAAACGATATAAACGACATCGTAAACGACATCTACTTTATCCCCCGTATAGATTGGCTTCCGGTGAATCGAAGTCATAGTTATTAATTTACGGTCTAACCTCGATATACCGATATTCGAAATACCGACATACTATTAAAAAACTTATGTGAAAACTTGATATACCGATAAAATTTTATTTTCCCACTATTATGTGTGAGGACATATAAACATCGGTATTTTCCCAATATATGTGTGAGGACATATAAATATCGGTATAACTTTTGATATAACGATATTTCCTAAAAATTTCATATATGTCCCGACATATCAAATATTCTATTCTTGCTCCATCGCATACTTTCTCTTTTAATATTAATTTATAATTCTTGCTTCATTGCAATACTCGATCCTACAAAATTTTCAGCTTTTGGCCGTGGATGATCCATTTTGATTGGTTAAAATACATCATTTTATTCGTATATTTTCTCTCGTAAACTTGGGATACCTGGTATAAAAAGTCTAAGCAAAAGTAAGCAAGTTGAATAATTTCCATGATTTGATTTCTGTAAATATTTTGCTATACAAGATTTTCTATACAAGAAATGGAATAAATAACATTTTAAATAAGGTATAAACAAAAATTTTAAAGTTATGTGTCCGACTTGAAATTTTCCAATAATAGAAATTTATTATAACCTTTAAATGGGATTAATAAATTATTTAATATTATTATATCTTTATTTATAAAAAAATTTTGCCAGTAACGTTTTTCGTTGTAAAGTACATTACTTTTTAAGTACATTATTTTTTTAAAAAGTACATTTTTTGTTGAAAACGAAAAACTCTCATAAATATTTTTTTTATATCATAAACCATTTTTTTTACTCGTAAATATTTTAACAAATCCAACAAAAATCCAACAAAAATCCAACAAAATCCAACAAAATCCAACAATCCAACCAAAAAATAAAAAAAAAAAAAATTTTTTTTTTTAATATTATAAAATAAAAGAACAATATGTAATATGTAAACTAATAAATTTTAATTTGGTTAATTAATTTATGAACAATCAAAAAATTTCCGAAATAAAATTTAACCAAATTAATAGAATTTTTTTTTTCCCTTTACAAAAGGTAATTTACAAAGAGGTAATATAAGTACAAACGGGTAAAAATTAATAAATTATCAAATATTTTTTGTTCCGTTAAAAAAACAAAAAAGGAAATAACCAACTATATTAATGTTTAACCGCATAAAATACTGCGTAATACTGCGTTACATTTTAAAAGGGGTATTATTAATGTATTTTTTATTATGTGAACTTTTAAAGGTTAGTAAAAATTAAAGTTTTTTTTTTTGTTTTAGTAAAAAAGTGATGAGAAAAAAAATGATTATCAAAAAAGAAAAAGAAATATAATAAAAAAAAAAAAGATTTACAAGAAGAGAAGAGAGAAAGAAAACAAGACAATCTTAAAAAAAAATTAATAATTCATTCATTTTTGGTACGAAGGCTTGGGGTCGGGATTATCATAATTAACCACTCATATGTTTATCGAATTTTATAATGTTACTTCACATTTTTGTTTTCTTCTTTTTCCACAAAAATGGTATAATTCAAAATTTTACAAATAAAGTAATTGACAATCAATATCATCATCATTCAAGGAGTCAATAATATCAGATAAGTTGCAAAGTTGTAATCACGAAAAATTACGAAACAAAAAAAAATAAAATAAAATAAAAAAACAATCAAAAAAAAAAAAAAAAAACAATTCTCTCGTAATTTAATCACGTGATATGACGCCTGTAACAGCCACTTGAGTCTTGACCCAATTGATTAATTATCGGATATTGATTCTACCGAATCAAACTCATCATTTATCAGCACGGATTTATAATAAACCCTTTAGAAGATATAAAGATTAATAATAATATGTAAAAAGATATAAAAGGGACAATAAAAAGAATTTTTAAGTTTTCTCTTTTTTAGAATTTCATTATCGGAATGGACCGTTCTCTTGGCTTTATCAATGAGTAAATATAACGTAAAAAAAAGGTAAGAAATATATATTTTTTTAATAATATAATGATTTGCATAATATGAGACTATCTTTTAAGTGTTATTATTAAACCAGGGTAAACAGGTTTCAATTTACCATTTTCGGTAAATTTCTACTTAACTTAACCTAATTTAGATACAACGATATTTATCATTTGATATAAAATTAGTAATTCTTTTTATTGGAGAACGATATCTATTAATAAACTTAATTATTGTAATATCTTTTGAGTATTATAATTATCAAACTAATTAGGAAAAGTATTAGTTTCAAAAGTTTTGGTTCTTTGTAATCTTTTTGAAAAAAAAAAGAAGTTTCTTTAAACTAATATCAATAAAGTTAATGTTATTTTTGTTAAAAGCGCGTAATCTATTGTTAAAATAGTAACTTATACTTTTCATATATAAACGCGAGTCCAATTAAAGACTCCGACTTACGAATTAATATAAATAAAGAGAACAATAGACTGAAGAATGATGAAAATGAACTTTTATAATTAGTAATAATTGATTCTTTTTAAAATGAACGCGTTATAATCACTAATCGAATGTAATAAAGTTTATAAAGTTAATTTAAAATTATCACAACTATTCACTAGTTATAACTACGATATTGTGATTGTGAATTGTGTTACCCGCTATTAAATATAAATAAATATAAAAATATATATATATATATATATATATTTATTCATTTATATCATTTATATAAATATATATATAAAAAATATATCTGTTATATGTATATTTAATATGAATATGTGGCTGATGTTTTTTTTTCTTTTTTCTTTGTTTATTAAAATAAGTAACTTATTAACTTTTATAATCTTTTTATTCAACAATTAAAATAATTAAAAAAAAATGGATTCCCTCGATATCATCTCTTTTACTTAAAAAAGGTTTATTAAATATTATAAATTCTATTTTTCGCGTGAATAAGTATTTAATCGCGTAATAAAAGGAGGAGAAAGGGGTTTTTTTTTGGTGTTTCATCTATTGTTTCATATCCGGATTTTTGGGCCCGATTCAAAAAAAAAAAAAAATTAAAACATTATTGGATTTTAAATAAAAAACGTGTACATTACAATTTACAATAATCATTATGACAACATTTGGTAAATAAAAAAAAAATTTTTTTTACTTTTACTTTTTTTCTTTGTAATAAATATTTTTCCTTTAAAAAATTTCTTTGTTAAAACGTCATATGATTTAAAAATTATAGTTCGTTTCTGAAACTAAAAGTTCTGTCTCCTTGTAATTTTAATTATTCAAGTCAAGATCTTCATTATTATACGCTTGCTTTTAAGGTTATATGATTGGTGTTACCCTAATAGTTATGCACGTGGTTATTAGTATTCATAATGGACCCTAGTAATTATGCTGAAAAACGTGGAAATTTCGGAAAATTCTTTAAATGTAGCAAAGAAAAGGATCCGCCGTACCGCCCGCCCGTACGTTGAAACAATTTTAAGCCTCGGCAATTTTGATGGCTGGTGAAAAGATTAAAAAATTTACATTATATACCACCAAAAATAGGAACAATAATCATTTCACATTTTTTTTTCTTTGTAAATTCCATAAAGAAAACCAACTATTTTATAAAAAATATCACATAATAGAACAATATAACGAATCCATCGTAAATATCACAAAAAAAGGAATTAATTGGAAATTTCCTTTCTAAATTTACAGATCACTTTGATACTTTTTAATATAACATGTTACATCAATCATTTAATTACTTTATTAAAATTCGGCCGAATAATTTATCTTTGATGATCATTCTCTTTTTAAAAATTTTTAATGGCGTAATATAAAAAGATATCATCGACATTGATTATTAATTTAGGTAATAAAAGCTAAAAAATCCTGCAAAATAAAATTATTAGTAAATGCTCGGATGTTCGGGAAAGGCCAGGATAACATCCGTGGTTAAATTACAAAGAAGTTGAAAATAATTCGTTATAATCATTTCAACAATTATCCGTACATTATCCGGACTTTTTTTTTCCCGTCAAAAAATTTTTAAAAATTTTTAGAATTATAATCTGAAAAAGAGAAAGAAAAAAATATAATTTATTACTTTTTTTGGCGTAAATTTTTATTATTGTTTTTACATTAAAACATTTAAAACATTTTATAAAACATTTAAAACATTGATGATCTTACAATGAATCGAAAATGGCGTTTTCAATTACAAAGCTTGTATTTCTTATTATTATTTGATTTTACGTTTATCAATCCCATTTTTCGATCATAAATAAATTTTAAATTGTTGAATTGTTGGATTGTTGGATCTTTCCGAAATATAAAAAAAAAAAATAATTTATTTAGTAATATATAATGAACTTTCTTAATTTAGTAATTAAAAAAAATGATCTTTTAATTAAAAAAGAATTATAAGGTAATTGTGGTAAAATTTATTTTTTTCGTGTTTTGTTTCATATTATTCATGTGAATACAATAATTAACGCATACTTTACTTGTAAGTAAAATAAAAGAAAAAAATATATTCTTGTAAGTGTGTAATCATTCAAATACGTAAGCATTCAATGTGTAAGCATTCAAGTGCGTAACCGTATCCGTTCCAAGTGCGTAACTGTTCCAAGTGCGTGACCGTTCCAAGTGCGTGACGCGAAAGTCTTTTTTTTTTTTTAATCACATAATTGAGATTAACTTTTTTAACTTGTGAGTTGTGACATCAGCAAACTCGACGCCACCAATATCAAAATATTAAAGAAAGTTAGTTTTTAAAAGCCGAATATATTAAATAAATATAGTTTTATATATTAACAGATAATAAATGTCCATTTAAGCAATTATAAGGTTTATTATAATATGAAAAAATCGGTATTGACTGTTTAATATATTAAAATGTTGAAAAAGACTTTACGGTTTAAAAATAGATATTTTAAAATTAATTTTAGAAAAAAGACATTTTAAAAAGATGATTTAAAATGGATATTTTAAAATTTATTTTAAAAAAAAAAGACATTTTAAAAAGATGATTTAAAAATGGATATTTTAAAATTTATTTTAAAAAAAGACATTTTAAAAAGATGATTTAAAATGGACATTTTAAATTTATTTTAAAAAAAGACATTTTAAATTTATTTTGAAAAAAGACATTTTAAAAAGATGATTTAAAAATAGATATTTTAAATTTTATTTTAAAAAAGACATTTTAAAGCCATTCTAAAAAGACGATTTAAAGCAGATATTTTAAAATCATTCTAAAAATAGATATTTTAAAGTCATTCTAAAAGTTGGTTTAAAAAAGACATTTTAAAGACATTTTAAAGACGTTTTAAAGATGTTTTAAAAGAGATATTTAAGAATATTTTAAAAGTTGTTTCAAAAGACGCTTTAAAAAAGATATTTTATTTTAAAAGACGGGTCAAAAGGTATTTTAAAGACACTCTAAAAAAAACGTTTTAAAACAGATATTTTCAAGGCATTCTAAAGGATGTTTTAAAAAGATATTTTAAAGACATATTTCAAGAGATATTTCAAAAGACGTTTCAAAAGACGTTTCAAAAGACGTTTCAAAAGACGTTTTAAAAGACGTTTTAAAAAGATATTTTTAGAGACAAAAGACATTTTAAAGAGACATTAGAGACATTATAGATGACACTTAAAAGTAAAAAAAGACGTTGCAAAATGACAATTGTAAAAAAGAAAGACATTTTAAAGAAGAAATTGTAAAGTAGAACCTGTAAAATAGAAATTGTAAAGAAATTGTAAAATATAAAATTTAAAAAAAGTGGATATTTTAAGAAGACTTTATCATAAAAATATTTTAGAAAAGACATTATAAATTTATAATAAAGATATTTAAAATTATTATAATAAAGATATTTTAAAAATTATTACAATAAAGATATTTTATAATAAAGATACAGTCAGACCTCTATAATTGCACTCTCCATAATTGCACCCACTATGTATACCCTCTCTAAATGCACCCTCTGGTTCGGTCCCAAGCTTATATGATCTCTAATTATTTTACCTCTATAAATGCACACTCTCTTTAAATGCACTATTTTGAAAATTATGCATATGGTCCCAAGGGGTGTACAATTATGGAGGTCTGACTGTATTTTAAAAATTATTATAATAAAGATATTTTAAAATGACATTATAATAAAGATATTTTATAAAAATTATTATAATAAAGATATTTTAAAATGACATTATAATTAAGTTATTTTAACAAGACATCATAATAAAGATATTTAGAAAAGACATTAAAGGAGATGTTTAAAAGGCATTTCAATTCGTAATTCAGATAAGAGAGCAGGACCTAAAGAATACGTAAATAACTCAGATCCAAATTTAAAGTTTCATGTGATTTTTATTAGAAAAAATCATCTGATAAGTTCAAATTTGCTATAGATTATACAATTTCAGATTTGAGTTCAAAATTGCATTTTGATACCTTCTCTGCTATACGAAATATTTAAAGATCTAGTGATCATATTTTAATGAATTTTATACCATTCAATTCGCCTCATCAAATGGTATAAAATTCATATCTAACATTATTGAAAATTATTGATCATAAAATCTTATTCAGCGATTATATAATGGTTTCGATCCCCATCGAGACGAATCTCTATAGGGTTAAATGCTGACAGAGATCGACATTTACAAAAATTAAAATTCCATATTTTATGATTTCTATTCGCCCCATGAATCAATGGTGATAAATCGGCCAATATTGACAGAGATTGATACATCTAAAGTTATTATAAAAACTGCATATTGTATTTTTAGATTATTTTTCAATGAACAGATTTTGAGATCATGTAAAATTATTATAAAAATTACATTATATGTTTTATACAAATATATGTCTAACTCCTAGAATTACTAACTAGTTAAATCATACGAATTCAATAAGATATTAACTTGGATCTCAGTTTTACATATAATCTTTGGAATCCTGAGTGAGTCCATCAAAATGATTTGAAATTATTATTGAAAGAACTTTAAGATTTACTTTATTTTATGCATATATTTAGAACAACCTTTAAAAAGCTTCAAATTTTTAAAAATAATTTTTTGTAACAAGAGTATCTAAATAAAAATGCTTTATATGTATTCAAAATATGTGGTTTTGAGAGTGCATAAGTTTATTATTTAATTTTGAAAAATGAAATTTTAATGATTTTTACTGATTTTTTTCAAATGATAGTATTTTTATTTCTCATTAATGATATCTTCAAAAAGTTCTAAAACAGACAAAGGCTAATACTTCTTTAATGCTAGAAATATTTCCATTAGATGCATTTCAATGAGATGAATCCAACGATCCTTCTATGATCATTGATTTTGAAATTCATTTAGTTTAAAATAAGATTTTGAAATTAAATAAGATTTTAATTTAAAATAAGATTTTGAAAATTCATTTAGTTTCTAACCTTCATTACATAATAGCTCTAAAATTCGGCTTTGTTTTTTCCAGTGTTCTACAAATGTTTTATGTTTTTCTTTAAATATATTATATACAGTATATTCAAATGTATTAGAAATTTGTATAATGAATTTCTCACTATAACGAATTTTTAATCTCCAGCCCAGCCCATGGGATTCACTATAATGAGGGTGAACTGTATCAAAAATAGAATAATACTATTTGCCTGGCATAATAAAAAAAAAAAAATTTTTCAAAATGTCCTTTTTTTAAAATATCTTTATTAATTAGTAAAATTAGTAATCCAAATATGATCTATCTTATTCAAATATTTAAAATGAACTTTATGAAGCTAGTCAGTAAAAACAGTAAAAACGCATATACATGATTTCTGCTAACGAGAAGTTAGCTGAGGGTCATTTTATTATAAAATCTGTACCTGAACTTTTCTTCATTATAGCAAGTTATTCACAATATAAAAATTCACTATAGAGAGGGTGAACTGTATACTAATACCTTTTAAACCAAGGGACAGTCTTTACGCATTACATTTAGATTAAATATCACATAGTTAATGAATAGTGATGAATAACTGATGATAAATTATCATCCGAACTGCTTCGCAGTTTGGTGATATTCTATTCAATAACTAATATTTATTGGAGGTAACTATTTATTGGAGGCATGTTAACAAATACGGTGTACATAATACACCCATACAACAAATAACTACCTTCTCTAAATAGAGCTAAATCAACTAAATCCAAAAATATCAATAATTCATGGTGCATTGTACGGGAACGTCAGATGAGGTTTGTGGAACTCAATTACAAACTACAAGTAATATCCGTCCACCGAGAAAATCATACGATTTGTCTCATCTCCAAATAAAGCTAAATCAATAAATGTCAGGTGTGATTGTTTTTCATGTACAGCATTTTATAAAATGAATTTGTCTTTTATAGCTAAACTGCTAAATAGCAAAATGGAATTACAAACTACAAGTAAACAAGGTCGCCCAAAAAAGCAACCATCCACCGAGGAAATCATGTGATTTATCTGTAAAAAGTCTCCGAATAACTAAATCCAAATTATTAGTTAGTAAAACCACCGAGAAATCATGTGATCATCTGTAAAAATATAATATTATTCCTTCTACATACAACTCCAAATAAAGTTAAATCAATGAATGTCAGATGAAGTAGTTTCATGTGTAGCATTTTCATCAAAAAAAAAAAAATTATTTTTTATAGCTAAATAGAACTCAATTACAAACTACAAGTAAGTAAACTCTCGTAACTCTCGTAACTCGTAAGTTCGCTCGATAAAACAACCGTCCATCGAGAAAATCATGTGATTGATCTTATCTGTCATTTTTCTCTTCTATAACATCTCCAAATAGAGCCAAATCAAACTAAATCCAAAATATCAATAAATTCATGGTGCACTTGTCATTATTATTTTCATATTAACCTGATAAAGTATTACAAAATAATTATTATTGATTTACGTGAATTTTACTAAAATTAAGAGTTTTCTCTTAAAATTTCTCACGAAAACTTGAAGTGCATTTATTTACTTATTTCACTACTATTAAGCAACAAAATTGGAATCAATAATAAAGAAAAGCTTGTTTTCATTATATTTTCGAATACATTTTTTTTTGTTTTTTTTTGAAAAAAATAGAAAATGTGACATAATGTTTATTTTATATACATACTATATTAAAATATAATTGTAACATAAAAAGAATTTAACTTATTACATAAAATCCATATTTGCACGAAAAAAAAAAGTTTTCTTTTTTAATGAGGAGGAAATAAAACGAAAATAGTGAATAAAAAATTAAAAATCTTTTTTTTTTTCCTTTTTGCCCGAGAAGTCTATATTAAAGTAAAGATTGGAGTATTTAAATTGTTTTTTTTTTCTAAAAAAAAAGAAAAATCATAATTATGAAACCCGAATTTATTAAAGACGGACGAGATTAAACCGAACGAAATTTCTAGATCGGGAGTTTCCATCTACAGGTTTTTATAGGTTAATAAATAAAGAAAAAAGAGAAGAAAGAAAATACGAAAAAAAAAATATATTTTTCTTTTTACCTATTATCGAATTACATCACGTGCGCCCGTATTTTTAAAATTAAAAAGCAAAAAAAATACAGTCTCCAACAAAAAGAAATTTATTTACAAGAAAAAAATAATAATTAAAAAGTAAGAAGAAAAGATATACATTTGCTTTAACTCAAATAAAAAACCATATGTTAATTATACGTATACTATTTAGATAAAACTTAAAAGATATCGACATGTAAAATAATAATATTAAACCTTAATATGAAAATAGTATGAAAGGGATAAAATAAAAAAAGAGAATCTATAATCCTTCTTTTTTAAAAATTTTTTTTTTTAAAAAAAAAATGATAAAGACGGGTGCGTAAAAATTATAAAATAAAATAATAATTTTAAAAATAGTGCTCGGAAAAATACTGTAAAAACAATTAAGATGAATCGTATAAATAATTTGTCAAAACTGCAATAAAGATAAAAAATAAAAATACGTACAAAGACTGAAAACAAAGTAATTTAATTACTTTTTGATGAATTGGTATCATCTTGTTGACATGACTGTGAACTATCCTGTTGCTGAGTATTTTGTTGTCTAGATTGTCGACGTTCTGGATTATCATCAGTTTCCATAAAAGCAGCAGGTGGAGTACTATGTGAACTTGTAGTTGAATTGTCTGAATCTTCAAAACTTGGACGTTCAACACTTCTACTACCGCTACTACTAAAACTACTTCCATTACCGCCATTACCACTACTACTACCATTTCCTTGTTGAGATTGATCATCTCCGATATTACTGTCATCTTTAGCATACAAATCAGCTAATGTTGTTGTTTGAGTATTATTTGTATTGATACTTGATGGTGGAGTTGCTAGTGAGTTACCAATATTTTGTCCATTGTTATTGTTTGAATACCCATAAGGTACAGTCGGATTGTAATGTGCATATGGAGGAATATAATTTGTGGAGTGATGAGAATAATTTGAATGATGTGGATAAGGCTGGTTAGAATATGGTCTTGTGGGATGATGGTGAGTATTATGTCCATTTCCATTTCCATTGCCGTTTCCGTTTCCGTTTCCATTGCTACTTCCACTACTAGTATTACCACTACCATTATCATACCCTACAGAAGTGGATCGTGTACTAGAGTAACCTGAAGGTGTTGCATTATCTGAATCTGGAGAAGGTTCGGTCTTCTGTCTTTTTCTTTTACCTGAATCTCGTGCTATAAATATTTTTATAAAAAAAAAAGAATGAATGAAAAATTAAGAATGAACTAAAAATAAAAAAAAAATGATATTGTAAACGTGTTGTTATTGATATCAATTTTTGCGTCAGATGTCATTAATGCATAATTCTCCGATCATTTCCTTTCTGGTAATTGGTACACGTTCGACACCTGACGCTTGAATCGAAAAAAAAAAATACAATAGAATGTTAATTTTTTTTAATACATACAGTTTGATTCATACTTTTCTTTGAATTCCTTCAGATATTCTTGGTATTTCTAATAGTAATAAGAAATCGTTCCTCTTTAAAGATCCGCAAAATATAATGAGTTTATTAAATAAAACAAAAAAAAAAAATATTTTACCTTCCAATTCTCAGTTGTTTTATATACGGCTAATTCAGCTTGATATTCTTCTTTTTTCTTTGCAGCTTCATTTTCGATAGCTTCTTTTACTTCAGGACGAACATTTTTCCAACGGTCGCCCACGATTTTTGCCATATCAGGAAATGAAATATTTTGACCAGCGTATTCTTCACGAACCTTATGAGCAAACATTACATATGCTGAAAGTGGTTTTACAGGAGCATTTTTATCTCTTTTTGGATGACGTTTATATTTACGTTTGGTACTACCATTATCTGGAGGATCCGGGGGGTCTGGTTGGTCATCGTCTCTAGTTGATCTGTTTCTTGGTTGAGATGATCCCATTGTCGAATCATTTATACTTGAAGGTCCATTCACATAAAGGATTTTTGGTTGTACGTTATTAAGGGGTGGTTGATGGATACTATTATTTGATGAATGAATTTGACCATCTATAAGATAGGATTAGGATAATAAGAATTACTGCGCCATATAAAAATTTTTTTTTTTAATATCATAAAATTAAAATTTTTCTTTACCGCTGATTTCTTCTCCATGTTGAAAATATAATGGGATATTTGAAGGAATTCCTTTTATTGTAGCAATTTCTCTTTGTAATCGCTATATATTAAATGGCGCAGCAAAAAACTTCATTATTTTATTTATTACATTTTGTAATTTATTACAAAACTATATACAAAATAAATATCTAATATCTAAAATACGATTAAATAAAAAAAAAATATAAAAATAAAGATAAATTACCCTTCGATGACCTCGTTTAACATCCATAGCTATTAGATCAGCTTCAGTAACATCGAGAAGCTAAAATCAAATAAGGAAAGATAAGATAATATAGAAGTTATTGGTTAAATTTAAAACATGACGTCATTTTGATAAAGAATTCATAGATGGCAAGATGGCGGGCCCAGACAGAAAAAGCCCGCAGCATTGATCCCATTTAACTGAACAATATGTAACACATTTCGAACCATCTCGAACATCTTTAATGTAATGTAACAAAGCCAAAATCAAGATTCAACACGATGATTGATGAATTTGGTAAGAATGCGCATTAAAAGAAAGATAAAATATTCACATATTGTGTACTGATAATGAAATCCCCTTTCCAAATACAAAAATATATCATTCTATTATGACATAATAATATATCAAATATTATGAAATATGATAACCTTTTTTTTTTAACAAAACAAGCAAGGATCGAAACGGATCAAAAAAGGGGAAAATGATTACTTACTGATTGTAACTGATCGAATCCTTCGGATATGAACCTATCATAATATTCCAAAAGATTACATTTTTTTAAGAAATCCCGGACCTGTGGAAAAGATTGGATATTCATATTTTTTTCTCTTTGAGCGCACAAGGAAATACTCTTTTTTTTTTTAAAAAAAAAAATATTATATATATATATATATATATATATGATTTTTTATTGGAATCGCTTGCCTTTTAAATAATGTTTTTAATGATTTGATATTTTTTAAATGTTTTAATAATTGTTCAATAGGAATGAAAATTAAAATTAATGGAAGAATAAAAACTTAAAGGATAAAGATTTGAATGATGAAAAAGATTTGTGAATCATATTATTAACACGGGGAAAAAGAAGAATTGTATGCGATTACTCATACAAAATTACGTGTGTTAAAAAAAAAAAGAAAAAGAAAAAAGTATAAAGAAAACGATTCACAAAAAATAAAAGAGGGGAAAGATGTAAATTATATAAAGTTTTATTTCGTAATTAATTCTTTTTGTTCTCGTGATCAGGAAAGAAATCGTAGACGAGAAAAAAAATACTTTTTTTTTTTTTTTTTAAGAAAAAATAGTTTAAAAAAATGAATTGATAAATCGTAACAATAAGATATCTTTTATAAACGTTAGAGAATAATGGGGTATGTCAAAATTTTTTTACTAAATGATATCATATCATAATTTATTACGAGGGAAAAAAGAAAAATTCGGGAGGAGTTTAATTTATATTTTTTTTTAAAAAAAAGTATAAAGTAAATAGTTAGTAGTATTAAAAAAAAAATAATATAAATATATATAAAAGATAAAAATAAAATATTTATTAAAAATTAAATGAAAATATTTAATTACCTAAAAATTATATTTTATCGTAAAAAAAAAAAATTTTTAAACAAAAAGAACCCAACAGAAAAAAGTGTCGAAAATGGGTTTGTTTAAATGCAAAGCAACAGTATAATATATTAAAATTTTTTTTTTTATAATAATAATATAAAAAAAAAAATTTTTTTATTTAGTGTAATATATTTTATAATACATCTTATATAAAAAATATATTATATTATATTATATTATATATATATATATATATATATATGTATATGTAATATATATGTACGGTATGTAGATTACTTTTTATTATTAATATAATTTTTTTATCTTATTTAGTTACCAAAAAGAATCAAAGAATCCGAAAAAAAAAAATTTTTGCCACTAAAATTTTTGATTTGGAGAGGATCGTCTAAACGCAAAATTTGACATTTTATAAGCAAAGTGGTTTCAAATAAGACAATCCGATTACAACTCAATGCGAGATTTGCATTTTTTAGATAAATTATCAATATTTATCAATATAAAAAAAAAAAAAAAAAATTCTGATATTCGCAATAATTTATAGTAAATGGCTTTTTGAGTCTAGATTTTACCATTATAAATATAGATAACAAAAAAAAATCGATAATTTGAAATTTCCGATTTTTTTTTTAATCATACAAAAAAAGATTAGCATCCACAAAATCCACAAAACCTTAGGGAAAATCTTACGAGACAATAAAAAATAAACGTATTTTCATGCTCGACATTGTCAAACATTTCGAGAATTTTCGTGCAATTAGATTAAATATTTTATTGAATTTACACTGAGTTAAAAAAATTTTTTATAATAAGATAAGATTGGGAATTGATAAAGAACTTCTATTCGAAAAGGCCTGACCGTCACCAAGTGTGACAAAATCACAAGTCAAATAAAGGATATCATGATGTCATACACTACAATAATTTTTTCGCCAATTTGTGTTTTTTCCTTTTTTTCCTTTTAAGTTTAGATTGGTCCCCATCTCCTGTGTAAACATGAATATCAAGTAACACGCAGAAGTTTGGGTTGTCTAGATCAAGAATTCATATGTTTTTTACGATTATTTCACTAAATGTATTTCATAATTATAAAATCATTTGTTAAAAAATTTAAGAAATCAAAAATCTAATTATCTTTTTAATACAATAAAAAAAAAAATTTTTTTTTTCCCACTTGCATCATTTATCCTTATTCAGACTTTATTTTTTGCATATTTGTTAAATTACGTTTTTTTAATGGATAATCCACCATTACTTATTTATATCTTATATATTATATAAATTTTTTATCTTGTATATATATGTCTTAAAGTATTTTCAAAATTCTTGGGATCCCAAAAAATCGGAAATTACGATTTTCTATAATATTACTTATATATACATAATTATATACTTTATATAACTGTATAACTGTATAACTGTATTTAATATATTTTTCTTGAACATTCTATTAATGATCGTCATCTTTTTAGTTAAGAAAACGGTATTTTTGGGACAATCATTTCCGATATTTCCAATGATCGAAAAAATGTTAATTAATATTTTTGATGAATTAGTGTAACATAACTTCTGTACGTAATATTTTCCGATTTGCATATAATTTTCGATATCTCGAAAAATGTTTTTTTTTAATATGTAAATAAAAAAAAAAAATTTTTTTTTATTTTGACAAACAACAATGCCAAAATTTGAAAGTTTTTTTCATTTTACCTTGCCATCTCTAGTTAATATATATTTAACTCGGCGCTTAAAATTATACGTGTATGGTAATTGTACCGCAGTAATTTTATAAATATTTCCCTTAAATGTTAACAAAATTTTTTTTTTTTTTAAGCAGGTTTTAAAACTTGCATCAATTACTATGCAAGGTCCCACAATTCTACGCTCGGGCGCATAAATATTTTTTTTTTTCTTTTTTTCTTCGAAATTGTAATAAATATTTCATCATTTCTTAATTTACGAGAAAAGGTATTGATACAAGGGTCTTGAATGAGGGGGAAAAAAAAATGTTTAATAAATTTCCAAAAAAAAAAAAAAAAAATCTTATAATTCTATGGCAGAGAATAACTTAAAAATATTGACTAATTCAAATTAAAACTTAGAAGGTAAGAAAGAACTATTTTAGATATTTTAGAAGAATAATATGGTCAAAAATTGTCAAAATTGTATAAAGTCGGGAGTTATTCTGATCATTTTAATATATTAGTAAAAAATTTTCATAATCACCGATTAATTATAATTCTTTCGATTCAGTCCACGTGAAATGATATAATTATTACATTGCTGCGTATTCTGCAAGTACTCACATGTTCTGCATAAATACAAAAGTGACGAATTTTACGAATTTTAAGAAAATTTCAAATTTATACTAGTTAAAATTACGTATAATTTAAACCAACCATAACGTAAATATAAATGACGTTTTACATTCCTAATAATCAGTTTGTCTTACAAATATGAAATCAAACACATGGTGCATTTGATTTTAACCTAAAGCGAAAGATTTTCTTTGGATCTTTGGCGTATTGTATCATCTTGCGCATTTCATTGTCTCCCAACCTTATTTCCTCGTTCTTTTCTTTCATTTATCCATTATTAATTTTATATTATTTTATTATATAGATTTTTATGATATACTGCGCCTCCAATTTTCTTATCCTTTGTACGTTTGATCAAAAAATAATCGTTTATTTTTGTTTATTTATTTATTTATTTTATTTATTTTCATAGAAATTTTATATAATGGTCTTAAGTATTATTTTAGGGGAGAAACCAATTATTTAATTATTTATAGGAAAAGTATTGAATTCCTTACCTGGCTAAAACAATGAGCTTCATACAGGAGGCTAGAGTATATATGGCTAAATACTGTCTCCTCTAACTGTGACATGTATATTTGAAAAAAATTGAATTTTGTAATCATATTATACCAATCTTATTGCTGTTTTCAGAATTGTACTACCCCATGCAAAAATTACTTAATAAAAATAAATTACTGAATTACAGGACGATTACTTGGGACAATTATTGTCCTATAATCATTCTGTAATTATAATCACTTAATAATTCACAATACATACAATACATACAGAATTTTTTTGAAAAACTACAAAATAATTTATATTCTTCTTAGGTAAGGAATAAAATGAATTAATCAGAATTATTGGATAATTAGATTTGGTTTAAAAACTCTCGAATTTCTCAATTCAAGTTCCAAAAGATTTAATTCATTTCGAGAAAGAGTTCGAATTGATCCAAGAATTGATCCTCCTCTTCTTTTAGGAGGGAATAGGAGGAAATATCATGATTTTATTACACTTGATATTAAAATTTTGAAATAAAACAAAACTTTCAAATTATTGTATAACTGGATCAAATTTCTTTGATTTTTAATTTTTTATTTACCTACTTAATGTCATATGAATATATTACATAAACAAGTCATATTTCCTTTTATATTTACAATCAAAAAAACTAGTTTTTATTAGTAATATTACCAGAAAAGAAAATCAACTAAAATTTTAAGATTTAAGATCTCCACGCAGCGTTAATCTCTGTTAACCAAATTTGGTATCACAAACTTCAGTGAGGTTGACAACTCGCTTTTTCACACAAATGAATTACTCCTTTTTTTATATTTGTAACTTTTAAAAAATCACATCTAGAATTTTCTTCAAAACTTCTTCTTGTGATGAGCATTTTATTTCACAGTTTAAAATTTATTTCATTAAATCTACCATGTATAATGTTGTACAACTTGATATTTTTCTAGAATTTTGTTCACTTAAAAACATGATCATATATTATTATATATATATATATATATATCTTGAATTTATTGAATTCATCCTACTTCATGATAGTAGGTCATGATAGTAGGGTTCACATAAGAATCTTTTTTTTACTAGAAATTTCGTCAGAAAACAATAAATCAATAAATCACATTATCGTTATGCCAATTCCGTCCGGAAGAGTTCCGGAGAGCCAAAAATCTAAAATCGAAACGTTTAGTAACGTTTTACCTAAATGGACTTTTACCAAAATAATAATTAGTTTTAACGTGTTTAAATATAGTATATTACATAATTTGTTATTATATAAAAAGAATTTATATTATTGATTATGTAATAAACTTCATTATACAGTACTTGTTTATAATTGCAACAAACTATAATGCTAAATGACAAAACTATTTTATCATTAATTCCTATCAAATTTACGTCATTACTCATTAGTATAAAAGCATGTAACAATATACGGGGATTAAAGTCCCGAAAACGATTAACTTTTTTAATCTATATTCACATTAAGCCCAATCTCATTAAATTATTTAAATTGATCAAATATTTAAGTTGGCGTCTTTAGTGTAAAGTTTATTTTTACATCAATGTCACGTAATAATTAATTCTCATATAGGGCTAACGTCCTGCATACAGTTTTTACTTTATTTAATCTACCGTGAAAAAAAAAAAGTAGGATAACTTGTTAATCATTATTTCATTGTTCATAAATATTGAATATTTGTGCTCCTGAAATCCTAAAATAGGAATTGTCGATATATGTGTCCCTTAAACTGTAAGAATAAAATTAATTTTGATTTATTTATTTAGGTTTGTTCAGCATTTAATAACCATATGACATCTAATGGTAAAAGGTTAATTAGTTTGTTGAATTCATTTCATTTAAGATCAATAGATACCGTACCACACTGTTTAAAGATACCTCGGCCCGGGTATATTACAAAATATCTAATTTAAAGAATTTATTCTCTATTTATAATTTGTAATTCATTTTCTTAAAAATGATTTTTAATCAATAAAGATTTTTATTGTAAAATATTGATTTTTTATATAACACCTCAAAAAAATATATATAAAATTGATTTCAATTAATTAATTAATTAAAATTGTAGACTGCTGGCCGCAAAAAAACACTTAAAATAGCTCAATTTTTAAAGACGATCAATTCTTATCAAAGAAGTACGAAAAATTTTAATTGCTGCAAATGTAACAAATCTTAGCTTAAAGATCCCTATAAGAGGTAATTTTGTATGACAATAACATTTACGTCAATGATCGCGGCGTTTCTGATTTGTTCAAGTAAAATGGGCAGTTTCTTTTATCATTTAGCTTAAGATCAAAGATTAGTAGACGATTTTGTATCGTTTGGTTTATATCCAAGAGGATCGTTCGAAATGAGGTTCTTTTTCTACTACAAAAGGTGGGATATGTCTGCTACAAAAAGTGGGATTTTGGGTAAAGTTGTAGTTGCTCAGTTCGAAGGTCTCTTTAGGGTTATTCGTATATTACTTCTAACCTGAGGCTGGATTTAGTGAGTTTAGTGGTGTTATAGTTTAGCTTATAATTAGATTATTGCATGTATTGACATTTTTTTTTTTTAATATATATTTAAAAGTATATACTGTATGTAATTGAACTTTGTAACCTGTGGCATATGTCATCCGGATATTTTTTTATATACTGTTATCATTTATTATCAACAGTAATAAAATCATAAACATCAAAAGTTTCCTAAATTTCAATGGAGTGATGGAATCTTGACGATTGTTTGATATACGTAATATAATAATCATCAGGCATGTGTATTATTCAAAATTCTGGGAAATAAGGAACCCTTCTTAGTTTTGAAATTTGAAGCGAACTATGCTCTTGGAACGGTAATATGACTTGGTTAGGTTAGTACTTAATATAGTTTCGAAACTTTGACTGTTTATCCAATTTTGATTGTTTATTCAGGTTTGACAAGATTAAAAATCGAGTTCAGTCGAAGTTAAGTCATATTGTCAGCCAAAAAGTTGTCTCAATCCAGTTTAAACTCAAATATCCGGATTAGATTTGATTAGGCCATTAAAATTCCGGATTATTTTGGAGCGAGGCTTAGATATTTTTACATTTAAACTCGTGATTTTGTTATATTTATTTTAACATATATTATATTTCTTATTATTGTGAAAAATCTATTTTACCCTAATACTCAAAAGTAAGTAGTCAATGTTCAAGTGAAAATTGAAATTACAAAATTGCTTTAGATTATTACACTTGAAATAGTTATCTGAATTCACATGCGCAAACTAAAGGGACCTTTGGAACCTTCCCATACTGGAATAATCTTATACATTTACATGTTAATTAGTCAATCAAACTGATATTTTGAATTTAGTGACCAATAGTTTTGTCACATTCCCCTTTCTATCAATAATTCTTTAAGACTTTAACGAATTCAGACAAAATCGGTAAGATTTATAGTATCACTAAAAAAAGCCACATTAATATATATTACAATATAAACCAAATGGATGGTAAAAGCAAAAGGGAACTTCGAACATTGGTAAAAGCCTCACTTTAAAAACAAAAGGAAACTCCCATTCTAGTTTAACTAAAATTATGAAATAATTTTATCAGATTTATCAGACTAACCAATTTTTTATAAAGTTTTATTGTGAAAAATTTGGAACGATTTATTGGAATTCTTATTATAGAATTTCCCTTTTTTTTTTCGGTAGAGGACTCTAATTTGCAAATCTTGTACCCACCGATAACACTAAATTAGTATGGAACTCTATCTATTTTTATGCGCGCCACAATTTAAGTGGGTTTCGTAAAAGTAATAATATAATTACGGGATCAAATAGTAAGCGATATGAAAATTTATGATTGGCCGTTATAAAATTACGTACTTATCATACTATTTAGTATTGTCATTGACTATGTCTACTTTGGATATAATATTATCCAGTACTCCGTGTGTTTGTGTGTTTGAATCATTTCACTAATGACGCCAAATCATGTGACAGATTATCGTAACGATGATATCATTGTTGTTAGTCAGTCATGTGATTGGATGATTTAAACCTAAGCTTTTAATTTTAATCTTTTCTTTTTGAATATTTTTACAATGGAAAATCTTTCCACTAATAAAACTTCACTAATATCAACAAATTCATTAGAACTTGATGATGATAATTTAAATTCGTTTTATATTGGAACAAAAACTGATCCACCAATAAATAAAAATATGATCGATGAATTAGAAATACAAGCTCAAGGTATTTCTAATGAATTAGAAACTATGTTACGTAATTTACAATCTCAAATGTTCGAGGTATGTGGTTGTTAATTTTAATTAACATTTAATTCTTATTTGTAGAATATAAAATGCGTTTTTTTATTTTTTATTTGTTGATTAATTAACTTAGGCGTCGGTTCTAACCACCGCTTCTTTCGATGTTTATAAACAAACCATTGAAAATCATTGTATTGTTATTAATGATGCTACAGAAAAATCCAAAGAATTGATTCAATTATGTTCAAGAATTGATAAGGGATTTTCTCATATACAAACATTAGCAAGTAAAATGTATGTATTTCATAACTTTTCGCTGTTTATAAAACTTTTTTTTTAACATTACTTTTTTAATTTGAATTTTAGCAAAAGTATTAGACATCAAGTTGATGCTCTTCATACTGCTCTTGGAAAATAATTGTAAAAAAAAACAATTTATAGATACTAAATAATTAGTGAACATTATTAGATAATTAAATAATCACGCTTAAAAAAAAAACACCTAATTATTATATTATTAATTAATAAATGAAATATAATATCCTTTATTTATTATTTTGATAATTTTTTTTCTTTTTTCTTTTTTCTTTTTTTTGTTATACAAATAATAAATATAATTTTAGAGTACCAGAAACCTATTAACAAAATAAATAACCTAAAAAGAAAGAAAAGTATAATGGATAAACTAATTATGAAAAATATACAATATAATAGAGATTACAAAAGACTTGTCTAAATTGAATAACCCAAAATAATTAAAGCTTCCTAAATATAAAATATATAAAATATAAAGAATTATTTTTTACTAACCTTATATTTTTTTTTTTTTTTTTTTGAATCAACTAATAGTTCAAATATACGGTAGTAATAAATAATATAATTATAAATTTAGAATTAAAAAATAAACAAATGAAAGAATAAGAAGAATAAGAAGAATAAGAAGAATAAGAAGAAAAAGAATTATATTATATTTTCTTCTATATCCTATTCAAAATGTGTATTCATATTATAATTGAAATAACTTTTCTTGTTGTTGGTGAATCAACTTGAGCATTTGATCATTCTCTTCCTTAAATTTCTTGTTATCAATATTGAGTTGTTCAATTATTGTCTATAAAGTATTTATATAAAAAATTAGTATCAGATATACTTTCGTAAAAACGATATTATTATTTAATAATAAATCTTACGTCTTGTCGATCAATTTCTTGATCAAGCCAACTTTTAGATGATTCAAGTTCTTCAATGTTAGCACTATGAGCCTTTTCGAGTTCAGCAATTTTAGCATCATAGGCTGCTTTGAGTTCAGCAATTTCGGATTGATGTGCTTGATGTACTTCACTAAGGTCTTTGCCTTCTCCGTCGCTCTTTTTAATAGTTATAGAATTCATTAATTAGATTCAACTTAAATAAATACATGACAAATAAAATTAAAAGTTAAACTTACAGGTTCGGATAATTTCGCTTTATATTCTTCAATTTCTTGATCCTTAATATCGAGGAGAGTTTGTAATTGTTTTTGGGAAACTAATGACTCAGCATTGACTTGCTCGATTTCAATTTTATGTTGCTAATGTTTATAAAAAAGTATTTAGATTTATATGGTTTAGTATAGTAGATAATACAATCAAATTATTTAATAATAAAAAACATTTACTTGAAGCTGCTCTTCATAATCTCCGATTTGTTTATTTAATGCTGCAACTTGGTTATGCAATTCGTTGATTATATTAGAATCTTCATTTTTGACTTTGTCGAGTGTTTCAATTTCCAACAATAAATTTTCTTTTACTTTCATCACTTCCTCAAATTCTTGCATTTCTTTACTGTGAGAATCTCGAAGATCTTTAATAGATTGATGATGATTTGAATTAATCTTTTCAATTTCTTCCTCAAGTTCAACTCTGGATTTTTCATGCAAAAGTTTCAATTCTTCAATTTCTTGAGCATGTCTTGCATTCAATTCTTCAAGTTCTTGAGCATGTCTTGTATTCAATTCATCGATCACGGATGCATCCAATTTATTTTGCAAGCTCTCTTCAAGAGAATTTTTTAATTCATCATGAAGACTCCTCAATTTTTCAATTTCTGTAGATAATGTAGCTTCTTTATCAGAAGCTGCCATTAGACTAGCTTTAAGTTGAGCAATTTCAGCTTCATGTTGAGCTTTAAGTTCTGCTATTTCTGTTTCATGATTGTTAACAAGCCCTTGGCCTGCAGATGACCTTAATGATTCAATTTCAATATTATGATTTTTTTTAAGCTCCTCTAAGCTGTTATTAAGATCCTCTATAGTCTTATTAAGATTGTGAATTTCTTGAGAATGTTGGCCTTTAAGAGCAGCCATTTCTTGGATAACAGCATCACTTTTTTTATTAGTTGACTTCGATTCTTCTTCATATTCTTTCTGAAGTCTAATAACTTCATAAGAATGTTGATCATTGAGAAGCGTCTATTCGGAAAAAAATGCAAGTTATTAACAGAAAAATACAAAAATATTAATTACTATATAATAAATATTAAAAGGTTACCTGAATTTCAGTTCTAGCTTTCTCTATCGCATCATCACGTTCATCATTAAGTTTTTGTAATTCTTCAGCATGAGCTCTCTTAAGTTCGTTCACTTCGTCCAAATGGGTGAATTTCATTGTTTCAATGGCAATGTTAGTGTCTCCTTGAGTAGCCTTATTTAAAGTAAAAGAGGTCGTATCATTACGTATATACATATATATTTTATTAAAATAAAGAGAATATATTGAGCATATTGCAAAATATTACCCTATAGTTATTTCTTTCTTGTTCTCTAGCTTGTTCAATATCAAGTTCTTGCTGTGTCTGTAAAGATTTTAATTGTTCCTCATGATCCTTTTTAGTGGTCTGTAAGGGAAAAAAGATTAATAAGTTATTAATCAAAACTTATGTCTATCATAAAACATTTGATATTCATCAAACCACCATACTAACCTCTAATTCAGCTCTTACTCTTTCGAGTTCTTCGGCGATAGATTCACCGCCTTTAATTTTTTGAGCTAATTCGGAGATTTCAGCAGCATGGCTATCTTTAAGTTCCTCGATTAATTTATTGTGTTTTTCATTTTGTTCTGATTTGGCCTTTTCAATTTGTGCTGCAGTGTTTTCCTTGAGTTGATTTATTTCTCCTTTATAAGCACTTTGAACAAACTAAAAAAATAAAAATAAAAAATAAAACTACTATAAATATCAATTCATAATAGACAAATTAATATTCAAATAAAAAATGCAAACCAACACTTACATCATTATCTTTCTTTTCCTTCCTTAAAGTTTCAATTTCTTTCTTTAAAGAGTCAACTTCTTTTTTAAGCTTAGCAATTAAGTCTTCCTTAGCAAGGATTGCTTCTTCTTTTTCAATTAGAACATTCTCTTTTTCGATTTGAATCTTAAGACTTTCGTCTTTCAAATCTTCCAAATAACGAGCTTGTTGTTCAGCAGCTTCAGCTTTCATAGCATCTAATTTCTCTTGATGTGATTTTATAATACTCTCCTTTTCTTCAAGGAGTCGAGTAAGTTCCTCATTCTATTAAAAAAAAAAAATTAAATATATTAATCTTACCGTTGTAATCATTTTTATTAACATTTAAAAAAGATAGGTATGATTGGCACTACCAACCTTCTCTTTAAGATTAACATCAATGGAAGAAGCAACCTTTGCTACCGCGCCAACTCCATTAGCCTTCGCAGAAGATGCACTTTTTGTAGCAACAGCTTTTGCTGTTGTGGTAGTGACAGCAGGCGTAGCTTTTTGTTTTGTTGCAGGAGTTTTTTCGGATTTTGGAGAAGTTGGAGACTTTTTTGCAGTAGTTCCAGTACTAGCAGTCGTATTAGCACTTGTATTAGCAGACGGTTTACGTGTAAGACCTGGAGCAGCAAGTTTTGTCGAAGCTTTGGTAGTAGGTTTCGCTGTGGTCGAATGGGACGTAGTTGAACTGGACGTAGTTTTTGATGTAGTTGTTTTTGTTGTACCTTTTGTTGCAGTCGACTTAGGAGATGTTGGTGATGTTTTAGATGATGATGTTAATGGAGCTCTTACATTACTAGAAGTGCTAGAAGAGCGTGGTGGTTTAGATAATGTTGGAGGATCCGATTTACTGATTGATGAACTACGAGCACGTGTTAATTTGGTAGAAGTCGGAGATGTAGTTAAAGTAGCTGAAGTTGATTTCTTAGTAGTAGTTTTGGAACTTGCAATTTTACTTGGAACTTTTGAAGTCTTTTTTTCCGGTTTATCTTTTTCCTTTTCATCGGTTGGACTTTTTGGAGGGGTCAAAACACCATTAGATACAGATTTTGTTTCTGTTGTATTAGATTCACCGGATACTGATACATTTTCATGATGAGTTTCTGATTCATATTCTTCTGAAGGATCAGATAATGTTTGTTGTTGAGATTCTATAGATTTATCATCAGTTTTTTCGGTAACCTTTTTAATTTCAGAAGTTTGAACTTGTTCAGTATTAACTTGAGTAGGTTCAACTTTTTCAGTTGTTTCAGTATGTTTAATTTCTTCAGGAGGTGAAATAGTTCCTTCAACTTGTTTTAAATTATCATATTCTTCTTCTTTAACAACTTTAACTTCATCGACTTCAAGAACAGTATCCAATTTTTCTGTGTGTTCTACATGAATAACTTCTTCAGTAACTTCAGTGTAAATCACCTCAGAATTTTCGTCTTCAACTCCAATAGAGTTACCCATCATAGTTTGAACGGCAGCCATATTATTTTATTTTTTTAATATCTAAGTTAAGAGAACAAAAAGGAAAAAAGAATAACCTTTAAATATTAATATTGTACAAAATAATCAATAAATTTAGTAACCGCGTTTCCCTTATAATTAATACACCAAAGATTTTAAAAGGAACCAATAAAAGAAAAGAAAGGCTAGACTTGCAGTTATGTTATGTGTGTTATATGCGCGTTATGTTATATGCGTACGAGTTTAAGAATATTTGTAGTTCCGCAGTAACTAACAAAGTAGATGAAAAAAAATAACGCGACAAAAACTTAACTCGCAGACTCTACGACAGAATATGGAAATACTTACATAAAAAAAAACTAATAAGTGAGGAAGAAAAAGGTAAATCGGTATTTATTATTTTTTTAAAAAAGAATCTTAATTATTATTAGAAAGAAAAATAAATAAAAAAAAAAACTAAGAAGTAAGTTTAAAATTTATTCATTTATCTCGTTTTTTTTTTCTTTAAAAGCTATTTCCAAACGAAGGGCACAAAAGAAAAAAAAAACAAAAGGAAAAAAAAGGATAATTGACAAAGATAATGACAACTATCGAATTTTTTGATCACTTTATAAGACTAAAGATGGTATAATAAAAATATAAAAGGATGTAAAGAAGTTATTATCATAAAAAAAAAACAAAAAAAAAAATAATTTAGAAAAAAAAAGCTTATTGAAAGGGAATTTTTTACATAAACTCAATAAGGGTAATTAGAAATGTGAATATTGCGGGTTACATATACTTGATCTGATGAGCAAACAGGTGGCAAAAAACTAGGGATTCAATGGTAAAAAACAGAGGTAATTGTACTTTCAGGTGAGGCAAATTTTGGGCGACTACCCTGATTGGAAGTCGTACAATTATTTAATCTTACTGCACAGTATCACCAAAGATTAGGGAATAAATTCAACCGCGTGATTAGATTAAACATCTTATTTTTTTTTTTTTATATAATTTATATTATTAAACATTAATCTATAGTTCATTGTGATAATGTTGATATAACTCTATCCCAAATGATCCTTATTCAGTATCACGGACAAATATTTTTTTTTTTTTTTTTTTTTTTTTTTGAAAAGTCAAAGGAAAGAAATTTATTTGAAAGGGAAAAGAAATTCTAAAAGTCGATTCCGGGCGCAAACTTGCAGCGAATAAAAAAAGATGCAGAAAAATGGATTTTTGTTGCTTCCGGCATCTCCGTTGCATCAACTCAAATAGACTTTAGAACTAACTCAAAAATGTTTATATACAAAAGCAAGATTATGCTTAGCTTTCTAGTAGGCTTTTAAAATGAAGGTTATAAAAGGGATAGAATATTTGTTATCCAGCCATATAAGTCCAAAAATTTTAATACATAAACTTGCTTAAGAATAAATCGAGTAAAATTTATTATTTATAAATATTTATTACATTGTAAAATTCTCTATTATTTCTCAACCGGTTAACGGATGAATGTATTTGTAAAAATCATGGAAAGTGTAACTAGAGAAAAATCACAAAACCTGTCGAGGTTATATAATTTTCTAATTTTTTGTTCACCTGTACAATTTTTTTTTTTTAAAAAAAAATGAAATAAATAAATAAATAAATATATCACACACATGTACAAAAATTAAATCTCCTAGTTTCAGATTTTTTTGTTCAAAAAAAAAATAATAAACGCAGAAGCAAAAATAGAAGCAGGAGCAGAAGCAGTGATAGAAACAAAATAGGGTAAAATAATAAAAATTATGATAAAGTTATTTGGCGTTCGTATATCAAAAAAATGGGACACTGTTGGCGCAAATGCAGATTTTTTTGCTCTCTGAAATAAGGATCTACATGGAATTTAAAATAAAGTTAATATGGGAACTTCATGGGAACTATTTAGTCATATATAATTTGTATAACCTCGACTACAATGAATTTGATAATGAATATTATTCTGGTTATAACAAACAAAAAAAAAAATTCTTAAAAAAAATTTATTCCGTAAAAAATAAAGAAATTAATATAATTTCCAATTTTAGTTATTTCTTTTAACATCACAAGTGTACAAACTGTCACATTGAAAGGAGAATAATCATTTATTAAGGAGGAAGGGATGAAATCAAATGAAATTCCTCCGTAAATCCTTTTAAAGCATATTTAATTCTTTAAATTTTTTTAATTTCATGCGATATTAATATAAAAATGTCAAAAGATGCAATGAAAATCTAACTTTAAAAAAATCAACTAATTGTCCGTAAAATCACGTGGAATTATGTCATTACTTGTAGTTGGATCCTTTTCATACGAAATTTGAACAATAGGACAAATATTTCTCTTAATTTCTTAAATGTTGTACATTACTTTAGATAAAGTCACCGGATGAGATCAACAAAATCATGTGTTCATCACGCAATATCAACAACATTAACTCCCTGATCACTCGATCACATGATTTCTGTTGGTTACATTCTCCTTAAAAAATTGGTGTTCACTTTTTGAATTTTCCCAATTATCATGATATTAAAAGTTACTTGAAATTTTATTTATGAGGAGCATGAAACATGAATGTGGTGTTCAGACTTATTCAGGCACAAATTTGGAGACTTTCTTTCCGAGATCTTCTTTTTTTTTTCTTTTCTCGATTCCACCATACTTTGAATACTTTGAATTAGCTTTTTGGAATCAGGTGTTTTTATTACATTTTTTAGATTGATCTTTACCTTTAAGATATATTAATGTTAATTATATTAATGTTGTTTCGTTGTGTCCCATTCTTAATTGGCGAGTGAATGAGAAGGCAGAAAACAGAATATGGCAAAATATGACTCCACAGATTCAGTAAGACCAATAACTCTACAAATTCAGTAAGACCAATAATATTTTTTTAACACGAAATAATTGCTCTGTAACACTACGTTAATGATTGTAATCATCTGATCCTGGGATAATAAATATTAAACCCCCATGAACGGAAAAATTAATTGGTCAAATATACAGAAACCTAAATTATGTGAATTTACCAAATTGTTATTCTTAAAGAACAATTTGTACTCATTTTAGAGGGCTGATCAATCATTTATTTTTTTTTTTGTTTATTCAATTTTTTTATTTGTTGATTTATATTTTCCCCACGATCTTATATTCCCTTCTTTGTAAATTTTATAATGAAAAAACTTCATAAATAGTCGATTCCCCCCAACAACGATATCTTAATTAATGTTCTCACGATCACATTTTTAAATTATTTTATAAAATATAAATATTATTAAAAAAAAACCAGATCTTGTAAATTTTTAGTAATAATTGGCTCCCAATAATGTATTATAATAAATACGTAATTCTAAAATTGAGATCTAATTTTTTTTTAAATATCAAGAGTTTAAAAAATTCTTCACTTCCTAGTACATTGTTAAATATTAACAATAAAAATTCTATTTTATTTCTTAAAAAAAATTATTCCAAAATGTCTAACTCTTCTTATGCTACTCTTGGTACCTTTAAATTACCTGAAATTAATAATGAACCTATGGTAAATTTTCATTACATTTTTTTTTAGAAATTTTTTTTTATCGAAAAAAAAAAAAAAAAATCTGACCCATATTTTTTTATATTAGAGAAATTATGAGCCAGGTAGTGCGGACCGTACAAAACTTCAAGCTGCTTTGGAAGAATTAAAAGCTCAAGCTCCATTTGAAATTCCATTATTCGTTAACGGAGAAAAGGTAAATTACTTTCTTACAATATTATCAGTTTTTCAATTTAATAAACTTATTCTCTTTCATTTCATTTTTACCTAAATAAATTAAAGATTTGTACTGGTAAATTTCAAGAACAAAAAATCCCATCGGATCATAAAACAATCCTAGCTAAAGCTCATGAAGCAGATACTTCAATTGTTGAAAAAGCAATTAAAGGAGCTTTAAAAGCACAATCAATTTGGGAAACTTATCCATTTAGTGATAGATCAGCTATTTTTTTAAAAGCAGCAGATTTAGCCGCAGGAAAGTATAGATATAAATTATTGGCTGCTACTATGCTTGGACAAGGAAAAAATACCTGGCAAGCAGAAATTGATTCTGCTGCAGAATTAATTGATTTTTGGAGATTTAATGTTAAATATGCTCATGAAGTTTATCAACAACAACCTTCTAAGAATTCTCCTGGTGTTTGGAATCGTGTCGAATATCGTCCTTTAGAAGGGTTTGTTTATGCTATTACGCCATTTAATTTTACTGCTATAGGTGGTAATTTACCTAGTGCACCTGCTTTAATGGGTAATGTAATACTTTGGAAACCTTCTCCAGGTGCTTTATTGTCTAATTGGATCGTATTGGAAATTTTAAGAGAAGCTGGTTTACCTGATGGTGTAATTCAATTTATACCTGGTCCTGCTGAACAAATAACTGAAACCATCTTTAAATCTCCTGATTTCGCTTCTTTACATTTTACTGGTTCTACTGCCGTATTTAAAAAATTATGGAAAGATATTGGCAATAATATTGATATTTATAGATCTTATCCTAGAATTGTTGGTGAAACTGGTGGTAAAAATTTTCATTTATTACATAAATCTGCTAATGTACAAAATGCTGTAAATCAAACTATTCGTGGAGCTTTTGAATATCAAGGCCAAAAATGTTCTGCTTGTTCACGAGCTTATGTACCTGATTCTTTATGGGATGAGTTCCGTGAACTTTTATTGCAACAACATTCTAAGATTAAGACCGGTCCTCCTGAAGACTTTTCTAATTTTATGGGAGCTGTCATGTAAGTTATAATGATAATCATTAATATTTTTAAATTTTTTTTCTTTAAATTAAATTTTGAATTTTTTTAGTCATGAAGCATCATTTGAAAAGATTAAAGGCTACATTGATTGGGCTGCTAAAGATGCTGATAGTGAGATAATCGCTGGTGGTACCTATAGTAAATCAAAAGGTTATTTCATAGATCCAACCGTTGTTGTTACTAAAAATCCGAAAAGTAAAACAATAGTTGAAGAAATCTTTGGGTAAGCTCGAATTTAACATTATGTGTATTATATATGATATATGAATTAAATTACTAACTTGAAACTTCGCCTTTATGTTTACAGACCTGTACTTACTATATACGTGTAAATAATTATTTTTTCTCATCTCTATGGAAGTTATACGTGAATTTTTTTTTTTTGTTTACTAATATATTTTATTTTTATCTAGGTATAAAGCTGATGAATACGAAGAAATTTTAGATATAGTTAATAGTACAACTGATTATGCCTTGACTGGTTCCATGTATGTTAATATTTCATAAACTCCGAACATATTCAGTTTATAATAATTCGGTTCATAAATAATCCTTTTATTTTATTAGATTTTCAGAAGACCGATCCGCAACTATAACGGCAGCAAACAAACTACGTCACGCATCTGGTAATTTCTATATTAATGATAAGTCTACGGGTGCCATTGTAGGTCAGCAACCTTTCGGTGGTTCACGTTCTTCCGGAACGAATGATAAAGCAGGAAGCCCAAGTTTGGTAAAGTATATTTTTTATATAATAAGATTATATACATAATTTTCTTCTCTTAATCTATTATAGAATATATAATAATTAATTTTCTTCTGATTAATTATAATTATTGGTTGCTAATATTTTTTTTTCATTTAACTATTTATAGCTATATCGGTTTGTATCCATGCGCACTATTAAAGAAAACTTTATTAATATTGAAGACCATATATACCCATCAAATCTTGTTTAATAAACCTATCATAAAATTAATTTGTATATTTCAGTTTTACTTTGATATTAAATAATAAAAACAATTATTTTTTAATCGATATGTAAAGATTTTATAAAGCGTTACCTATTTGTTTTAAAACTATATGCAAATACGCATCTATTCATCAGCATACACTAAAAACTCTCGAGTTCCTGTGTATTGAGAGGCAAAAGCTTTACCATCTCCAGATGGTTGCGAGAATGCTACTTCATCAGGCTTGAGTTCACAACCATAAATAAAATTTTTTCTAAAATTTAAAAAATAAATAAATATATGTTCACATATATAGTGTTAATGATAGAAAATTTCATACCTGACGCTATCCAATAGTTTTGTCGCAATTTTTTTCCTTCGATAGTCTCTCTTAACCCATAACCGGCTAATTCCACAAGCAGCACGAAGTGGTTTCGTACTATAAAAAGTATTCGTTTAATTCTTTTTAAGGTGCATTAATTTACGTAAAATGGGTTTTAAATTAATTCTTACCTACAGAAAATACCCGACCCATCATTATCATTTCCAATTTGCAATTTTGACACTTTTCTGGATTCGTTTTGAGCATTTTCGCTTGAAGAATCAACAACTCTGTAGGCTTTTTCAATTCGAACTGCCAAAGCGAATCCAACAATGTCATATTTATTAGCGACATAAAAGTACGCTTTACTCATCTTTAACTTCTCCTCGGTCATTTCTACCGCACCAAGCTCTAAATTGACCCACTCAATAGTGTTTTTGATCTAAAAAAGAAAACCAAAGATAAATAAATGGAAAAAAAAATTGAAAAATCAGGTAAACATATACATCTTACTTTAAGTTTTTCAAAGAACCGTGTTTCATTATAAACAAGCAATACCACACGACCATTAATTTCAGGAATTGTTTCCAACGTAATTTCATCTTGATAACTCTATAAAAACAAACAATAATATTAATATAACTTACAAGTTAATACTACCCATAAATAATGAAAGAAAATTATATTGACATGATATTTAATTCCTTCAAGGGTTAAGCGATGAAAATTAGTATGTAATGTATCATCAGCTAGTGTTCCTTGAACATAAGACATTTGACATTCTGGACATGTATATGTACCAAAATTCTTTTGTCCTAGATCAAGATAAGTTTGTTCGTAACTTTTGACGCGTTTTTTGGGTCGTGATGATAACGCTGAATTTTCCTTATTCTCTTTATTTCCGTCATTGTTTTTCTTAAATTTTGGAATGGTATATCTTTTCTTTTTTATATGATGATTACTATTTGACCCATCACCAATTACTGATGCAGGTTTAAAAAAATCTCCAATACATTTTTGTTTTATTCCAAACTTTTTTTCTTGTTTTTCATCCTCCATAAAAGTAGCAAATTTGACAACAACAGGTAATGTAGAGCCAGTTGTGACACGTCTTTTTGGTCTTATGAATTGTGCGCCAATTTCAATACACTCATTATTAAATTCTAAACTGCCAGTGGTAATGCGTTTCTCCGACTGTGCATCATTTACGTACTCATTCAATTTAGTCGTGTCTCTAAGTACTGGTTCATTTTCAAGAAATGAATCACTTCGCATAGAACTAATTTATGGTTGAATGAAATATATAGTTAATAATAAACTCTTAACAAATTCTACAACAATAATAATAGTTATACCCTAAAAGTGACGATTCAGGCACAAAATACGTATCCTTACGTTTACCATAAGTCACTTTCACTTCTGGTTTTCTATTATTTTTAAACCAAATATTAAAAACAAAAGCTTTTTTTTATTATTCAGGTAACCATAATTACCTTGCTAGTAACATTTCTTCTTTATCTTCGTTATTTAATATTTCACATTGTGTGATAACGGATACTTCTTGTGGTGGTATCATTATTCTGTTTGCGTATAAATTATGAAAGTTTAAACATTTTCTTGAAGACCAGAAAGTTATTTTTTTTCAATTAAATGAATTAATTGACTTTTTATGATTTTCTTTACGTAAACCGCATGTGATTTTATAATTACATACAGTAATAAGAAGACGCGATGAAAGTTCGCGTTTTTGTAGGTTACACGAAAATTTCTTATTCATGCGTTCATGCGTTTTTGTGTAATTATATTATAAGTATATCACTATTAAAGTATATTTATTCTCTTATTTTATTTTACTTTTTACTTTTTAGATTTTTAGTTCTTTTTTTTATTTTATTTTTTACTTTTTGTTTCCTTAAATTTTTTAGATAACCATAATTACCTTGCAAGTTGCAAGTAACATTTCTTCTTTATCTTTGTTATTTAATATTTCACACTGTGTGATAATGGATACTTCTTGTTGTGATATCATTATTCTGTTTGCTTATAAATTATGAAAGTTTATTTTCTTGAAAAGAACAGAAGACCAGGATATTCTAAGATATGCACGTAATACGGAGCACAAATCACTGTTCTCTAATGTTGAGAGGAACCCGATATTATAGAAGATCAACACATATTTTCGTGGAAAAATACAATCGAAAGTCTTTTTGCTGACAAATCTAAAAGTAAAACTTTCATGAATAATTGTCTTAATGACGTTAAAGTAATGAAAAAACAAGAAAAATATATACTGATAGAGATACACAACAACAACCACCCCTTGAAGGCGATGATGTTAAACAACGTATATACTTGCATGCGGAAATGAACTTATTGGCCTATATTATAGAAAATAATATTAAAGAAAGAGTGTTTATAGCAGTATCTAAAAGATGTTTGTTACATGTGTGAAGTGTGAACTGTTCATTAAATTTGCATGGTACAAAGGATACAAAATCTACGTCTCTGGATACCACAAGAAATTATATAGTTGTTGGAAAATTCCAAATGTAAAAAATGACGACTTCAAGATCGAAGCCCTGGAATTTATGATATGGAGTCTTAATCGTATCATAGGAGAAGATAAAAAAAGGCAATAAGGGCAGATTCTGATAGCGATGCCATTAGCCTCGAATCGGATGATTATGAATCCGATAATCTTATAAAAAACGATTGGAGATGTACGCCCGGGAAATATGCACATGATAGCGTTAACGTCCGGAACACCTCCACTGTAAATTAAGGAACCTAGGCGGATGGGCTCGTTTCACTAACTGATTATACAGCAACATTAACTTTTAAATAAATATTTTAATGTAATGTAATAAATATTTTATGTAATTAAAATTTTAATCTCGTCAAAGTGTAATAAACTATTGCTTTAAAGTAACATCCTCTAAATTGTAGCTTCTAAAAAAATAAAAAATTCAATATTAAAAACTATAAAATAAATAATCAAATATCAAAAACAAACATTAATTTTCATTTATGTTTAAACAAAGGACTAACTGATCAATACTTTGTAAATGCAAATCTAAAGAAATGAAACCATTGATTATTATGAAATATGCTGTGCAAAAAAGATCAAGAAAATAAACAAATAAAAAAGTTATCAGAATCTTAAAACAGTATGAGACATGGCCAAGTAGAGAATATAAATGAAAGTATAATAAAAGAATAAGGCATATTTTAAAAATATTGATAAATGCATTAACTGATAAAATGAAAACCAAAATGAAAATATTGTTAACTATGAAACTAATCATGAACTTTGTGAAATTATGCTCTAAAATTAGTAAACAGAAAAAAAAAATTTGAAAGTTAGTACCATTATAAAAAATGTAGATTTCTCCATATGTATTATATGAAAATTAATATACACAATTTCGACCTTGCTGAACAATTTTCAATTAATTTAAAAAATCGATTTCATTTGACTAAAGTAATGAAATTATACTCTAAAGTTATTAAATAAAAAATATAAAACTTTAGGAGTTAAACAGTTAGTAGTATTATAAAAAACACAAATTTCTCTATAAATTCCATTTCTAATTTATGAAATTGAGTTGTATGGATTTAATATATAGTATATTTGGAAAAAAAGTTACAGTTTAAAAAAATTTATAAAAAAATTTTTATTTACATGTATGAAATTGTAAAACATAATACAAACAAAATTAAATTAATATAAAACTACTAAAATTATCATATTACTGGTGAATTTCACCAGAGATAAATTCACTACCTGGTGAATTAATTTTAAATTAACCACTGGCAAATATAAATAAAATTAATTCTTTTAAATATATTTTAAATATATTTTAAAAAGTTTTTAATTATATTTTAAATAGAAATACTTTTTATAGGGCTTATTTTTTTTTTCTTTTTGTATTTAAAATAATCATCCAAACTTTTAAAAAATGATTATATTAACTGTAATGATTATGCCAGTTATAATTGTAATTGTAATTATTGGAAAATTTTTTGAAATGCAGATCTGCACAGATTTTTAGAAATTATTTCTATATAGATCTTATACCTTGACACAAAACATCAGAGAAAAAATCCAATAAAAAATTGCACAGATTTTTGGAAGAATGCAAAACTGTATAGTTCTGCAGAATCAAAATTTACGCAGTTCTTCATATTATTAAAATATGTGCAGAATTTTAATAATAAATATATGAAATTATTTTTATAATAAAATTTTATTATTTTTTATTAAATGTAATTAATCTACTACTACTATATAATATACATTAAATATGATATTAAACACTATATTTATTGTTATAATTGTAGTTGTTATGTATATATTTCAAATTAAAAAAATGTAATTTTTTTAAAAAATTTTTATTTATTCAATATAAATATTAATTTATCTTAATGAATTATTTTATTTACATTTTAATTTAATTACTTTTTCAATAACTTTTTCTTTAACTATTTTAATGGATTATTTAAGTTTTTATATTTCTATTGCAAGTCTTCAATTTTCTTTACTTTTTTTTTATTTTTTTATATAAAAAATTTTTTTATTATATTTTATAAGTTATCAATTTTTTTTTTTTTATTTCTAGTTTTTCTAATTTTATATTTTTTATTTAAAATATAGCAGAAAATCTTTTACTTTTATACATTTTAAATGCAATATCATTTTATACTGCAAAAATTACCTTTTTGACCTATATAACAGGATTCCAAACAATACTGATACAACTCACATTTAAGATTCTAACAGTGATTTTATTACAACTCACATTTAAGTTTGTGTAGAGTTTATATTAAAATTTTTTAAAAGTTGCATATTACAGAGGTGTTTTCAAAATTTCGTTATCCTACATACCCCTGTTTTTAATACAACCAGTAATTTGATTTTAATAAAATTTATATCATTAGATTCATCTCAATAAGAGAATTCTAATGATAGTAAAATTGAATTCCTAGCTTCAATATTAACAGAGTTATGTCATAATATGTATTTTTACTTCAGTACTTAAAGTTTACTTGTGAATTATATTAGTATTATTTGGGGTCTTATATAACTATATCATTACTTTTTTGCATAATATAAATATATATAAGGTTGCTTGCCGAAACCTAGGGTTTAGGCAAGATGGCATTTCGCCAAAAAGCGAAATTCTGCCAAAACTATATTAAAGTTATATTAAAAAACTGGCAAAACTTTGGAGAAAGGCGAAATTGCTGAAACTTATTATAAATGCCAAAACTGCCAAAACTCTACCGAAACTATAATAAATCTATAGTAAAATTTTAACGAAACTAATCGTAGGATTTTGAAGAGGTTTAGATAAGCAACCTTAAATATATAAATAAATATTTTATAGCAAAAAAGCCAGTAGTTAAAAAAATAATTTTTGCTTTTATACTATAACCTGATTGATGAATAAAATTTTATGATATACAGTCAACTCTTGTTATAACGAACCCTAGGTTCCAGCTCTCAACTTCGCCATAAGGCTATAGTAAAGATTTTAAAAGATTTGATTGGTTAATTCGTTATAATAAGGGAAATTTATTATAGTTGTCTGAAAAATTTATTATATCAAGAGTTCGCTATATCAAGGTTTGACTGTATATATAAATTTAACTATATGTTACAGATTTATATTACTATTTAAATATATTGATATTACCGTATATCGCGCCACACACTAAACGGTATCTTGCAAATTTTCGATTTGGATGCATCCTAGGGTATATTACATGAGTGGATACTATACATAGAGTAGAGAATTTTTAAAATATCCGTATTTCATACGTATAATATCTAAGATTAGCATAATCACTATGATGTAATCTCTCGTTAAGAATTTCTAAATGTATTCTATTTCTCATATCTTGATACTTTTTCAAGATATTTTACACAAAATTACTTATCTAAATACCCCTATTAATACATAAAAATGTCTTTGTTTAATTTACGTGTCTTTATTTACGTGTCTTTTTTTTCTTTCTGCTAAAGTAAAATGGTAGTTATTAGCAACAAGAAAAATATAAAAATACACAATCGTTTACCACAAAAAAATGAAGACAATGAAACGTAAGGGAAAAATTAATGATAGTGTATTATTATGAAAATAATAATAAAAGTATACGTGGAACTGCTAAAATATTTGATATTCAGCCTAAACAATTGCGTGATTGGAAAAATAAAAAAGGAACTTTGCTAACAACTGCTCCTCATATGGCTAAACTTCATCAGGGTAAACCTACCAGATATCCGAAATTAGAAGATGATTTATTTGCATGGATAAGTGAAAAAAGAGCCAATGGAAATGCCGTTATTCAAAAATTAATTATCAATAAAGCCATTTCCTTATCCAAAAGTCCAGAATCATTAGCAAATAATCCGGATATTATTGGGTTTAAATTTTCTAATAGATGGCTTGATGGATTTCTAGGAAGATATGACCTTAGTGAGCGTCGTAGGGAAGCAACTGATGGCTTTAAGCAACTTCCATCAGATTTAATTGAAAAACAAAATATTTTTCTGAATTATATTATGTACCTAAGAATTCACAATAAATATGAATTAAAATATATGGGCAATATGGATGAAATATCCATGTGATTTGACTTGCCAAGTAATACAACTATAAACTAAAAAGGAGCAAAAACGGTAAATATTCATACAACTGGTCACAAACGATCATCATTTACAGTTATACTTGCATGTATGGCTGATAGTACAAAACTTCCTGCAGTTTGCATTTTCAAACTGAAAAATATTCTGAAAGAAAAATTTCCACACGGTATTTACATAAGAGCTAATGAAAAAAGGTGGGTTAACGAACAGGAAATGTTGTGGTGGGTTGAAAACATTTGGACTTCAAGGAACCGTTTTGGAAATCCACTTTCTATGTTAGTATTAGATTCTTTTCGAGGGCATATAGTAAATTCTGTCAAAAATCGATTAGTGAAAAAAAATACAAATATTGCCATGATTCCTGGCAGTTGTACATCTAAATTGCAACCATTAGACGTTGCAATTAATAAAAGTTTCAAATCTAAGGTATTGTTATTTAACCTTTTTCTTCAATTTTATTCTTATTAGTTATTAGTTACTAATATTAGTGAAATTATAGGTTAAAGATCGATATAATAATTGGATGATATCAAATATTCATGCCTTTACTCCAGCGGAAAAGATTAAAAGACCTTCTTATTCAACAGTCGCAACATGGGTTAAAGAGTCGTGGGATGAAATTGATGAAAATCTTATTCAAAGATCTTTTAAAAGTTGTGAAATATCGACAAATATTGATGGCTCGGAAGATGATTGTATTTTTGATCATGATAGTTTATTGAATAGAGATAATGAAGTGTTAGAAAATTTGGATAACTCAACCGATGAAAATTATAAAGAATATCCCGAAGAAACTAATTATGAGAATAAATGGGATGTTAAAGTTGTTATTGAAGTTGGTCAGGAAGAAGATAATGATGAAAGTGAAAGTGAGAAAGAGGAAGATGATGGTAATTATGATTATCAAGATTCTGATGATCAAGAAGAAATGCGTCATAGACTAAATGAATTAAAAAAAACATATAAGGTAAAAATTTTTTTTTTTATATTATTTTATTTCATTTATTGCTAATTATTAAACTTGCATTATAATTAGAAATAAAAGACCAATTAAGGAGTATATTACTATAAATATATTTGTATAATAAATAATAAACAAAATTAATAAATGTTAAATAATACTCCATTTAATAAATAAAGTTGTATTCGGAATATTATATTATAAATAAGTATTTATACTCGGGTATTTTACAAATTCTAAGATTTTAAATTGAAATTTCTATGTAAAGTATCCGGGTACTTTAAAATTCCGATAAATTTTTTTAAAGAGATACTGTGCATAGGGGGTACTGTAGCCCGCGATATACGGTAATTTTACATAACTAAAAAATAATATATAAATGTAATTTTATAATATCAGTAAAACTTTAATAAATATAGTATATAATTATAATGCTTCAAATATTTTAATAATCTCAGTTTCTTAGTTTTATATAAAAATTTTAAAGGTTCGTTATAGTAAGAAATTCACTATACTAAAAGCCATTTTATTATAAATACTAAAGATCTGTACCTGAACTTTTCTTCATTATAGCAAATTATTCGCTATATAAAAATTCGCTATAGAGAACTTTGACTGTATTAGAAATTCAGATTTTGAATTATATATGTAATATATATAATTTAAAATTTATACTATTAATAGAATATGATAAAAACCAATTTTAAATATATGTAAAAATTTTTAATTATTTGAGTTTTTAAAATTTATATATATACTTTATATATATACTTTATATATTAAATTTCCAATATAAAGCTTTTTAGTTATTAAAATTTAAAAATATAGTTGCTGGAAAAATTAGAAGATTTTGGCAAGTTGATATAATATTGAGAAGATGAGCAAACTTATAATAAACTTTTATTAAAATAAAGTTGATAAAACTAATTATAAATAATAAAATCTTTTTTATCTTTTTTGAAATTATGTAAATTAAAAATCTTACCTTTTCATCCAACACCTTTTAAAAATATTTAAATTGCCTAAGCCTAAACCTTATACTAATAGCTCAGAGTCCTAATAACTATTATTTTTTTAATATTCTTATCATATAATATGTTAATATTTTACTCAGTAAATTATTATTTATAATAGAAAATAAAATTATTTTAATAAATACAATCAACAACTTTATGGGAATTTTATTTTTTACAAATATCCCAAGTCCCAACCAAATAATAATTCTCTTCTCATATTATTTTCAATCTTTCTACTTAGAACTCGTAATATTACCATTTCAAACAAAATTTTATTATAAATTATTGTTCAAAAATAGGTGGTATATAAATAAAAAATATTACTGCGCTAGGTTGTATGGATTTTACATGTTCCCGTAGATTTTTTTTTGTCCATGTGGTTATTTGCCTACTTTCTTAATATTTCCTTCACATTATTCTTTCCACGTGTAACCAGTTATTTGTTACATTTCCATTGCACTTCGGGAGTGGGCTTTTTGTATTTTGTATATTTTGTATTAGGTGGCTTTCTTTTGTTCTTAATAAAGCGCAACAATACAAAAAAAAAGATAAAAAACAAAAGATAAAAAAAAATATCACTCATGATCACTATCATATCCTGTCTACAAGTTATCAAATTCTAATGGATAAGTTAGAGAATCACGTAAAAATGAAAATTAGTGACCAGAATAATATAAACGAAGAAAATAACTTTTGACAAGCAATCTCTTCCTGCTTTCTTTTTGGTATTATATATCATTTCGCAATATTTTTATACTTCAATATTAAATAATAAAAGAATGTAGTAGACAAGTGTTGTTCTACTGCAAAGAGAAAGTGAAAGTGTATTTATTATTATTTATAGAATATAAATTATATATACTGTACGTGATAAATTTATTAATATATTAAAATCATTGAAACTTGATTAATTTTTTGAATTCGGTTCGTTTAACTCTATATTATTAAGACAAATACAAATTTCAAATTTTTTTAGGTAATTATCTTTGAAGATGAAATTCACGTCAACACATTCAATAACCCATGAAAAATGACTCAAGTTATGTAACACTTTGGGCGATAACCGATTGTTTCATTCTTTTTTGACATAGTAATTTGAAGCAAACACATTTAAGGCTTATGAGGTGGCTTTTATATTTTGTAATTTAATAGGGTAATTTATTTTGATTAATCGACAGTGGCACAGTCACAAATATTCTAGACATCAGAATGATCAGATACACGAGCAAAAAGCTCTCTTTTGTAAGATCTGATGACAATATACAAATAAACCTATGGAAGAAAATTTGAGAAAAAGAATGAAAAAGTAAAAAAAAAGTAAAAAAATAAAAATTCAACTTACTTCAATAATTACGCCAATAACAAAATTAATAAGCCAACTTACAACAGGAAATTTATAATCACAAACTTCAGTATTGTTAGGATTCGCTTTTTCACAATTCCCTTTATCTTTAGCAGCAGCAATAGATAATGAAATAACTGATAGAATACTCATTCCTATATTAAATATTATACTATAGAGAAAAAATTTTGCGAATAATGCTACTCTATTAGGGTTCTCATTATAAATACCGTGAGCACCATAAAATGCAATTAAAGCTACGAATAAATAAAGCACTCCGACAATTCTCGTGTAAATCGCTATAAGTTTGTTAAAAAAATTAATTTTAAAGCCCATCTTGAAATTCATTTAAAGTCATGTTGTTCGTTTAATAACTTACATCCGAAATCATTGAATCCTGCTGTTAAAAAATGAAAAATACCAAGATAAAGATTCCAAATGAAAATCCACGCTGCAACGATGAAAGCTCCAATTCGAAGAGGAATAAAGAAACTATTTAAGAATATTGAGACTAATTTGATAAAATTTTCTTTTTCTTTTATAATTCTTTTAAATATATTACCAGCAATGGTCTGCTTTAATTTTATTGAATTTATCCATTTCAATTCAAAAAGTGGATTCGATTGATAATTTAATTTACGGCAAAAAAAATTTTTTTAGTATTTATGTTAATGTTCATCTCTTTAAATTTAACGGGAATTTACCTTTTCAGAAACACATTTAATTTGAAAATTTTTCTTAGCGATGTAAAAAAATCCCAGTTATAACCGGTCAGCAGTTTGAAACTAGTTAACCATCACATCAAACTATCCAGTTTGAGAGCGGAACACACAGGACCCAAACCTTCTGACGGAAATAAATAAAACGTATTCCGGATATGTCCTAAACTATAATTATCCAGAGACCTTGGAAATACATGAAACAACTTATGGTCATATCTGACATATGAAGATAACAAAAAAATTTGAACAAATTATAAATTAAATTTGTGCAACATTAACTGATGAAAACGTGAAAAACAATGATTTTCTATAAAATGGTCAAAAAAGGTTTACACTGACTAATTTACTAATTTTGATTTTCTTTTTCTAAAATTTATCGACTTTTTCTTTACAAATTTTAAGAAACCTTATTTTGTTTTTTTTAAAAAAAATTGTTTGATTAGAATGGATACATGGAATCAATTATTGCAACAAAGTCATAAAAAAAATTATCGAAGTATTGGTGGGTTTCTTTACAACCGAATATGCAATATTTTTTCGTGCACGTAATGAATATGTTTATAAAATCTAATACATTTACCTGTCAGTTTATGTACAAATGACAAATCTTCGAAGGAATGGAGAACCTTCATTACACAATATAAGATTTCATGATTTTATTAAAGATGATTCAAGACATTTGTCATTTTTAATGGCATTTAATGATAACCAATTACATGGTGATATTAAATCAAATCCTAGTGCTCAATTAAGCTGGTGAGTTTCAATTCTCTCTGTAAAGGGAATTTGAGATCATAATTCATTTTTATTTTCCTTATTCTCTTAAAATAATATTATGCTACAGGCAAATGCCAACAACAAAGGAAATTTATAATTTATTAGGAAGATTTTATATTGTTGCGTCACCAAAAAAAATAACAAGATTCCCTCCGCCCAAACTTGGTACGGAATTAATGAATTCAGAAATATCGGCTCAAGAACATTGGGAATCAGTTAGAAGACAAGTTTGGTCATCATTATCATCACAAACTCGTGCAACTTTTACATGGCCTCCATCAGGAGAAATACCAAAACATGGAGACAAAGCATTTAAATGTCTAAAGTTAGATTCTATGCTTGACAGAAACATTAGTTTAGATAATCCTGATAAGGTTAATCATGAAGTTGCTTTCGATAATTTTTGCTTGCTAGTTTTTAGAATTAATGAAGTTATAAGGTTTGAATACGGAATTTTTCCTCCAAAGAGAATGGTAAGCATAATTTTTTTAAAAATAATAATAATAACAACAATAATTTTAATACATTCTTTATTTTAACAGATTTATAGACTTGTCAATGATGAATGGATAGAAGAAGAAACGAACCCATAAACAATAATTATATTAGACATAAAAACAATTTTCTAGTAAGAAGGTTTAATTTTTATTTGAACAATTATACCATCTTTATCACGTGCCGCTTGCGTAGATTCAATTTCCGGTGCTAGAGAAGTTTTATTCTATATTTGTGAAGTTGATTTTCACATAAATGGTAATAAAGCATTAGAAAATTAGACTATAAATTATAAAGATTATAAAATAAAATTATATTTACCCATTTAGTTTCATCATCCAGGGTTTTAATACATTTTTGTACATTTTCCTTTGTAAGAAACCATTTCTCAATTAAAGTTTCCTCATTATTGAATTTGAACTTGAATTTTAATGAATCCCATTCTGAATTATCAAGTTTTTTAAGGACTGTTACAATATTCAAAGAAGAAATCGAATAAGTGTTTAATGAAAAATTAGTAGGTGGGTGAAGAATTGTGAAAATGAGATCATTGGAAGATGATGATGCGTTTGATAAAATTTCTCGGAGGCTTGTCTGCCATAAATGTAATTTATTAAAGAAGTAATTAATTGATAAAAAGGACTTTAAACAATTTAATACATACGGATTCTGATTGAAAATCAATTTTAAAAAATTTGCCTTTTTCGTCTGGAGATAAATCATAAATTATTGTGATACGGGATGATTTTTGATGAAATTTGATACGATCTTGAAAATTTGACTGCATTTTTTTAATTTATTCTAATTCCAATAAAAGAAAGATAATGAACGTGTGTATCAATTACAAATTTATATAAAGGATTGATGATTATATCCAATCATATTAAACTTAAAATCATTTTCGTGATTGTGCAATTTTTATACTTCAATTTAAGTTCAAAAAGTTCAAGAAAAAAAAATGAACAAAAAACGAAATAAACGAAAAAAAAGAAACGAAAGAAACAAACCTATAAAAGATATGTCGACTGTCAAAATTGCATTAATTACTGGTGCAAATAGGTATTTTAATATATAATTACGTCATTAATTGATATGGTTTTCACTTTTGAAGGTATTTTTTAGCGGAATAGGTTATGGAGTTGCACAAAGGTTATTGGACCATTCGGCAAAAAATACTAATGAACAATTTAAGATTGTTCTCGCCTGTCGAAACAAAACGCGAGCTATTGATGCTCAAAACGCACTATTAAAAGAGTTCACAGGAGGACTTGTTGAAATCGTTCTAGTAGACGTGAGCTCAGTTAAGTCTGTGTTCGAATGTTGTAAAGAAGTGAAAAAAAGGTATTTAATTTTAAATTTTATTACACTTGAAATGTTAAAATGATTGAGCTTCCGTCTGAATTTATTAATTCATATCATAGATTTAATCGAATTGATCTAATTTTTTGCAACGCGGGAATTTTACCGTGTACACATGTTGATTGGTCGGTAGTAGCCAAACAACTTGTTTTTAGTCCTATTGCACTAATGTCAAGAACAGATTGCATAGTCCAGCCCGTAGGAAAAACTACGGCTGAAGGTTTAGGTGAAACCTTTGCTTGTAATGTATTTGGACATTATGTTATGGTAAGTGATTAATTATATTTATATTTACATCATGATTAATACTGAAATTCAACCCTTTTTTTTTATTCTTAGATTCGAGAGCTCGAAAACTTACTAATTAAAACAAAAAATTCTCGTATTATTTGGACGAGTTCATGTACTGCTACGAAAGAAAATTTTAATTTGGAAGATTATCAAGCTATTAAAGAGTAATAACCTTTTTTTACGTTTTATGAAAAAGAAAAAAGAAAATTTTGAATAACATTCTAAATTAACTTTTACTTTTCTTATTCATTTAGAAATGCTCCCTATGAATCGTCTAAACGAATGACAGATTTAATTGCCATTGGACTTAATTCTCGCTTAAACAAACATGATATTTATAGTTTTGCAACTCATCCTGGAATTGCTGCCACAAACATCGTACGAGATCATCTCGGTTGGGTTATGGGTTACGGAATGCTAATAGGACTGTTCGCGGTAAATATTATATCCAAAATAACGGAGTTTTTTTTTTATTTTATTTATTTTTATTTATTTATTTTTTTATTCATTTATATAATTTTTTATAGGCACGAACTTTTTTAGGAATGAGAAATCAAACTGTCACCAATTGGAATGGATCATATTCTAATTACTACGTTGCAACTCAACCTATTGATCTTTTAAATAATGCCGCTATAAAAAAATTTGGTAGTTATTGTAATCGTTTTGGCGAGGTATATGTTGATACTGATGATATTGAAGATTATAATGAAGTTGAGACAGAAGCTTTATTCAATAAGTTAAATAAATTATTAGATGAATTTCGTGTCAAGTACAATATTAAGTCTTAAATTAGTATTTTAATTATTTTAATTTAACTGTATCATTAATCATTATTTTTATAATTTACATTAAAAAAAAAAAATTAATTAAAGATTTAATTTAATTTTTGAGTATTCAGGAAAAAAATTCCCCATTTGGAAATTCAAATTGTGATCAGATTCAGATCGGAGAAATTGTGTAACTTTTGCTTGTATCGTTTACATTCGACATGTGGCTTGGCCATTATAAGTTATTCCCTAATTATAACCCAGTCAAAGATCGAAAACAAACTGTACATATACATTTTTTATCACTTTAAAAAACTAAAAAAATTGACTAAATAAAACAAACAAATAAAATGGTAAGCTGGAAAAGAGGATTTCCAACGGTTTAAAATGAAAGTAACATGTTTTTCCTAAAACAAAGATTTTGTTCGGTTTACTAGGCTAGTCCCAATGAATCTGATATTGGAACTAACAAAAACACCAGCGAAGAAACAGCCACAGCTACTGCTACAACCAATAATGGCCCCGTCCCTTCGAACAACGGCGACGCTGCTACTTCTAATGATACAGCAGACGAATCTACAGGAAGTGTTGATGCTTCAGAGTGGGAATCTCGAATTTCCCGATCCCGTAGAATGATTTATTATTATAATCGTAGAACTAAAGAAAGTACTTGGGACCTTCCTGAGGGAATTGATCCTAGAGACATTAAGGGATATGCGAACAATCAAGATCCACAAAATATTGACCCATTAGAAGGTGGAGATGGTCGTATCAGAGCTAGTCATTTATTGGTCAAACATGAAAAAAGTAGACGTCCTAGTTCTTGGAAAGAGGTTTGTATTTAGGCAACTAATTTTTCACTTATATTATTTTATTTTATTATATTTATTTTATTCCATTTTTCTGTTTATTTATTTATTCATTTATTTATTTTTTTGATACGAACCCATTAACCTTTTTTTAGCCCAACATAACTAGAACTAAAGACGAAGCATTGGCTTTAATTAAATCCTACCATTCGCGTATCATTTCTGGCGAAATTACTCTTGGTGAGCTTGCTGTTACTGAATCTGATTGTTCAAGTGCAAAACGCAATGGTGATTTGAGTTATTTCGGTAGAGGACAAATGCAACCTTCATTCGAGGAGGCTGCTTTTAAACTTAAAGTCGGTGAATTGAGCGAACCAGTTTGGAGTGATAGTGGAGTTCACTTGATTCTTAGAACAGATTAATATTTTCTTAGAGATTCCCTAAAATACAAGCCGATGAGCGAACAAAAATTTTCGAGGTTCAAGGTACAATCATCCAACTTGTCGTATCTTTTTTTAATCATTGAGATTCAGATGTTATCGGATATTAAAAATTTCTCTCTTTTTTTTATTCAATTAGGAAATATATCAGAGAATCTGAATAAAATATTGGGTATATCAATTCGTACACTTAATAAATATTTGGGTTTGTCTTCAAAATTTGTGAAAATGTAGTATTATATTCCAATTAACTTCATTTTCTTTTAATAATTGCATTCTTTATACAAAAATTTGTATCAATTGCGCAAATTTTGGTTGGTGATCAGAATGAGACAAATAAATTGATTTTTTTTTAATTTAATTATTAATATGGTTAATATATGGTGCAGTTTAAGAATCACGTGTTTCGTCATGATTAAATAATATAATAATAATATAATCGTTGATTCACCAAAGCTTTCTATTATGTTCTCTCTCTCTTTTTTCGCTTGCATGACTCGCATGACACGTCTGAAAAAAGAGATTATCTGATCGTGATAAACGTGCATCCTTAACCTAAGGTGGGGAAACGTGGGGTGTGGACCATTAACCTAAACTGAGGTGTACGATTAAAATTTGACGAATTTCGTTTTGTGTAACATTTATCAGAGAAAATTTTCGCGATGTTTTTCGCGTGAAGAAATATTTATCATCGTACTATAGTGTTTTTATTATCTAAAATAACTTTTATAATTCTTGCAAATTTTATTTAATTTATAAAATTTATTGTTTATTATGTTTTAAAAGATAAACCAGATATACAATATTTTATGTCTTTACTATTAAAACATGGCACCATAGAAAAATTTGCAAATTATTAATTTTATAATTTTATTGAATATTTTTATTACACGTAATTCTTCTTAAACTTTCTACTGATTTCTTTTTGATGTCATTATGAAAGCTTTACAATAAGTGACACATAAATAATGTTAACTAATACGTGTACTGTATATATTATGCAATAGATATGATAAACTAAATTTTGTCCATGTTATCGCGGTTAAAAAAAATAACAAAATGAAAGAGCAAGTGAAAGAGCTAGAGAAAGAGCTAGAGAAAGAGCAAGTGAAAGAGTTAGAGAAAGAGCAAGTGAAAGAGCTAGAGAAAGAATTGTATGGTAAAGAGTGCGTTGCCGAAAGTATCGACTTTGCTGTCGATGGAGTAAGTGAAGATCTTGATGACATAACTGTTGAAGAGGAACTTTCCTGTGACTTAGCAAAAATATTTACAAGGAATAAAGAAGTAGTTGCAGTGATGTTGGAAACTTTATCCAATGGCTATATAATTTACCTTTCGAAAAACACTGCTTGGCTTGAGAACGATAATAAATATGTTAATAATATTACTTGTTATTTGAAAACTATATCGACAAATGCTCCCAAGAGATTAGTCAGTGTTGAGACAGCTTTTGTCAAAGAAGTGGTGTCATATTGTTCTGCTAAACTTGAGTCTATATTTGAAAAGCTTAAAAATGATCTTAAAACCACTGATGATGATAATTATATTAGACACATTAAATCTTTCAAAGATTTTATTTTAGCTAAGGATTATGATATGGATATGCACCAATTATCCAAAATTTGTTATGAGTATTATAATATAGTTAAAGATGATTCTAGCATTCCCCCAAAATTTTTAGGGCATATTAATAAGGCGGGATCTTATATTGAATCTATGTTAAGTATCACAAGATGTGTACGTAATAAAAAGTATAAATCACAATTCTCTAATGTGATAATGTATAAAGGGGTACCTGATATTATAAAAGATCAGCCTATATATTCGTGGAAAAATATTATCAAAAGGTTTACTGATGATTATAAAGTTTTCATGGATAATTGTTCGAAAAAGTCTGAAATAATGGAAAGAATAAGAAAAGTATATAACGACAAAGATACACAGCAACATCAACTGCTCGACAGCGATGATGTTAAACAACGCATATACTTACATCCGGCAATGACAATATCGGCCTATATTATAAACAATAATATTAAAAAAAAAGGGTGTTTATAGCAGTATCTAAAAGTTGTTGTTACTTATGTGAACTGTATACTGATTTTGCACATGATGAAGGATATAATATCATCATCTCTAGATGCAACAATAAAATATATAGTGGATGGAAACTTCCGGATGTAAAGGATAACGACTTCAAGATCAATTCCCTGAAATATATACTAAGAGATCTTGATCGAATCATACAGCACGGTATAGATCACTATACTAGTAATTTGAATTCAGATGATGATGATTATTATTATGAATGATGATGATGAGCATATTATGAGATATATTGCGGGTAAATCACGAATAAATAACTCTTTTTGATTAAAACTGTGGCTTTTCTTTGGTATAAAAGCTTAGGATTTGGGGGTTTTGAATGTTGATTTTGCGTGATTTAAAACAAGACGTTTAAATCAGTTTTTTATTGTTTTATCCTTTTTTTTTGTTTTAAAACATTGATTAGCATGCATAATTATATTTTAATTTTTAAGCAACTTTTTTTAAAATTATTTCTACTATTAGGATTTAAAATTATTTCTTATTGAAGACTACTATTAGGATGAAAAAATTTAATTTTATTGAAAATTAATAATAAAATGTTTAAATTTTTGTTGCAAATATATATTATGTAGTAAAGATTAATAAAGTAGTTAATGTTTCAAACTATATTTTTTGCCATCTTTATTAACATGTAAATGGTTGATTTTACCATTTTGAAAAATTTCTAATAAAAGTAATAAAAGTTATTGGCTTATTGCTAAAATTCAGAAAAATCATATAATCATAAATCACATAATTTTATTAATTAAATAACAATATATTTATAATAAAAGAATAATTTATTAGTATATATATAAACAAAATTATATTCAAAAAAGTAAGCTAATATTGTAAAATAAAAATCTGTAAAATATAATACTATTTTAGTTATTTTAAAATGCCAAAAAATTTTCTGTAACTTTTGTTAAAAATTTTGAAAATTAATAAAAGGAAGTAAATTAAAATAATATAAGATTTCTTTTACTAAAATATAACTACCTAATTTTTCTTTTTATATCAGCTGATTGGAAAAATTAAGCCAATTAATATTTAAGCTCAGTTGGTAGATTCATTATATAACTGATGGGTTACTTTTTATTATTATTATGGAAGGCTTTTCTGACCAGCCGATATGTACTTCATATATATTTACCCAAAAATTATTGTAAAAATTCAAATAAATTTTAATTAAAAGATAAAATAAATAATTTAAAATTTGATATTTTTATTTATTTAAGTATATTTTTATTTTATTCAAAATAATTTAAATATTGCAAAGTTTTTTATTAAAATAAATAATTATAAACAAATTTAAACCTATAATATTTAGAATTTTACTATAATTCATATTTTAAATTTTAGCGAATTAGTATAAATTTAAATGGAATGATTTGATTTTGAAAAATTAGATCCATTTTAAAAGAAGTAAAAAGTACTTAAAAGTTATATATGTAATATTTAAGGTTTTACTAATTCTATCAATTCAGTTCAATTTAGTTTAGTTCAACTTAAATTTAATAATACTAGTTAGTAACTTAGTATAATATTCATTAAGTAAAATTAATGTAAAGAAATATTAGTTTTTAAAGTTATACCTTTAAAATTATTAAACTTAAAACTATATTTTCTGTGTTCTGAATTTATAAAAAAATAAATATTAGTTAATATTTGTTAAATAAAATAAAAAGGTATAAAAAATAAAATGAATATTAGTTAATATTTATCAAATAAATATAAAAAAATAAATTTTTAAAAGTTTACTTTCAAAATACTATTCAGAAAGCTATAGATATCTAATATAAAATTTATAATAACTGTCTTTTTATTAAAATTAATTCAATTTGCTTTTTTTTTTATTTTTTGCTTTTGCAGTTATTTTAACATTTAGTGATTTGATTTGAATAAAATTTTTTTTTATTTTGTAAAATTTAATATTAGCTATAAATTAAAAGAATTCATCAAAATTGAATTACTGGATACTAAAAAAATTGCAAAAAACTGATTTTTTAAAAAGTTAAAAAAAAATTAATTCACTTTAAATTACCAGTATAAGTTATTTTAAAAATATTTAAAATTCTTTATAAATCTATAAAAAAAGAAAATTAAAATATTAATTAACATTTTATTTAAATAAAAAAAAATAAAAAAATAAGAGTATTTTAAAGAAATATAATCATTAATAGTTCAAATTTTATTTTTATAATGATTATTATTAAATTAGGATTTATTATTTTTAAATAAAATATTTATTTATAAATAAATTAAATAAATTAATATAATTAAGAGTATTGCTAATTTTAACTGGAGGGATAATTCCTCTTCAACTTAAGAATTTAAAAAAAATAAACTTTTTTTATGAAATATATAAAAATAAATATAATTGGATATTAATCGCATAAAAATTTGGCAATTTTTGGTTTTAAAAAAAAATTTTATTATAAAAAATACAATTTAACTATAAAAATCAAAATTATGTAATTTTCTCAAAAACCATTTAAACAACTACCTTTTTTAACTTAATAAAACCTTTTCTTTTCATAAATTTACATATAATCTTATTTTTAAATTACTATACAAGTCAATATTTTAATTAAAAATTAAAATAAAGGGAAAAGGAAGGAAAATTTCTCCAGATTAAGTTTAGTAATTCTCTATAATTAATTATAGGAAATAATAATTTTACGCAGGTGCATTGCAATGCACCTCCTTTTTGGAAATTATTAAATAGTAAATTTGCCGATCATAACGTAATTATAAATGATCGACAAATTTACTATTTAAAAATTTCCAAAAAGGAAAGATATGTTCAAACACAGGTGTATTCAAATTTTAAATCCTTAATTATATTAATTTATATTATTTAATATTTATATATAAATTAATATAAGTATATATAAAAATAAACTTTAATAACTTTTATAATATAAAAGTAATCTGATAATTTGAAAAAAAAACTCAAAATATAATTTTATCAGTTTATATTTCAATTATCATATAAAAAAACTTACAAATATTATATAATTAGAGTGAATTTATTTACTGCATTCTGCGTTACAAAGCATCCTTTCTTTTTTGTAAATTATTTATATTGATCTTTAGTTTATACACCGCACTGATAAAAAAATGGTCTATCCTACACATATCCTACACATATCTTACATATATCGGGTACTCAAAATGTAGAAAATCATACACAAATAATACACAGATTATACGCATATCGGATGCTTATATATATAGTATACCTATCAGTACTGATATATGTATGATATATATATTAGTACCCGATATGTGTATGATATGTGTATTATTTGTGTATGATTTTCTACATTTTGAGTACCCAATATGTGTAAAATATGTGTAGGATAAATCATTTTTTTACCAGTGCCGCACCCTCTTAAAATGGCAAATAATAAATATAAAAATATATATAAATTTGTAACGTAGAGTGTGATGACTGGAATACATTATTTCATATAATTATTAAAGGAGAAAAAATAATAATCAAAATCTTATATTATACTTAATCAAATTATATGATTTATAAATATTATAATTTAATTGGTTATTAAATTTAACAAGAAGAAGGAGAAAGTAAGTTTATATTAAACTGAATATTACGTAATACAATCTACTCGCTTTATAACGAAGTCAGTAGTTTGGCCAATTAGACTTTCATTATAAAAATATTTGTTATTACTATAATAAATTATTTGGTATAATATAACGAATTATTTGGTATATTATATAATGGATATTTATCATATAACATTATAATACTTATATATAATCTAGACGTAGATCACATTATTTAATATATTACAATTTATTATATTATATAATGTATAATGCGTTACAAAAAAAAAATACTATTTAGTTTATATTAATAAAACTATCAAAATTTGTTTATCTTGCAAAAATAAACTGTTGTTTTGAAACTTCCTTTTTTAGCTTTCTAACAAATTTCAATTCTTTCTTTTTTATATTAAAAACATCTTCTTGTTGTTCTAAATATAAAATAATTTTATCATAAAATCCAATAGCTTCATTATGAGTAATAAGTGGTAATAAAGGATCCAAATCTTCTATTTCTTTCTTTTGATTATCATTATCATTAGGCCACTCCAATTTAATAGTTTGTTTAACGTCTTTTACACTTATTTTTTTTGAAAATTTTTTAAAAATAAACGAACATATGTTATATCACGTGTCTTATAATAACATTACCGATCTGTATATTATTTAAAAGAATTTCTTTCTAGTGTAATTGAATCTACCAAAGAAAATGGTATAATTAATAAAAGTAACATATATAAACTTATTAATTGCATTATCTGTAATAAATTAAGATGTACTTTTAGTAAAAATGCATTGAGTGATAAAGAAAAAACTATGTTTATTTTTAAATGTTTACTTAATTTAACCTCCTCCCCCCCTCAATTTTTATATAAAATTAGGACGTTAAATAAACTATTAAATTGGAGCAGCCTTATTAGGAAGAATTAACTTTAAAATCTCTTCGTTTGATATCATATCTGTTGTAATTTCAGAATCATCATATTGAACATATTCATCAGCAGAAAAGGGATTTTCAAAATCAAGTTTATTGATCAATTCTTGAATTTCATCCAATTCTTCTATATGTGTAAGACAAATCTGTCTTTCAGCTTCAATATCCATATCAGTTTCATTATTCATATCAGTTTCATTATCCTCATTTTTTGGCAAAATATCAGCCTTTAACTAACAGTTTTTGATTATATTTTGTGTAATATTATTCCATGCATATGTGGTGTATTTAATACGTTTTTTGATATTAATTTTGGTGGGTTTGATGCCATATTCATTATAGTTATCAAAAGCTTTAACCTGATTTTTCAAAAACAACTTTCAATATTGTGGCTAATTAAAAAAAATATATAATTAATTTAATTAAAAATTATTAAAAATATTGATAAAAAAATAAATTACCTTAAAACTATTAATAACTTCTTAATCACACAGTTGCAAGTGTGCTGTAGTGTTTGGAGAAAGGTGCTCAATTGTAATATTAGTGAAATGTGTATTGTCATATAAGGCGTGGGTTGGTGCATTATCAACGAAAAGGAGAATGTTTTGACCTAATGTTCTCATTCGAACATCAAGATTTTTAAGATAATCATTCCAAATAGATACCTGCATCCAACTTTTTGAATTCCAATAATAATTTACTGGAAGTGTATTTTTCTTGATACCTTTAAGGGCTCGTGGATTTTCATATTTGTGTATAAATAATGTGCACATTTTTTCACTTCCAGTTGTATTATAGGTAAGCAAAATAGTTACACGATCTTTTGATTGTTTTGTTTCAGCAACTGGACCATTTAATATTGTATGGTTAGGTTTCATTTTTCAGAAAAAATCTGTTTCATCACAATTAAAAATATCTTCAAGGGCATAATTCTTTAGAGTTTGACGAAGATTTTCATGCATTGCATCAAGATCTTGAAGTGGCGCACCTGCTGCTTCTCCATGTATATTGTATTTTTTAAGATTATGCCGCTTCTTAAAATTGTTAATCCATCTAGTCAATCCTTTGAATTTTTCTTCTTTGCACAAAAAAGCAAATTCTAAAGCCTTAATTTTGAGAATTTCATCACTAATATTAAGACTAACTTGAAGGGCATTTTTTACTCAAAGAGATAAAGCTTCATCAATAATAATGAATAGAAGTTTTTTTTCGCATCTCAAACCAGCTTTGATGTGAGTTATTAAGATCAATATAAAGCCATCGATCTTTTGCTTTTAAAATATCACTAATCATCTCCTCACTAACTTCATATTCATTAGCCAACTCTTTTTGTTTTAAAAAAGGCTTAGATATTTTCCTTAAATAGATTTCTTTCTTTTGTGTTGCAGTAAGAGACTTACGTTTTTTGGGAACTTTATCATTATATTGTTTTTTAGTGGTTACTTTTGGCATATTAAAATATATGTGAGACGAAGCAAAAAATGAAGTTGTAAGAATAATAAAATGTAAAACTAAGGTTGCTTGCCTAAACTTCTCCAAAATTCTACAATTAGTTTTTCCAAGATTTTACTATAGTTTTATTATAGTTTTGGCAAAGTTTTAGCAGTTTTGGCATTTATAATAAATTTCATCTAGTTTCGCCTTTCTCCAGAGTTTCACCAACTTTTTAATAAGACTTTCATATAGTTTTGGCAAAGTTTCGCTATTTCAGCATTTCACCAACTTGCCAAAACCTCTTAGTTTCTCCAGCAACCTTAAGCGAAACATGAACTTATCATTATTATTTAAGAAAAATGGTTAAAAATTACTACATTTGAAAAAAAATACCATGTAAAATTAATGACAAATTGTCTTTATGGTAAAATTTCATTTCGCAAAATTTTTTGTTATAATAAAAAAAAATTCGCTATAAAAAAACTTTGTTACAAAAAGATTCATTTTATATATATTTGTTCTACATTTTACTTCGTTAAACAGTATACAACATTTAATTAGTAAAATTCGGTATAAGTAAGGTTGCTTGCTAAAACCTAGGGATTTAGGCAAAATGGCGTTTTGCTGAAAAGCGAAATTCTGCTAAAACTATATTAAAGTTATATTAAAAAACTGGCAAAACTTTAGAGAAAGGCGAAACTGCTGAAACTTATTATAAATGCTGAAACTGCCAAAACTCTGCCGAAACTATAATAAATCTATAGTAAAATTTTGATAAAACTAATCGTAGAATTTTGAAGAGGTTTAGACAAGCAACCTTAGGTATAAGGCGATTTTTTAATATATTAAAATTAGAACAATACTAAAGATCTGTTATATTAAGAAATTTGTTAAATCAAACTTCGTTATAAAGCAAGTAGACTGTGTATGTAACTTCTCTAATTTTAATAAGTAATTAGATTTTTAAAATAATTAATTTTATTTAATAAATAATGTATCATATTTTCAAAATTCTAATTTTAATAAGAATTAGATTTTTAAAATAATTAATTTTATTTAATAAAATAATGTTTATCATATTTTCAAAATTCTATTTAAAAGAATTTTAGAATACTAAAAATCTATAAAAGAAAACTAAAATATTATTCAACATTTTGTTTAAATAAAAACAAAAAAAAATAATAAATTTCTTTAAAATTCTGTTTAAAAAACTGAAATTTTTTTTTTAAAAAAATTAAAATATTAATAATATTTTAAATTAAAATTAAAATTAAAAAGAAAATTATGATTTATCGCATATGCGATTTATCGCTATACCCCATTTGTTATGTGATTTGATTAGTTTAATAGGACCCCGGATATCTCCAAAACAGGTCATAAGTCACACTTTCGGCAGATTAGCCCATTTTTCAGGCAAAAATCGTTTTTTGTAAATATCTCGGCATCCAGTAGTCCAATTTTGATGAACTTTTTTTTAAATTGTAGAGCTAAATGAGGGCTACAAAATAAAAAAAAGTTCATTAAAATTGAATTACTGGATGCTGAGATATTTACAAAAAACGATTTTTTGAGTTTCAGCAAAAAGGGGTGTTTTTGGCCAAAAGTCCATTATGACCTTTATATTAGATATCCGGGGTCCTAGTTTAATTATGTAATAGATATGGATTTGCGTAATCATTTTATTGTAATGATGTAAAATAAACTATAATCACGTGAATTATACTTTTAATAAACTTTCGATTATCAAGTAGATCAGTATTTTTTACGCTTTCTTTCTCTCTCTCTCTCTCTCTCGAAATGTTTTCATTTTAGCTATTACTTTCATTAATATTTGAACGTAAAACACTATTTTTTCGCTAATATTGAACATAAACACCTTTTTTTTCATTAATATCGAATGTAAATTACAGTCAACTCCCTCTATAGTTACTCCCGTTATAGTCACATTCTACTATATAGTCATACCAGTTGAATGTTCAAAACACTTTATTATTAAAATCTATCCTATATAGTCACAATCTATCTATAGTCACTACTCACTATCACACCTATCCTCAAAAATCTTATATTAAAAAGAACCGTTTATAATCGCAGTTATATAAAAAATATATTAAATAACATCTAATAATCGTACAACGATGTATCAGAGCTTGTTAGAATCGTCTCACTGAGACGAATCGAATGGTGGTAGTTTTATCCTTTTCCTTTGCTATTGTTTACGGCCAGACCACCCATTGCCTCTTATGAGACTAATCTCGGGTCTGTGTCCTATCATCTTCAATAGGCAACCATTAAACCGAGTACTTAATTCCTCAGGTAACAGCACCATGTGAAGACATCCCCCATCGAGCCATTTTAGGCTGATCTGAAGCTAGGTACACGCCGCCTACTCATCCTTAATCCATTGCATGATACTGGTACTCAATTTATTTTACGACCTTTAGAGAGCACCTACTTTCATGGAGGACTTTCGACAGGTAACATCAACCATCTAAGCACCTTTCCATACCACCATTTTAGGTACGAGGTCTCACTCAAAGGCCACTACAGCCCGCGATTACCTAGCACTGATAGTACAGTTGTTTACCCCAAGTGGTATACTTATGTAGTGACCACTCGGACAGGAAGTAGCAGGCTTCTGTCCAGGATCGCTTTATGGTGGGTATACGACACGGGGATCGCCAACGGGACTAAGAAGTGGGGGAATCGGAACATAACCATGCTACCTGTTCTGTGCACGAACACCTTGGTTGGCCTAAGACCTAACAGAAGGTCTAACTACCACTAAGACATTGCACCCTCAGCTTTACCATCTAGGACGACCATCTAGCAATTACTGTGCAGTGGTATCGTGGAGTGACCCGCCCAGACGGAAGTCCCCCCAAGGTATAGTAGTGACCTCAAGGACAGGACTGCGCACATGCCAATGGCCTCATAGGGAACGTTAGAAGGACACCATGACCCTTAGTTGAAATGTGCGGCCTAACTGTACACACTAATTCACCATGATGCAGTCCAACTACACTAATTCCTGTATTTTCACGCTATTGGTTGTAGCGTCCGCAGTAAAATTCTTTTTATTTCCGTGGTCATGGGAATCGAACCTGCGACCTCACCATACTCAGGCTTAATGAGGGTCTCAGTGACTAACCACCGAGATAGGGTGACCAACCCTGTTTTATCCTTTTCCTTTGCAAGTGTTTACGGCCAGTACCACCCATCGCTCTTAGAGACTAATCTCGGGTGCGTCTCCTATCATCTTCAATGGGCAACCATTATACCGAGTACTTAATTCCTCAAGTAACAGCACCACTATAGAAGACATCTCCTATCGGGCCATTTTAGGCTGATCTGAAGCTAGGTACACGCCGCCTACTCATCCTATACCCATTGTACGAGACATCGATACTCAATTTATTTAACGACCTTTAGAGAGCATCTACTTTCATGGAGGACTTTCGACAGGTAACATCAACCATCTAGTACCCTTCCATACTACCATTTTTGTTTTATCCTTTTCCTGTGCAAACAGTCTTATGACTTTATTTTTTATTTATACTTTGAACTTCGAAAAATAATCGAACAATATTACAAAAATAAGAAAATAAACTAATAAAAAATAAAAAGAGTAGCTTCACGACTCATACAAGTAAAGAAATCTAAACTAAAATAAAATTAAAGCAAAGAAAAACTGAACTATTACAGAATCGCATACCCCAACTTTACCCGAAGGCCAGTGTGAGTCAACTATCCAACATCCAAAAATCTAATCCGTTACCAGAAAGAAATCCTAAGAGGTTGAACTGTTAAGCGGCGCAGAAAATCCAAGTGCGAGATCCAAGATCCACCCCGAATTATAGAAGAGGATATCCAAGAAATCCAGGAATCCTGAGAAACTGACGCCAAAGAAGAGTTGTGTTGTTGTGGAGTAGTATTAGGGAAAGAATTTGTAGATGGGCCACGTAATTTGGAAGCAGCCGAGATACCCTGCGACTCCTCCCAAGCATGGAAAAGAACATTCCGACACAGCCAAATTTCACCATATAATTCGACTTGGAAGTCATTAAGAAGGGGGTTTTATCCTTTTCCGATCACTGGCTGATGAGTTATTCAACAAAATGTTAAACATCGGCATTATAATATTTCTTGATTTACGTTTACTGTGCCATTTAACATTTTGCTAGATTTCTCGGTACCTAGTGATTGTAAAAAGACGATTTATAGCTCGTTGGAATCGCCTCATCGAGACGAATCGAATGGTGGTAAGCTCATCTCTCTGTGATCAATATTGACGGAGTTATTACTTAAAAACCATTTAATATTTTTTAATTTCGGAAATTGATCTAGTGATTGGATTTCGATGTATCTTATACCATTAGATTCGTCTCATCAAGACGAATCGAATGGTAGTAAGATCGTCTTTCTAGGATCAATATTGGCAGAGTTATTACACAAAAACCATTAATATTTTTTTAATTTCGGAAATTAATCTAGTGATTGGATTTCGACGTATTTTATACCATTAGAACCGTCTCATCAAGACGAATCGAATGGCGGTAAGATCATCTCTCTACGATTAATATTGGCGAAGTTACGATACAATAAAGTTTTAAGTATAATTCTGGCTAAAATTATGTTGATTTTTGGCCGGAATTATGATATACAAATATAAGAAATTTTTTATATAGTCACATCTCTTTATAATCACCAAATATTGGCCTTCGGGTAAAGTTGGGGTATGCGAATTCTGTAATAGTTTAGTTTTTCTTTACTTAATTTTATTTTGTTTAGATTTCTTTACTTGTATGAATCGTGAAGCTAGTTCTTTTTATTTTTTATGTTTATTTTCTATATTTGATATTTGTAATATTGTTCGATTTGTTCTTTGTACTTTTCGTTTAAAAATTTAATAATAAAAGATAAAGTCATAAGACTGTTTGCTCATAATCACCAAATATGCACAGACAGATAGCTTGGTGATTGGGTTCGATTCCCTTCTCTGATGGGCCCTGGTTGGTGATTCCTGGTGGTTGATACCCACCATAAGGGATGATCCTGGGTAACACCTACAAGCTTACTGTTCAGGTGGTCACTACAAAGTATACCACTTGGAGATTACAACTGTACTATCGGTGGTGGGTAATCGCGGGCTGTAGTGGCCTTGGAGTGAGACCTAGTACCTAATATGGTGGTATGGAAGGGGTCTAGATGTTTGAAAGTTATCTGGCGAAAGTCCTCCGTGACAGTAGTAGTGGTGAGGGGTTTATAATAGTAGCCATTACAGTATCGTACAACGGATTAAAGGACGAGTAGGGTGGTGTTCAGCAGATTCGAAGGCCTTCGGGTCACTTGGGATAAGTCCTTGCGTTCTGGTTGTGGTGTTGAATTGTCCCTGTTAAAAGGTGGCAGGGATGGTTACATCATGGCTTAGTGAGGATGATGCAATGAACGACCTACCTCCATAGCCTTCAATAGAGGGTGCGGAAAGTAGTGGCCACTAAACTTACAAAACACTTGTAAAATAATCACCAAATATGGACTGTCCCAAATGTGTGACTATAAAGAGAGTTGACTGTACTTTATTTACTACTTTATGGAAAATATGGAAGAAGAGTCTAGCGAAGACACTCAAACCTTGGAATTTACACATGGTACGTATAGCTTAGGGTTAGGGTTAGGGTTAGGGTATGTTGGATTAGGGTTTGGATTAGGGTTTGGATTAGGATTAGGGTTAGATTAGGGTTAGATTAGGATAGTGGGTTAGTGTTAGTAATGTGAACTTTATAATTTACTAATTATTTATTTATTTTTTTTTAGATGATTGCAATAATATAGGTAATGAAATGATCTTGTCTAATGAGAATCACCATACATTATTGTATTCAGGAAGGAAGTATGAATCATGGGAAGCTTGTGAAAATTTTATTATCATGTGGGCCAAGCAGCAGGGCTTTCAGATTATTAAGGATCGTGTAGTACGTTTGGAAAGTATCATTTGTCGTCGCACATATATATGTTTTCACAGACGTACCTATGAATCAAATTTTACTAAGACACTATTACAAAAAAAATTGGTTGTCCGTTTGTTGTCATCCTTCTCAATGGTATGATGACAACAAAGATGTTAAAAAAGCTATGCAAGAAATGTTTTTAGTTGCTGACAAATTTATACAGGAAAATATCACTTATAAATATGATGGATTTTCCGATTCTAATATGACTTTATGTTTATTTAATCAATACAATAATGAGTTTTGTGAAGATAGACTAACAATTATGGAACAGAAACTCATCTATAGAAAATTACATAGAATGTATAAAAAAGCGTTAAACAAAGCTTTAGGATCTAATTCTAAATTAGAACAGCTTATCAATCTGTTACAAGAATTCACAGAAGATGGGGAATCAGATTTCGAAGAGTTAAATGAAATTAATGAAACTAATCCAGAGGATGAAATAATTGATAAAGAAAATGTTGATCCTTTAACGCCAATATTGCGAAATCCGAAGAAAAGAAGTGGTAAAGGACGACCATTGGGTACTAAAAGGTTTAAGTCATCCACTGAGACTCCTAAACCTAAGTCAAGAAACTAACGAAATTGCAGAAAATGTGGGAAGGTTGGCCACTATCAAAAAAAATTGCAAGGTACTATATCATTAGCGTATGCAAATATTATGGTTTCTTACGCAAGTTACATTAAATTTTATTTCTATAACTAAGAACAAGAAATTTAACGTCGGGAATAATTAATTAAAATGCATGAATAGAAATAATGTATCAATAGAAAAAATGTATTAATCGAAAGAATGTATCAATAGAAAGATAATAGTAATATGTTAATAATTGTTAATAATTAATTTGTATAGTTATTGCTTTGCTTTAATAAAAATAACGATAAACTAATCACATGATAATAGTTTAAACACGTGACATTTGAGGACTTAGCGATATATCGCCATAGTGATAAAAAAAAAATCCAATTAAAAATTTACCTTTAAAATTAAATCTTTCAGCATTTTGAATTTACAAAAAAAAAAAATAAATGTTAAAAATAACCAGAAATGATATCATTTCTTAAGAGGAAAAAAAGTGTAATCTAAATATCAGAATAATAATATGATCAGAAAAATAATTACTGAATTTCTAATACTAAATTTAAAACAATTTAAATTTCTAAAGATTCTACTAAATTTTAAGTTTTATTTTTTTACTAATTACCTATTTATTTATATATAATATTAATTATATGATTACCATACATTACAAGTAGTGTTCTGCACAAATCAAATTTCTCCTTTGAAATTCAATTCAATTCAGATTTGATTCAACCTCCAAAAATTATTATCTCAAGATCTAGTAATCCAATTTTGATAATTTTTTTAATTAATAGGTCTCATTGCCCTGATCAAAATAAAAAAGTAATCGTCAAAATCAGACTGCAAAATCGAAAGTTATTCGCAAAATACATTTTTATTATTCGAGAATAATCAGAGTCACACTATGTCATGAATCAATTCGTGCAGAACACTAATTACAAGCTATAATATCTCACTTTTTTATATCCTGTAAAAAAAGTTAATTCGTTTTTTATATTCCATCTTTTTTCTGTAAAAGACTTATATTTTTGAAATTAATAACCTTATATCACAGAATGTATCAAATTATTTACATTTTCTGTAAATGGATCTGTGAAAAGCAGAATTTTTACAGAAATAATAGATAAAATTTTTATAGGGATATAGTATATATAGTACTTCTCAAAAAAGAAATTCTATTTATTATTGATTTTATTATTTAAATAATTTAATAAATATTTTAAATATATGTAATATATAATAATACTTTGATTATTTTATAAATTTTAACTACTTTTTATTAATAGTAAAATTTATGTAATAGAAAAGCTAGAAAAATATAGGATATATATATTGCCAAAATAATTTTTAATTTTGAATTAATTTTAGCTTTGTAATATAATTTTACAGTATATAATATAATTATCTAAAATTTGTTAAAAGATTTTATTAGACTTTAAAAAATTTAATAATTTCAATTAAGTTTGTATAAATTTTAAATATATAAAATTAATTAATAGAATAAAGTAAATAAACTTAATCAAAATTATTGCCAATAAAACTAAAATTATCAGAAAATTTCTTTATATTTACTAAATTTAGACTTTTAATAAACATTTCTATTAAGTTTTAATTGGTTATTTTCATACACTTAAAATTATATTATAAATATTATAAAGTTAAAATTAATTTAAAATTTGCAAAATACTTTTATTTTAAAATATTATATTTAACTATTAATATAAAAATAAATAAATGTATTTGTACATATTTTATTTATAACATCCTTTTTTTATTTTTTTTAATAATAAATTTAGTATGCATTTTACAAATAAAATTTTTATATGCAAAATTTGATTTGAAAAACTTTTTCATAGACAAAATTTTAAATTATAAGCAGTTTCTTAAAATTTTTTAAAAAAAATGAATTTATTTCTCACTTTGGATGAGTAATATTATTACTCACCCCTATTATGTGATAAGCATTTTAATTGACTTATTAAGGTTGCTTGCCAAAATTAGGTAATTTAGGCCAAGGCCGAAACTTTTTTGTAGCCAAAAGTTTAGGCAATTAGGCAATCAAAAATAAATTTGCCAAAATTTATAATGCCGAAATTATTGCCAAAAGTCCAAAATTTGACTGAAATTATTGGTATAATTCTGGCCATTTTTAGGATGTAATTCTGGCCAAAAAATGATCGACATTAAAATTTCCTAATTTTGGCCAAAATTAAGACCGAGTTTTAGTCTAATTTCAGCATTTTCGGCATTTGATTTGATTGGCCAAAATCTTTCAGAATTTCCTTTTTAGTTTTGGCAGGCAACCTTATGACTTATTTTTGATTATAACAGCTAATCAGCGACATAACACATAATTTATTTATAATTTTATTCTTTTGAAAATTTATCATTATTAATAGAAGAATAAAATACAATTATTCAAAATTAAAATTTACAATTATTTATCTTTGACATAATTAGTATTAATAATAATGAAAAAATATGGAAAATAAAAGATAAAGTGATAGATATAATTTAGTAGTAATATTTATTTGACATATAAAGTGATCTGAAAGCCAGAGAAACAGAAATAAACCCAATCAAAGATTAAAAATACATCCAAAAATGATAAATCAAGAATAATACAAGAAATATATGAAATGTTTAATGAAACATTCAATGTTTAATAATATCAATGATCTTGATGATTATCTTGATGTTGAAATAAGCAAGATGAATGATGATATTAATATCGAAAAGCAAAAATAATAAAGAGTAATAAAAGCAAAGAGGAAGAAACAAAAATGAAAGGCAAGAGAGTGAAGTTAGAGGAAAAATGAAAGGGAAAAGAACAAAAATAAAAATAAAGGGAAAGGGAAAGATTTAAGAAGAAAAAATGGAAAAAAAAGGAATTAAAATAAAGAGAAATAAAAATGAAATGAAGAAGAATGAAAATGAAACAGAAATGAAATAAACAAAATGAAAATAAAACAATGAAAAGATTATGAAAGGAAAAGAAAATGAAAATTATTAGTAATGAAGACGAGAAAACAATAACTAAAAATTGAAAAACAACAGAAATAAAACTACTTATTTAAAGAGAATCGGCAAATCTAAAAAAGAGAAAAATTTAAGAGTCACCAAAATCTAAACAAAGAAAAAATCTAAAAGCCCGAAATCTAAAAAAAATGAAAGGAAAAAATTAAGATTAAACATAAAAACAACAAGAACAAAATTTAAAAATAAAAGAATCAAAAAGTAGTAAATAAAAAAAAAGAACATACTTTGATTGTGAAACTGGAAGGACTCATCTTTTTCTTACTTTTTTAAGTTTCAGTAAATCTCCAAGACTTCAGATGAGTGTATTTTTTTTCATTTTTATTTTTCGTTTATAATTTAATTTTACTAACCAGTTGTTTCTTTATTTTTTTATTAGTCAAGTTTTAAGGACTTAAAGAAAGGAAAAAATAAAAAGAAAATGAAAATAAAAAGAACAAAGATAAAAATGAAAGGAAAAATAAAGTGAAAAAATGTAAATGAAAATGAAAGGGAAAATAAAAATGAAAGGATATGAAATAAAAAGGAAAATGAAACAAATAGGGATAAATATAAAGACAAAAGGAAATAAATATAAAGTGGATGATAAAAAAGAAAAAATTCTATAAAAAGAAATAAAACAAAGTTAGTAAAAAATAAGACCTTAGACATTACATATACAATTCAGAGAATAACTTTTTAATAAATTGGCCTAAATTTCAAAAAAAAAATCACATTTTTTGCGATTATCTCAGCATTTAGTAGTTTAATTTATGCAAACTTTTTTTGTTTTGTAGCCCTCATCGAGCTCTATAAAATAAAAAAAATTTGCATGAATTGGATTATTGGATGCCAAGATAATTGCAAAAAACTGAAAATAAAAAAAGAGTAAATTGGATCTTTTTTGGTAAAAAGTCAGTTGTGAGTTTTATAAATGATGTTCGGGATTCTGTAAAAATAAAGCAAAAGCAAAAAAGAAAAGAAAATCAAAGAAACGAAAAAAATATATCTTTAAGTGTAAAATCAAAAGAGCTTGTCTATACTGAATAATTCATTATAGCATTAATGAATTTATTTATAATGAAGTCCTGATTGGTCAAAACAGAGGTTTGTTATATCAAGAATGAACTGTAAACTTAATATTAATAAAGTATATATAAATCATTAAAAAAAAAAAAAATATTTATTAAATATAATATAAAGTGGATTTTGTATTTAAAGTTTTATTAAAATAAAATTTAAAAATAAATATTTAATTTACTTTTTTTTTTGAAATCAGCGATATTTAAAAATTTTATTAGAGAAATTAAATTTCTATTATAATATACAAATATAAATAAAAATTAACTAATTTAATTTAGTAAACTTTAAACCACTTGTCATCCCTGTAAGAAGACTTCACGTCTACACTATCAGGTGGAAATTAGGCTATAAAAGTACTTTTTATATTTATACATGTATACTCATTTTTAGAGAAAATCCCCTTCTGAGAAAAAAAAAAAGAATTTTAAATAAAAAAAATAGTGTAAAAAAAAGAGTTAATATATATAGATATGGTACTAATATGGTAGTGAATACACCCTTTTAAACTATACATCATATTTGATTCTGTCATCCTGTTAGTTGGCCAGTGATCTTAACAACACCTAAATTTTAGTTAAAATAGTAAGTTTGACATTATTATCAAAGTTTTTATTATTTGAAGTATATTGCTTTGTATTTCCAAAAGATTTCACTTTCTTATGTTATCTACCATTATCATTTTTCTGCATAACTTTCAGATTCTTATCTTGGTTCTGTTTCTGACCAGTATCTGTTTTCTTTAGTAATTTATTTTTAGACCAGTTCAAGGTAAAAGAAAAATATCTAATCTAAACATTTTTAAATTCTTTAAAGTTGAATTCTATATTAAGTACTTTATTCAGGCTTATTCAAGTATTGAAATATACAATCAACTTTCTTCTTTCATGATTTTGAATGATTTTGAAAGGTAAAGTACCATTTAATTGTGATAGCATAAATTGAGCAAAGTTCTCTGCATTGTAAACAACATTATTAGTAACAAATTTGGACACATCTAACTATCATATAGGCATTTTTTCAAATGAAGCAATCCAAACTCCATTATTCCAATTTAGTAAAGCCCACTCATTGAGATTAATAGACACGGTCACTATTGAATATTTCTTTTATGTCTTAACTTTAAATGCAATAACTTTACCTCATTTCTTTAAGTTCGTAAGAATATCAATTTGCAACATGATGGAAGAGATATTGTAAATAATTATTTCCTGAATATTAACCTTATCTTGTGATATATATTCAGTTATAATAGTCGATATAGTTTTCTCTAGTATAAACTTAGACTTTTTCATTTTCTACTGCTGCAGTTTGTCAAGTATATTACTCTTTGTTGAAGTTTTTTGAGTGTTCCATTTATCCAAAAAGAATGGTGATGTAAACCAGAAATCATTGGAACTGGAAATATTTAATTTACTTATTTTATTAAAAGAATTTTTATATTATTATTATTTTTTTGCAATGCATTTGTAAATTATTATTATTTTTTTTTTTATCGCAATGTATTTAATAGTTTATTAAAGTAAATGTTAAAGCAAATTACAAAAGTAAATAAAACTCTAAATCTAATCTAATATTATTAACTACCAAATCACTCGTCATACCAAAAAGCATCTCACATGTGTACTGTTGAGTAATACGTTTTGCTTAGAAGGTAAAAAGTGTTTGAAACGTCCTATCTTAGCATAAATGCCCCTCTTTCTTCACAAGGTGATTATGGTACCACATTTATTTATAAATTATTAAAACAATTAAAGTAATACAAATTACATATAGTATTACAAAAATTATTTTATACTTGTTATACTATTTGAGTATTTTACATATGCACTGTTAAAATAATTGATTATGCTAAATAGATAAACCATGATAATTAGATAGATCATAATAATGAATTATTTTTAGCTAAAAGTCTTATTATTATTACAGCAAAGAAAATCATGAAAAATATTTATATTATTAGTATTAATAAAAATTTATATATAATATATAAAGTTATATTAATAGTTTATTTTAATACTGCTTTTTTAGTTATATCTAAAATTTTTATATTTAAAAATTACATTAAAATTTTAAAGGTATTTATTAAATTTTAATATAATAATTATTATAGTGATACCATTCTAAGTGCACTTCCCTTAGGACATAATAAAAAAATAGTAGAATAATGTGCATTTAGAGAGGGTGTGCATTTATAAAGAGTAAAATATTAAGAGCTTTTACAAGTTGAAATCAGATTTACCATATATTTATATAGTGTATGCACTTATAGAGGGTGCACTTATAGAGGTATCACTGTATTTAATTTTTCATTGAGTTATATAATATTTAAAATAGTTAAATAAGTTAATAATTTATTGAGATTTATTGAGAGCTGAGAACTGAGAAGAATTATTTAATAATAACAATGAATTTTTAAATTTAAATTATTAATTAAAAAATATAAATAGTATAATATAAATAAAGGAAAAAGCATTTAAATTTAAATAGTTTTTAATGAAATAAATATGGGTTAATTTAGTTTAAAAATAATTTTGTAATTTTTTATTTTTTTTATATTACTAGATTATTTGTGATATTATATAAAATTAAAATTGGATATAATAAAATATAATAAAATATCTGTTATTTACTGCAAAAAAAATCTTTATTTTCTTTTTAATTATACTATTTAAATGACCTATGTAGATTATTTTAACTTTAAGATAATTCTTTTTGCATTTAAAGGCTTAATTTTTCTCATATAAATATTAAATAATTGCATTTAATTAATATTAAGTATATGATTTTTTTGTCTATTCATTTTATAGCTAAGCCTCTATTATAGCAAAATTTTTTTGAATTTTTATTTCTTTTTCTTTTTCTTTGAACGAATAAGAATGATATATGGATCAATGCCATTTCGATAATGCTCTGTCCAACTAAGTATCCATCTAAAATAAATTAATCAATTATAAATAAATATTTATATTTATATATTATTAATAAAAAAAAATACCTACTTTCGTTGCTTTGCAGGTATACCCATTTCACTTTTCATTTCATAACTCGAAGCTGTAAAAAGATGTTCCCAATCCTTTTTTAAAAAAAAAATTAGGAAAATCTATATCGTAAATAATAAAATTAATAATATTTTTGCTTAATATAATATACCCGAAATTTATCAGCCAATTCATTACATCCTCTACCACATTGTTCTAAAAAGGACTTGGGATCAATGAATTGACCTTATTATTAAAATAAATAATTGCAAATTAATATAACATTATAAGATCATGATAGTAGCCCGTTAAAGTTTACAAGATAAAATATAAATTATTTTATACCAAGCGTAGTATATACCTCGTGGTTCCGGAACAGATTTTTGTTTATTTTGGATATTTCGTATTATTATTCTAGAAAAACTTGCATTATTAACTGAACATGAAGAGAATAATAATTGAGGAACGCGACTTTTAGATAAAATCATTTTAAATTTATATATCTATATACAGAACTGACGTAAACAGTCCGATTGATCTCTGGAAGTGTATACCTTTGGCCAAGTATAATATTATGTATAATTGCTTTAATAATGATGTTCAAAAAGATTGTAATGAAAATTTTTTATTATTTTGATGTTGTGTTACGTGACGTAAGTGTGGCTTAGATTATATGGTTATAGTATACAACAAAATAACTTCTTTTCCTCTAAAATTACTATGTCTTATAATAATTCCGCTTCTTCCGAGACTTTAATTTCATTATTAAATAATTCTTTAAATACAATAAAAAGCGAAAACGTAAATGTGGACGTGAACGAAAATGAAATGATTGAAGAACTAAATCCGGAAGAAAAATCTAATTTAATAAAGTTGAATTCTTTTTTATTTTATTTCCTTTTTTTTTAAAAAAAAAAAATTGATTTATTTTGAAATTATATTATTGTTATTTTAGGGAAATTCTCGAATTACAAGAAGGATTAAAAGGTAGCTTTACTACTTTATATAATTCTTTTTTATAAAAATATATGCGTGTATATATTTTATATTTATATATTTATATATTTATTTACTAATTCGCCATTTCAATTATAATGATCAAATAGCTTTAATTCAAAGGACTGAATCAGTTAAAAACGATCATGATCAAATGCAATCAGGAAATCAAATTTTACAAACGTATATAAATAATTTAATGTCTTCTGATGTGTTGTCTTCTGCAAATGGCAGCAAAAAAGAAGGATAAATACTTTTTAATGGTTTAGAGAGTATGAAAGAGAGAGAAAGAAATTATAATTTATTTATTTTTTAATTATTTATTTTAATTTATATTTTTTAATTTATTAATAATAATCATCTGTTTTAGCATAATATTATATATATATATATATATTTCATAATATTAGATTTGATGGATTGGATTTGATGTGTTGTATATGATGTATTGGATTTAATAATTAGATCTATAATTAAGTTAGAAAAATGAATAATCCAAAATAAATGAATCTTTGATCATAGAATCTTTGAATCACAAGAACATATTCAAGACGTTTATTAATTATAGCTCATTCTATTTTAAGAAAATTGGACCATTGTGTGACATTTCGGAAAACATTTTAATTGATCTCAAATATTTAACATCGGATGCGCATATTTTGATAAATTTTTATTACTCCCGGTAAATTAAATCACACAAATGGTAATTGATGTAAATTTATGAATGTATTTAGTTAGTTATTTACAAATGATCTTATCTTCTGTTTGTTTGTTCAATAATTATCAGTTTTTGTTTGTTTGACTTTAGAAATTGTTTTCATAAATACCAATCGTATGAATTCAATGACGTGGCAGATCGCGGAGTATTTGCTGAGTTAATCGGCTAGTAAATTTAATTCATGTAAAATCAACAATCCCTCTCCAAAAATAATAAATAAATATTTATATTTTATAAACAAAAAATCACTAATCAATTTTCGTATTCATTATTTATTTGTACATATTACGCATATTACATAAATTAAAATCTTAAATTTTTTTTTTTCTTTTGTTAGTCGTTAAGAAGAAAAAATAATAATTACTTCAAATAAAATCTTATAATATTTCTTTTTTTTTAAAACAGGGATTGTAGATTTTTCTTTTAAAAAAAAAAGATATGTAAGCATATATAAATTAGGTAAGATTTTCATATAATAAATTATCGAAGCGTGCGCAATTTTTTTAAAAAAAAATCGAAAATAAAATAAAAATATTTGCGACCGGAAAAAAAAAGAATAAAATCTAAAGAAAAAAAAATAAAATAAAATAAAACAAAAATAAAACGAATCGATTAATCTCTTTGGCTCTTTTAGTCGGTGGAAAAAAAAAATCTTTAAACGAATGTGTGTGTATGCTTAAAGAAAAAATCGGAATCATATATAAAATTGGGTTTCACATCACAAGAAAAATGTTTATGGTATGTTCACGTTGTGAAATGTCTACTAAAGCAAAATTTCGAAAGAAAAAATGAAAGAGATAAAGAAGTAAATTGTTCATAAATTCTTGATCTTTTTTTAATTTTGACGTTGATCACCTAAATTTTCAATTTTTATTATTATCGTTACTATTTTTATCCCCACCATCTTTATGCTTATTATTATCGGAACGTTGTATATCTAATAGTCTGCTATCTTTTTCAATAAGTAAATTCTTTAACCATTTGATTTCTCTTTCGAGTTCTTTCACGCGATTCTCCAAAACTTCTGCCTTTTCGGACATTTCCCTTGCATTTTGTTCAAGGGCTTGTTCACGCATTTTCTTTTTTATTCTAAATCTCGCGGATGCAGCAGTATTGCGTCTTCTTTTGTCCTCTTCAGCTATAAATTTAACAAAATATTCTGGATCAGCGAACGTACTAGGATTGTAATAGGGATGACTCATGTAAGTTGGAGGTGGTGGATAATAATATCTAGAATTCGGCGGTATTGGAGGAGTAGGTGTAAGTGGTTGAAAAGTTGATGGTGGACTATAATTCATAATTGATGGATCATTGGGAAGATCAAGAAAAGGAGAGACATTATTTTGAGTAGGTAATGACGCTGGTTGTTGCTCTAGTTGCATTAAAGGAAGTTGTTCAGTCGCAGGAATCATCGCTTCTTCGACGGAATTACCTTGTGAATTTTCAGGAAGTTCAAAGTCTTCATCTAAAAGCCCTAAACCTGGAGGGACGTTAAAAGAAGGCCAAAAATTTGAATTTCCGGATAATTCATTTTGAGACATTTCTCGTGATGTGATAAGCTAGACGTTAAGGGTTAATTTGTGAGGTGAAAGTTGGGGTAGATTTATAAAAGGAGAATAGAAGCGTTATTTTATTTTATTTTTTTTTTTCCTCGTTTATAAGTAAGAAAAAGAAATTAGCAAGCGAGAAAAGGCTTAAAAACCTCACAAACTTAAATTGAAAGGTGAAAAAAATAGAGCCATTTATTTAATAGGACAATTGGATCGACTATTTATGCACTTTAATAACACACTATATCATATAAAGTAATGTGAAAAAGATATATTTGTATTGACATTATTTCAACTAAAAATTTTTTTTTTCTCTCTTTTTTTTTGTGACCGCGAGCCACAAAAATTGACGTTTAAAGTATTTTTTTGTTTCTTTTAGTATAAACGTTTTAAAATATTTTTTTTTATTGACAGAATTGAGAAAGTAGATTCAATTGATTAAAGTTAAAATCTTTTAGATATTTTCCTCCAATAATATTCTAGAAAGATTTCATCATATTAAAGAAAATTTCACTTGCATTTTATTTGATTTGATGCACAATGTACATATTTGTTTATAAACCAAATTCACAAAAAATACCCGTTATTTTTTTGTCTATAGGCAAGAAAAGAAAGACGAATTATCCCTTATAATTGCACCATTTATATTTTTGGTATAGCATGTTTTTTCTTTCCTAATTATGAGAATTCAATAAAAAGAAAAGCTTTATATGGATGAACAACTTTTTTTTCTGGTAAAAAATACTTCAACCTTAAATTAAAACCGATGATTTACGATTTCCTTACTAAAAAGATTTATGCAAAATGTGGATAAGATGGTGTCATTTATATATACATTTGATGCACATTGATAATCCCAATTTTTTTTCAGATTTTACAGTAAATTGCGTGATCTCAATAATACGTCGCGTCATATCTTAACATTAATTTCTTACTAGCATTACGCGCAGCTTTTTTTTTGGGGCAAATTTATGAATTCATATGTTAGAAAATCCCGCATAATAAATGCTGTTTAATTCACTTTTAAATATTCATTAGAAGAAGATCATATCATATCTCTCTATATTTGTCAAATCTAAAATTATCAAAAAATCAAAATAAAAATTTCTTTCTATTTTTTCTATTTTTATTAAAATTACGAAAGAAAATGACATCACAATAATTGAATAATTGAATGATCAAATCCCTTTTCTGATCGTAATATATATATATATACTGTATATATATATGTATGTATGTATATATATGTAAATATATATCAAATATTAATCCCTTTCCTTTTCTGTAATTTACTCGGGAGTTATTATTTATAAAAGGCTCGTGTCGTTGCTCATTTAACCCATTTTGATTTTTTGAGTTTTCGATGATTAATTTGGTTAAAATCTCGATAACTCGATCAAGATTTTTGTGTTATGTTTGAGTACACATTCATACTGTTGTGCGTCCACAATTCTGCTAATTGTTAAAATTTTCTAATTTAACTAAATATTTTTATAACAGTATCTTTGAACGAAGATTTCTTTATGCCGATAAAAATATAATCACGTGATCTCGTTCCTGTTACACTGATATTGTAGTCTTTACCAATATTGTTATTATTATTTATACAATCAATACAAGAAACATGTGACCTTTGCATGATTGTTTTCTGAATTTATGAAATTGATTATGATGTCTTTTATTTATATTATAGATAAGACTAACTCTTATAACTTTTGAAAACCTATCAATCTCATAATCTCATATGAATATCAATTGAAAAAAAAAATAAAAAATATTATGTCAATAAAATGGTAAACATTAACAAAATTAGTAATATTACATTTGGTATAACATCCGACCAGAGTGCTTATTTGGCCTGCATTGTTATGATCTTGCCTGAAACCAAAAAGGATATACTGTATTGTAGCCACACGTCACAAAAATATTCATTGTCACATGACTTTTTTTGAAGAAATTTATATGTTACCTGTCTAAAAAAAAAAGATTATTCAAATACAGCTGCTCATCGGTAATCCTATAAAAAAAAAATATGATCTGTTGTTTTTAAGTCTATGATTTTTTCCGTAAAAAATTATTTTATTCGATGGTCGCAAAAAATCTTGTGACACCTTACTTCTTGACTAGATTAAAGTTTCGTGTTTAGATTTAAATTCCGATTGTAACCGGTTTTATTTGATCCGGATCCGATTTTGGGTCTAATAAACTTAACCTAAATTTTCTGATTTCGTAATAAAAGATGATCACATGTTTTGATTTGGATATAAGATGCCTTTTTAGAGCAACTTGATTTTTTGTCTCCTGAAATCTTTCACAAAATTAAACAAACGTTATTTACTTATTTATTGTTTATTATTTATTATATTTCTTATTTAATTTTTCTTTTTTTTGATTCATTAAAAATGATTTTGGATGATCGATTAAAACAAATATCGGGAGTAAATAAAAAATTCTCAAATTGGTCAAAAGTATTTGAATGTAAACCTGAGTTATTTTTTATGCCAGAAAATGAGGATGATATTATAAAGGTATAAACGATAATAATAAAAAAAAAATTTTTTTTTATTTGAAATTTGTATAAAATATATACATACGCATATATTGATTTTCTAAAAAAAAAAAAAAAATCTATATATACTTATTTATTAATTGTTAACAGATAGTTGAACTAGCTAAACGATATAACAAAAATGTGAGAGCGATCGGTGCAGGTCATTCACCATCCGATTTAGCATGTACTGAAGGTCTTATGATTAATATGGATAATTTTAATAAAATTATCGAGGTATGAAATTTTTTGCTTTGGTTTTTTTTTTTTGTGATCCCGATCATGTGATCTTACCTTTTTTTGTTAGATCGATTCGGAAAATAAAACCGTAACAGCGGAAGCTGGTACAAGAGTATATAAACTAAATGAAGTATTACAGAAAAATGGACTAGCATTAAGTAATTTAGGTTCAATTTCCGAACAAAGTATTGCTGGTGCTATATCAACTGCTACTCATGGATCAGGGATTAATTTTGGCAATATTTCTTCTCAGGTAAGTCATGGTCACTTTATATATAACTTTATATATATATATATACACAGAATTAATTTTATTATTAGGTTATTAGGTTAACTTTATTAACGGCTTCAAAAGGAATAATAAATTGTTCGGCTGATGAAAATGATGATGTATTTAAAGCATCATTATGTAGTATAGGTGCATTAGGGATCATATTAAAAGTTAAAATACGATGTGAATCAGCATTTAAATTAGAATCTAAACAATTTCCAATGAAATTTAATGACATATTAAATAATTTAGATTCTATTGTTAATTCTGCTGAACATGTTAGATTTTGGTATTTTCCTCATACAGAAAATTGTATTATTTGGAAAGCTGATAAAACAATTAAGGTAAGTTCTTTTTTTATAAAAAGTCTCATCTTTTTTACACATAGATTAATTATTTTTTTTATTATTAAGGAATTGAACCCCCCAAAACAAAATTATTTTAAGGATTATATAATTTCATTTCATTTATATCAGTTTTTATTATACATATTACGATATTTTCCATCAAAGCTTCCATTATTAAACCAAAAAATGTTTAATTATAAATTCTCTCAAGAAAAACAATTCGTAGATGATTCTTATAAACAATTCAATTTTGATTGTTTATTTCCGCAATATACTTCTGAATGGGCTATACCACTTGAAAAAACTAAAGAAGCTTTGGAAAAGTTATACGATTGGATAAATAATAACAAAGAAAATGTATTTGTTCATTATCCTGTTGAAGTAAGATTTTCGGATAAAGATGATATTTGGCTAAGTCCCGCTTATAATAGAAAAGTTTGTTACATCGGTGTTATCATGTATAGGTAAGTAAAAAATAAAATTTGAAAAGAGTTCAAATTTTTTTTAGAAATTAATCGATTTTTTTTAGACCATATGATAAACCTGTTTCTTATAAAAAACTTTGGGCTGTATTTGAAAAAATAATGAGATCTTATGATGGAAGACCACATTGGGCAAAGGTACTTACTTTACATTCTTCTAGAGAAGTCAATATAAAATCTAGGTAAAAACTAAAGAAAGAAAATAATTATTCTATTTTTAGGCGCATACAATGACAACAATTGAACTTGAAAAAACTTATCCAAAATTTAAAGAATTTATAAAATTACAAAAATCTTTAGATCCAAATGGAATTTTTTTAAATTCTTATTTAAAAAGACATTTATTTAATCAAATGGATGTTAAAGCTAAATTATAAAGATTAGTCTATTTCACAGAACTTTAGGATTATAGGATTAAATTTGTTAATGTAACATCTCCTGTATCCACATCATAGTGATGGTCATTTGTATTAATGAATAATTGGACGATTGGACTTTTATACTTTTATAAAATAATTCATAATTCAAGTTTAAATAATCATTTTTTTAAATAAATATTTATCGAAGAAAATTCGACTAGGAATTTACTGAAAACGTTTATGCGTATTTCCCTTCTTTATTATTGACAAACTCGCATCGAACTTAGGAGCCAAAGGTTGTAACAAAACCAACTGCACAAATCCTGATCATCTTTGGCGAATCGATTCTAAGAGATGCTTCGCTCATCCCGAAAAATTTAAGATCACAACGAATCACGTCTCCGCTAATATATTCCTGCTCCTGAAGTGGAAATTACGTGTCAACTAATATCTTGTTATACAATTAGAAGGATTGATTGTATAATTTGGTATGTTTACCGTTTATGGTTTATTTTTTTTTTTATATACTGTAATTGGCATGAGGTTCTGCCTTATTTCTCACAGGGGTACTGGTAATATTCAACGATTATTCAACTAGATTAAATGAAATATTGGTGGTATCAAAATTTATTTTTTTATTTCAATCACACATATTTTCAGTCTACAATCCGAACCATTATCTTTCGTTATATGACAACAATTCCATCACTGTTCGCATCCATAATAACAATTATATTTATTCTCGTCTAATTGACATTTGATATAAGAATAAACTAATAAAGGCAAATAAAAATATGTAAAAAGAACCTCTCCCAAAAATAAATGCAATAATAATTCAATAAAAATGTAAAAAAAGAAAAAGATGTATAAAAATGTTTAAATACAATGAAATGTTGAAATTTACCAAAAAAAAGTTAGGAAAAGGGAAAAAAGAATTTACAAAAAAAAAGGAATCACTATACTACAAACGAAATAAATGATTGAATATAATTTAAAAAAAAAATCTATCCTATTGGATATAAATGAATAAGTTATTATTGTATAATCTAATATATTATAACGGATGATGGCAAAAAAAAATCTAAAATCGTGTAAAACAATGTCTGTTCATCAAACAATTTCGCACCTTCTAGTCCCAATAATCATCCAACGCTAACATCCTTTTTATTAATCATACCATTCGTATTTTTTTTTGGTTCATAATTAACATCACTAACTTCTTCAGTTTTACCATCAAAATTCACGAAACCAGGTTTATTAACAACAGAATTTTCATTATATTCTTTAGAAACTAATTGTTTTAAATCAGGATAACTTGAAGACCTTAATGATCTGATTGTAGGTCGGGATCGTATTTGTTGATGATGATGATGTTGTTGTTGTTGATTATAATGTTCTCCAATTCTATTATTACGATTATAAAAGCAAGCCGAGGAAGTGCTCATCATAGGATAATTCTGTGAAGGTAAACTCGTAGTTTTGTTATCCTTTCTTTTTGAATAATAATTATTTGACGAAGGGTGATTAATAATGATTCCATCTTCTTGTGTTGAAGTTGATTTATCAACTTTATTTGAAGGAAGTAGGCTCATATGACCAGGTGTGGGATTTTGCGATCTTAATAATTCTACGGGACATTGTAAATTATAACCTAGTACGGAATATCTTTTGTGATTTGCTTGAGACAATAACGTGTTCCTTTGGTGAATTGGTATAATATTTTTAACAAAGTAACCCACCGAATCCATAGCCTTTGCTGCTGGTTCAAGGAAGTTAAACATTTGAAAAACATGCACCATATCTAAGAATCCATCAAAATTATTTATTAGTTGAAATTTTAAACAAGGTAAAAATATTTTAATAAATTTACCTTCATAAACTTCATATTGAACAAATGTTGTTCCAGTTTCTGATGCTTTATTTGCAACTAAGTAAATTTCATCTTTCAACACTTCAGAATCACCACATTGAATTAATAAAGGGGGTAAATTATTTAAATCTCCAAATAAAGGTGATACGTAAGGATGATTAACTAATTTAGCACGTTCTTCATAAGGATGTAAATATAACTTTACTGGATTTAAAGGATCATCATCTTTTGGTTTAAAGAGATAATCATAAGGTTGATTTTGATCCCAACTTGAACACGACATCGTTAAGTCTAACCAAGGCTATATTAATAAAAAAGGTAAGTAAAGATTACGCCAATAATCAATAAAATAAATTTAAGACCTACAGAAAATAAAACTGCGCCTCCAGGTAACGGCATGTGATTGTCCTTAAGATAATACAATAACGCCAAAGCTACAAAAAGTTAATCTGTATAAGTTATTATGTAAACTAATTTCATAAAAGTTTTACAACGAAAATATAAAAAGAAATTAATACATACATAAGCCACCTCCTGCACTATCCCCAGCAATAACAATATTTTCAGGCTGAATAGCCAAGCCATTAGGGTCAGTCAAATAAAGGAAAGAATGAACAACATCATGAAGACCACAAGGGAAAGGACCTTCTGGGGCGAGTCTATAATTTACCGCTATTGTCATATCATGCGTAAAAATAATTTAATAGAATGTTGGCAAAGTAGATCATTTCTAAAATTGAAACAACATACATCATCTTGCATCATATAAGTAACTTACCAAAAACCCTTCTTCCAGTTGCCTTTGAAAGACGATAATTTATCTCACGATGAGTCTTAGCAGACATTAAATAATAAGCACCACCATGTATATACATGATAACTTTCTCATTTGACCATTTTATACCATCATCATCGATAAAAAAATGAGTACAACAAGAGGCAGATAAACGATAATCATCATTAATTTTCCTCCAAAGTGATTTAGGTACGATCCATTCACAGCTTATCTCTCTATTACCAGTTTCTTTCTCTTCAAGGTTTTTAAGTATTCCTTGCAAACCTTTATTTAAAACTTTAAATGAAACAGGAGTTACAATAATATCAGATGGAACAAAAGTGAAAGGGATATTAATTAAACGTCTTAAAGTTTCTATATCAGCTAGATGAGTATGATCCGTTAACGCTCTCATTGAAGCGCACATTAAAGTAAGTTGAATTGGCCAAGAAGGTTTTCTTGGACCTGATAAATGATGAGTAAAAAAATTTGTTGTTAAAATAGTTGCCTGGGAAGTAATGAGTGCCGCATGGTCAAGTAACATCCAACCATCACTATTATTACGAGATGATTTTTTCGATTTATCATCATTATTTGTTAATTCATCATCCTTATGTTTTTGACTCTTTAGTAATTTGGGTTCAATTTTTTCAAATGAAGTCTGAGAATATTTAAAATCACGCATAATTTTTCTTTTATTGAATGAAAAGGAAAAAAAGATGTATCAAAAAATAGGATACATTTTTTTTTTTAGTGTATATTTATACTATGGAAATAATGTCGATCTAAATTTATTAGGATTAGATGATTAAATAATTATACATGCATGATCTACTAATCCAACTAAATAAATATATACAATAGTTACGTATATAAACTTATTTTATTGTATATTTAAACTTTTAATAATTAAACTTACCGGAAATTAAAAAAGGGTTAAAGGGGAAGAGATCCCATGTGTCTTAATTTCTTAATATTTCAATTTATTTGTTTCTCAGATTATGATTTGCACATGTATCATGTGCTATATCATAAAACCGTTCTCCATTTCTTAATTTAGATAAACGCAACGAAAAATAAAATATACTGGTAACTGATCCTTCTAGTAATGGTTTGGTAAAAGATTTAGAAAACCCAGATAAATTTGATCTAATCTTGATTTATTTGTTGAAACAAAATATAAATTAAAAAAATTTAAACCAAATATAAAAATAAGCGGATACAATTTAAATTTCGTATGTAATAATGCGGAGTATAATTCAAGAACCCTTGCCAAGAAATTCTTAGCGGAATAAGAATTAGCTTCATTTAATGGGTGATTTCATTAACTTTTATTATTTTTTTTTCTTTTTTTTTTTTCTCCCAATTATTAAAACAAGATAAAACTCGATTTCTCATTTAAAGATTACTAATCGAACGTACATATTTTCATGTGTTGGAAAAAAAAAGGATAAAGAAGTGAGTTCCAATTATTTCATTATGTTAAAAAGTTTTTCGCCCTGAGAATGTAGTTTTTTTAATCATAAGATTTTGTAATATTTCTAAATAAAGTGTAACAGGTAATAATTGTAAATCAAAAAGCCACAATTATTTGGATTATCATTTATTTCTCCAGATTTTACCTCCACATTTTTTTTTAGATTAAATCGCTACTAAATTAATAATATCAGTAATAAATTTTAATCTAAACTTTAATCATGATCTATTTGATTAAGCTCGCATGTGGAAAGATTACACAAAAATATTCATATGAAGAATAATGACTTTAGTAATATAAACACACATTTTATCATCTGAATTGAACTCCTTTGAACTTGCCTTCAACAGGTTTAACAATGGATTACATTAATTATGTTAATTATGTTAATTATATTTGATTATATAAACTTTTTTTTTAAAATTTTCTCACGTCCCACGCTTTTATCATACTTTTTTTTTTTTAATTTGTCATTATTTCCAGGCGCTTTTCCCAATACTGACTAGTTTAAATCTTCTCGGAAAGGGTTATACAAAGAACTAAAAGAATATTAGAATCATCTACTGCATTAAGGTTTAAAGGTTTACATTTACGGCCGCCAACGTTCCCGTGCATATTCTAACAATATTTATCAACGTTGATATTGTAGCGCGGAACCTACTTTTATAGTGGTACGTGATGGTGTATGGATCATCCCTAGACTCATCGACGTCACCGTTATGTCCAACGTCATTTCCTCATTTATAACTTGTTCACGTTGATAACTTTGAGGTAATTTAGAATCTGATGAAAAAATATTTGTCAAATGAAGCGTTTTTTATTCAATTGTCTGATGCTTTAATTTGAAAATAACTTCCCCTTTTTTCATGATAAAAACTAATAGATTTAGATGTGTTGGTAATGCAAATTTTAATATTACACTAAATGATCTAATAGTAACAAAAAAAGAAACTCAATTACTCATCTCGGACGTTTCAAATTGATCTACTTATCAAGTTATTCTTTTGAATATATTTACCTACTGTATATCGCATGTTTTAGTAACCTCCTCATGTACAGGGATAGCGTGCAATGGCCTTTTATTGGAATTGAACCTTTCAATCCAATTCCTTCCAATATTCCGAATATTTTAGAAATGATTTTTCAACACTATATAAATGTGCCGTTAATAATTTTTATTTGAATTGGACATATTGGACATAAAAATATTTGACTATAGTAGTACTATGGCCCGTGATACCATAATTCAAATCAAATACAGTCAACTCACGAACTCGCTTTATAAACGAAATTTTCCCCAACACGTGACATTTAACCAATCAAATACGTCAAACATCTCTTGTTATAATGAATGCTCAGCTCTTTGAATTCTTCGCTATAATCTTGTAGCGAATTTGATATGAAAACCGGAGGGTTCGTTATATCGAGAGCTGACTGTACTTTGACCTTTTAACATGTAATTTTAGAAAATAGGTCCAGTCTTTTTAACGGGCGTCCTTAACGCGGGGGCGTGGGTGTACAATATTAACGTACGAACTGGCCCGAGTTTAGGAGTTATGCACTTGCACATGATAGCGTTAGTTCGTACGTTAATATCGTACACCCCACCGTACATTAAGGACCCCCCTTTTTAACTCCTCAATTAGGCTAAACATTGTTTGTAAACCATGATTTGATCATTACCGCAGATGGTTAATCATATGATGCTCATACATAGATTATCTTTGTTTTTTTTTCACTCATCAAAAAAATCATTTTTTTTTTCTGAGAAAAAAAAATGTCTGCTACAACAATATTTCGAAGAAATTTTTTAATATTATCTCGATGTCTTCTTAATAATTTTAATAATAATGGTCATTTTAATAAAATATCATCACGAGAAGGAGTAAGAATACTGAATAATAATAATATTAATAATAAGTATAATTTTATAAATTCAAAAAATATCAGGTTTATTCATGGCTTGGGTATGTTCTTTTTTATTCGAATTTTATTTATAAAAAACAAAATGTTATTTTACAATATCTATTCTTGGCCTTTTTTTTATAACTTTTTTTGTGAGTTAGTTAAAAGATAACTTGTTTGATATTTAATAACTTTTCCTTAATTTTACATCAAATTAATCAGTTGATAAAGATTTGAGTACACAATTGGCAGAAGAATTAACATATTATGAAAAGGAAAAGGATACAATAGCTACTTCATCTACATCAACAAAAGATGATGTAAAAAATGGTAAAGAAATTCCTTCTATTATGACCAAATCAATAAGTGTATCATTTAATAATTTCAATTGGGAAGTGAGTAAATATCATGCTAAATTCCATTTTATTCTTATTATAATTTAATGTAATTTAATTTATTTTAATTTATATGAAAATTTTTCAATATTTAATAAAAAAAATCGGGTTTTGTTACTTTAGCTTTTTGATAAAAGGACTTTGAATGAGGTTTATATGACAAGAGAATATAATAATGAAAAGTATATAATTAATTTTTTTATCAATTCATGAAATCACTTAATTTTCTACGATTTATTTTAATTTGTACCCCGTCTTTTTTTGTTAAACAAAAGAATTCGAGTACTTTTTAATATTATACCATTAGAATATTATGAAAAAGCTGAAGAAGAAGACGAGGATGAGGAGGAGGATGAGGAGGATGAGGATGAAGATGAGGATGAAATAGAGGAGAGGAAAGTTGGTAAATCAACCATACCGCCGGCAACAATCATTCCGGAAGAAGATAAAGATGAGGAAGATTTAATAGATTCATCTGATGTAAGTACAAATTATTTGTGATCCAAAAGAAAAGATTAATTGTATTTTGCGTTCGATTAATGATGATAAATTAAGTAATCAGATAGGGACATCTGAATTTATTTTTGATGAGAATTACTTTTGGGAAAATTTATTTCTGATAAAATCGAACTAAAAGAATGAATTAAAGTTAACACTTATACACTTATACGCTTACACATACTTATTGTTAAAAAAAAGAACAATTATTAATCTTGGTTGTTATTTATTTATAGGAAGAATTTGAAGAACAAAGCCCCGAAAAAACTTTAAGGTGTGCTATAACTATTGAAAAAGTAAGTTACAACTTTAATCTTATACGTATTAATATATCTAACAATTCGATTTACGATAAAATATTCCTTTTCTCTTACTATTTAGAAGGATAAAGGAGTATTAGCATTTGAGGCATTGGCCCGTGAAGGTAGATTTTTAATCGAAAATGTTTCATTTTATGAAGCATTACAAACAAATCATACAAAAAGTGCTATTCCTTTCCCTAATTTAAGTGCAGTAAGTTTTACAGTATTAATTTTTTTTACTATGAATTATAAGTTATTGTGACTAATTTATTATTATAATAATTTTTTTTTTTCGAAAAGAATTTTCGACATTTATTTACTAAATATTTAGAATATCGAGGTATAAACGAGGAATTATCCCAATATATTCTTAGATATTCTACTCATAAGGAAAATCAAGAATATATAATTTGGTTGGAAAACGTTAAAAAATTTATTGATTCTTAAAAAAAAAAATTAAACCTAAAAAAAAATTGATTCGATAATATATATATATATATATATATATTTTAAAAAAAGAAAATATATTTATTTTAACAAAAAGTTAAAATATATATATGTAAATAAATATGTATTAAAAGGGGGAATATAGTCCTGCGCGTTTTACGTTTTACGTTAGTTTGAGACACGTGTACAATCTTTGCGAGATCGACGTTGGCATTCAGAAAGTAGTTAGTCAGACATCATCAATAATGCGATAAAGGTTAATGATAGGAATTTTGCATCTTAAAATTCCTGGACGTGTGTCCGGCTCTTTTATGAAATTTTATCCTAAAGACGAAAAAAGGAATATTACTTAAAGGAGTGCAAACTTGATAGCAAAGTGGATATAGCTTTTCATCATTCAATCTCTTTCAGGCATTTTATCCTCATTTTTTGGTGAGCCAATCGACTTATATTCGATATATAATCACTTCAAAAAATCAGGTGATTTGAGCTTAATTCCGGCCAGATTCAAATTTAATTTCAGCATCCAAAACTTAAATCAAACCAATAAGTTTTGGATCTGTCTTTAAATCCCGGGTATAACATTTGGATATGGTGGATTTTTGGCTATAGCAGTCAAGCACATAAAGTTGACCGTGAAAAATATCTAAAAATTACATATTTATTTCGTAGAATTTCCGTAGAATTGTTTTTATTAAATCACCTTGCTTACATTTTCCAAATCTCTTTGATTCATTTCTTTGATACATGATCTATTAGTACAATCTGTTTGAAAGTATCTTAGATAAATATTGGATGAATTAACAATAAAAGTCCCCAATCAGGAGGGAGAAGAATTGAACATATAATTGAACGTATATTTGGCATAGCAAGTGCAGTACAATTGGCGAATAAAGACATTCTTTTTAGTAATGCGATCTATAAACCAAATTTTTTGATTCATTTTTTTGATGCATGATATATTAGTACAACTGTTTGAAAAATATATTAGATAAATCTTGGGATGAATTAATAGTAAAAGCGCCAATTAGGAGGGAGAATAAATGAGATCTATTAAAAAATTCGGTAATAAAAATATTTTTTAAATTTCTTTGATTCATTTTTTTGATGCATGATCTATTAGTACAATCTGTCTGAAAAAATATTATATAAATCTTGGATGTAATTAATAGTAAAGGCCGCCAATCAGGAGGGAGAAGAATTGAGCGAATAAAGATATTCTTTTTAGTAAATGCGATCTATTAAAAAATTCGGTAATAAAAATATTTTTTATGATTCATTTTTTTGATGCATGATCTATTAGTACAATCTGTTTGAAATATATTTCATAAATCTTGGATGAATTAATAGTAAAAGCCGGCAATCAGGAGGGAGAATGAATGCGATCTATTAAAAAAATCGGTAATAAAATATTTTCCAAATTTCTTTGATTCATTTCTTTGATGCATGATCTATTAGTACAATCTGTTTAAAAATATATTATATAAATCTTGGATAAATTAATAGTAAAAACCGGCAATCAGGAGGGAGAATAAATGCGATCTATTAAAAAATCGGTAATAAAATATTTTCCAAGTTTCTTTGATTCATTTCTTCGATGCATGATCTATTAGTACAATCTGTTTAAAATATATTATTTAATAGTAAAAGGTAAAAGCCGCCAATCTGACAATCAGATCAGAGGGAGAATAAATGCGATCTATTAAAAAATTCGGTAATAAAATATTTTCCAAATTTCTTTGAGTCATTTCATTTGATGCATGAACTATTAGTACAATCTGTTTAAAATATATTATTTAATAGTAAAAGCCGCCAATCAGACAATCAGATCAGAGGGAGAATAAATGCGATCTATTAAAAAATTCAACAATAAAAATATTTTTTAATTTTCTTTGATTCATTTTTTTATGTATGATTTATTAATACAATCTGTTTAAAATATATTATTTAATAGTAAAAGCCGCCAATCAGACAATCAGATCAGAGGGAGAATAAATGGATCTATTAAAGAATTCAGCAATAAAAATATTTTTTAAATTTCTTTGATTCATTAGATAAATCTTGGATGAATTAATAGTAAAAGCCGGCAATCAGGAGGGAGAATAAATGCGATCTATTAAAAAATTCGGTAATAAAATATTTTTCAAATTTCTTTGATTCATTTCTTTGATGCATGAACTATATTAGTACAATCTGTTTAAAATATATTATTTAATAGTAAAAGCCGCCAATCAGACAATCAGATCAGAGGGAGAATAAATGGATCTATTAAAAAATTCAGCAATAAAAATATTTTTTAAATTTCTTTGATTCATTTTTTTATGTATGATCTATTAGTACAATCTGTTTGAAAATATATTAGATAAATCTTGGATGAATTAATAGTAAAAACCGGCAATCAGGAGGGAGAATAAATGCGATCTATTAAAAAATCGGTAATAAAATATTTTCCAAATTTCTTTGATTCATTTTTTTATGTATGATTTATTAGTACAATCTGTTTAAAATATATTATTTAATAGTAAAAGCCGCCAATCAGACAATCAGATCAGAGGGAGAATAAATGCGATCTATTAAAAAATTCAGCAATAAAAATATTTTTTAAATTTCTTTGATTCATTTTTTTATGTATGATCTATTAGTACAATCTGTTTGAAAATATATTAGATAAATCTCGGATGAATTAATAGTAAAAACCGGCAATCAGGAGGGAGAATAAATGCGATCTATTAAAAAATTCGGTAATAAAATATTTTCCAAATTTCTTTGATTCATTTCTTTGATGCATGATCTATTAGTACAATCTGTTTAAAAATATATTATATAAATCTTGGATAAATTAATAGTAAAGCCGCCAATCAAGAGGGAGAATAAATGCGATCTATTAAAAAATCGACGATAAATTTTGTGCATAATCTATTAGTACAATCTGTTTGAAAATATATTATATAAATCTTGGATGAATTAGTAAAAATCGCCAATCAGAGGGAGATTTCAAATTTCTTTGATTCATTTATGATCTATTGGCACAATCTGTTTGAAAATATATTATATTAATTAATAGTAAAAGCCGCCAATCAGAGGGAGATTCCAAATTTCTTTGATTCATTTATGATCTATTGTCACAATCTGTTTGGAAATATATTATATCAATTAAAAGTAAAAGCCGCCAATCAGAGGGAGATTCCAAATTTCTTTGATCCATTTATGATCTATTGGCACAATCTGTTTGAAAATACATTATATTAATTAATAGTAAAAGCCGCCAATCAGGAGGGAGAAGAATTGAAAATATAATTAAATTATTTAAATATAATTGAGCGTATATTTGGAACAGATTCGGATTGTTACAATTGATGAAATAAAAATATTCTGCGATCTCGGTAAATTCAAAGTGCGAATCATCAAATCAATCATACTATAATAAGTAATTGATTCAGTAATTAATTCAATTTGTTATTCTCAAGATCTCGATCAAAATTTATTCAGCCAGCCACGTTCATTTATTTAATGGCCTATTCTCAATCCTGTTTTATAATACACATTATTCAAACAAACGCCATTGTTCGTGTGAAATGACAAAAAAAAAAAATTTACATAAACCTATGTTATCTTGAATCTCAAAACTCCTGAATATTCATTGAATATTCATTGCTATGTAGCCGACAGATAATAATGATCTTTGAATTTGAAATCTTTTATTTTTATAAATCGTTAAATTGTTTGAATTGTTTGAAATGTTTGAAATGCTAGATAATCAATAAAAAAAAAAACCGTTGTTTTTATTTACGCCTTGGAATATCGTGATTTTGAATCTTTAATTAATTGACGAATCAAATTTAAAATTTGATTGGTTTAGAGTTTAGACAAAGGTAATGGGTCATTAAAAAAAAATATTATTATTACATACAGTATATATATTGTGTGTATGAACATAATATTATATAATATATTATATTATTTATATATTTTTTTTAAATCGTTTTGAAATATTCTCAATATTCTCCAATTTTTTTTTTTTCAACAATTGAATTATTTTCAAAAAAGATTAATTTGGTTTTATTATTATTTATTATTATTATTATTATTTTTTTTTAAACAAAAAAAATGTAAAAAATGTTTCAAATTTTTTTTTAAATAACATCATTCGTTTAAAACAATATCATTCGATTATGCAAAAAGACTAGAGTCATTTTACTCCTTAAACTTTAAAAAAAGAATTTTTTTTATTTTTAATTTTTTTTTTTTTTTTTTTTTTTTGACATGTAACAAGTTTTTTAAAAAGAAATTTTTTTAGCTCCTTAAATTTCCTTAAACATTTCTTGTTTTTCCGAAAAAGTTTGTTACCTTACGATTAAATTCGCGTATTTCTCAATAAAATTATTGTTGTTTAAGAATAAAAAAAACCTTAAAATCTTAATGAAGGTAACAAAAAAAGAATTATTGTTTGTCATTATTTTTTTTATGACTTTTTGAAAAATCTTGTAAAGCATTGTAAAGCATTGTAAAGCATTGTAAGCCATTGTAAGGTACTGTAAAACATTGTAAAAGCATTGTAAAAGCACTGTAAAAGCACTGTAAAGCATTGTTTTAGATGATAGATGCAAAATGTATGTAGGCGTTTGAGGTTAATCAAGTTTTTTCATTTCAGGTTTTAAAAAAAAAGTAACGTGCATTTTTTTTTTTACAGAATGCACGGAATAATCGGAATATGTACAAAGAAACATGCTTTAGAATTAAAATATGCTTAGAACCTAGAATATTTTCTCACGTGTATTCAGTTTAATTTTTTAATTATTCTTTTTTCAAAAATTTTTTAAGCCAAGACTACTCGGAGAAGAGTATTCTATGACTAATTCTAATTTAGTAATTCCCGTTCGAAATTTCATATTACGAATGTTCGAAAAAAAAAAAATAATTTTTTAGGGGAAAGATCCGAAACAATAATAATAGTAGTACCAATTGGCTTTTTTTATTCTCATAAGCCAATAATAATATAATTATAATAAATAAATAATTAAATTATGCATCTCACGTATCATTTATATCATTGGTCTAATTGGTAATACATGATTGGTCAATAAATTGGTTAGAATTTAAGCCGAGGATTAACGAAATTGGGGCAAAAAAATAATATAAATTTGAAAAATGACTCTCTTGTAGATCGGTGCAATGTAGATCGTATGTTTGAATATCAGTTAGAATTTATAAATCTTTTTTTTTTTTTTTTGAATGGGACGACATTTTTTTTTTGACTTGATGGACTTGATGGACTTGAATGAATGACTTTTTTTATGAATGCCGATTTTTTTTTTTTTGAATGGCCGATTTTTTCTGAAACTTTGAAATATATCAAATCCCGGGAAAAGAAAAATGTAAACTAAAACATTAAAAGTATACTGCAAACGTTGTAGAACGCGAAAAAAAAAACAAAAAAAAAAATAAATAAATAATTTTTTTTTCTTTCTTTCAATTCTATTCATAGAACTTAGAGGCATGTGTATGTTATCCACAATTTTTGAGTTTCGCTATTTCAATTTGTTACATTTTTACTCAATCATATGAGAATACTCATTTATAACGCCAAAAAATTAGCTTTATTACTAGTTTTGGGGATTTTAAAGAACTTTACCAAAAAAAAAAAGTAAAAGAGGCTTATAAAATTATGCAGATTTACTTGTGAACATAAATTAATTATTTAGTAGGTCCCAAGAAATACTGTATATTCGCAAAAATTTAAGGCTTAAAAAATAAACAAGGCCGTCAATATTGTTTATTATAAAATTAAATTATAAGGCTTATAAAGTTATAAGAACTATAAGGCTATAAGAGACTATAAGGCTATGAAACTATAACCGATAATATCAAAAACTATAATACTAAAAACTATAATACTAATATTAATTATATCCCGTTATTATATATAAAAAATCACGGGATAAAATTACCGAAAAGTTTTTGATCCTAACTCAATAACTCAAAAACTGAAAATCATTTAAATCATTTAAATCATTTTTAAAAATCCATTTTAGCCAATCAGAAGAGTCATCATTGATGATCGACAAATTTAAACCTTTTTTGCTATTTGAGTAATTTGAGGCTGAAAAAAAAATTTGCAACATAATCATAATTTGGTTAGATTAAATGATTTTGTAATCTTCGGACCAACCGAAATCATTTAAAAATAAAGGAAACATTTGACCAATAAAAATTAGAATCGAATAAAAAGATAATCCCATCGCATTTTACAATTTTGATCGAAATAGATCTTGTAAAAATTTAATGAACATCATTTCTTAAAAGAGAAACGAGACGTTACTAAATGTAATTAATAAATATCCGATACGTTCGGTTGAGAAAAAAATTTTTAAACTTTATAACCAAAAAAAGTCATAATTAAAATTTTAATTTTTTTTTTCTCTTAAAATTTTTCAAATTTCAATTGTTCCTTATCTTTTTTTTAAAAAAAAAAAGAAATTTTATTTATCGATGCAATCAATTCACGTGGTACCAAAATGATATCATATTAAGAAGAAATCATTATAATTACCAAAATTATATTTTATATGTTTCAAAAAAACCAAGTATTCACACGAGTTTTTCATGATGAACAGTTTCAAAAAATTGGGACGCGATTATTCTATAAATGAAAAAAAAAAATAAGTAAAGATAAGTAAAGTAATGTATAAATACGCAATTTTCGTATGAAATAAAGAGACAATTTGATTGATTAACAAAATTGGAACAGATTTTATCGTTAAGTGAATGTCCACTAATATATTATTTAATTATTCCTAATTCATCTAACTAGGTTATAATTGGGATTATTTATAGGATTTAATTAGTTTAGTATAATAATTAACTAATGATTAATTAAAAATTTGCCAAATTTCATTTTCATATCATGTGAATAAATGATTAAAGAATGATTTACCAAGATTAAACATATTAAATGCTATGCAATGTTTGATTCATTGTCTACTTAATCCCAAGTATGGTTGTATTCTAAACATTCATGCATCATATTATTATTATATTATTATATTATTATATTATTATTATATTATTATTATATTATTACTGATTATTACTGCGGAACACAAATGATCTTGACTATTAAAGATTAGTTGTGAACTTGCGGAGATCAATAAACATTTCCCCGATCGTTCCTCCTTTGTCCTCCCTAAATACCGGTTTAAACATGTTTTTTTTATTGAGTTCACGCGTAAAAGGCTTGTGATTTCCCATTCTAGGATAAAAAAAAAAATTTTTTTATTTTCCTTTTTTTTTATTGTTCATTTAAATGAATGAATATGAATTTAATTGATCGATAATTAGAACAAATTTTTATCTGAAAACAAGAAGAAATATCAAAAAATATCAAATCTTGAAGCAAATCCAAATCTTAAAAAAAATCTTTAGATTTTCTTAACAATGGGAATTGGAAATGATTGATAATTTTTTTTTTATGCGGTGGCTTACCTTCAAAATAAAAAAAAAAAATTTTTTTTTATTTATTTATTATTTTATTTACTTACTGTGCAAATTTTCTATATTTAACCTAAATCAAGTAAATTCACGAAAATTCACAAAGGTTTATTTATCACTTAAGATTTTATTTAGAAATTGTTCACGTAGTGATACAACCATGACTTTATTTTCCAGTTTATGCGTAATCTTGATAAGAAATATTATGATTTTTTCATGTTTTAAATGTTTTTTAAATTTGTTAAATGTTTTTAAATGTTTTTAAAAAATATTTATTTATTTTTTTAAAAAGAATGATCTATAAAAAAGATTTCCTTTTTAGGAAAACTCTTCAAAAAAAAAAAATGTCAAGATCTGGTTTAGATCTTGAATACCTTAAAAATTTTTTTAAACTTTTGATGAACCAGTAAAATTTAAATGTTTTATATTTCCTTTTAATAACGGTATTAAATAACAAGTTATTTCAAGCTATTTTAAATTATTTTTATTTAAACTAATAACGTATTTTTATTAATAATATTCTTAAACTTTTTTTTTTACAAACAAACATTGATAAAATTATTAAAAAGTGATGTTTTATAACCATAAGAAGTAAAAGCTCGTGTTTTATTCAATACTGAAAAATTTCTCGTGTTAAATAACCGAATTTTAACAAAAAAATATTTAAGAGTCGAAAAGTCGAAATTTAATTGGTTACTAATGATTTAATATCAAAATGATTGGTTCAAAATATTTTTGGTAAAAATTGGAATATGATTTCGAAAATTCGATAATACCATAATAGGTTAAGACTTGATTATTTGTTTGTTTGTTATAATGAATGTCAAGTAAATTATCGGTTGATTTTAGTATTCTTATTGTAGATTGGGTTGAACTTTATTTGGATTTTTGGATTTAATAATAATATATAATAATAAATATATAATAATAAAATATAACAAAATATATTAACGAAAAAATTGAAAATATTAAAATATTGTAAAAATTTTTGTAAGTTGAAATATTTTTATAAATAAATTAATTAATATTTTTAAAATATGGTTTAAATATGATTAGGTTTAAATATGGTTACAAATTTTATGATTTTAGATTGATTAAAATTTTTTTAAGAGTAAACATTAAAGTAAAATAAATAACATCCGATAAGAAAATAAATATTATTTTTTAAATAGTAAACAATTTTGTTTTTAAATTATTTTGTTATTATATTATTTTTTTTTTAAAAAAAAAAAACAATTATTTTTTAAAAATAAATATTTTTTTTTAAATACATTACATTACTTTAAAAAAAAAACAAACAAATAAAAGAAAAAATTTTTCAAAAACATCTCATGGAAAATTACCAAAAATTGAAAAAAAAGTAATGGATCCCGAATCTGTAATTTCTTTTTGCATACATTTAATTGGTACTTATATGTAAAAATGTAAATATAAAAAAAATGTAAACTACAAACTAAAAATGGTAAAAGAATGTAAACTACACGAACTGTAAATGGTAAAAAAATGTAAGCTTACAAACTGTAAATGGTAAAAAATGTAAGCTTACAAACTGTAAATGGTAAAAATGTAAAACTACAAACTGCAAATGGTAAAAAATGTAAACTACAATAAATGTAAACCTGTAAAACCGTAAATATGCCAGGCAATGCACCTTAAAAAAAAAAAAATAATTTTTTTTCTTGATTTCTTGCGACATTTGATATTATTTGATGTTAGTTGATGTTATTTGATGTTATTTGATGTTATTTAATGTTATTGATGCGATTATATTTATTAGGTTTTTAAATCGCCTAATTCGGTATAGACTGGTAATAGCAAAAAATTGAAAAAACTTGAAAAATTGATAATTATTTGAAACACTTTATACAATAATTAATAAATTGTTTCATATTTAAAGTAATTTATGCGATCTTATTCATGTTATGACGAAAATGCGCGAAAAAAACAAATCTTAAACATTAAGATAATTAACGTTTTAATTTAATGTATATTATTATTTACCTGTTACCTGTTACCAGTTACCGAGTTATTAGAGTTATTTGTAACAGGTTGTCACAGGTTGTCTGTTTCGGGTTATCTGTTTCGAGTTTAGTTTTAAAAAATAAAAATTTTCTCACACAAGCCTCATAAAAATATCCACATGCTTAGATTTTTTTTTTTTTACTTTAAAAAGAAAAACGGATTAAACTTATTTAGAATATTATGCGGTATTTAACATATTAAACCATATTACATATGGAAATTTTAGGAAATTTCGCGCGTTTTTGTAAATTTGTTTATTATGCCTAATACCTATTTGTGATTCTAATATTCTGTTTGTATCTATTTGTGATTATAATAATATATATTCATCATAATTCATCATATTAGATTTCCTAATATAGTACAGCTATATTAGGATATATCCATAATTGGTTAATTTAAAAAAGATCATAAAAGATTATAATAGATTATAATAGATTATTATAGTTATAATAGGCTAATTAATGGTGATAATATGATGATTATATGATGATTATAAATTTATCATATTTATAAAATTCATTAAATTATTATATTGATTACAAATTCGTCAAACCATGTGTGGTAACATATTGAAAAAAACCGCAAAAAAAAAAAATCCATTATTCCGTTACAAGTTATTATGCAAATAGACTATCATCATAAGTTAGAAGATTGATTTGTGTAATTCTTTTAAAGTTTACAAACTGCAACTGGACAAATTATATTTGGTCTAGTATTATTGAAATATTATTAATTTATGTTGTATTACATCAATAAAACGTAATATTAATAATAAAAAATATGCAAATAAAAGATTTTTTATCTCCTGTCAAAAAAAGTTTTTTATTATAAAATGAATTTTTTTAGTTTAGATAAAAAATATCAAAAAGCGTGCTAAAAAAAAATCAATGTTTATTATTTTGATCTTTTTTTTCATGTACGTTATGTACGTTAAAATGTATGTTTCAATTCGTGAAAATTTCGAAATTTTTTTTTTTTCGGATAATATTATTGATGGCTCCGATTATATAATAATTTTGCACATGTCATGAAAAAAATATATCTTTGATTTTTCGTTGTTTACAATATTTACAATAATTCCAAAAACAAAAATTCATTTTTTTTTTTATAGTAAATATCAAATGATATTGTTTTCATTATAATTTATTTTCATATTTTGAATTTCCTAATCTAATTTATGATGCACATTTTTAAATTTAAAATTATTTATTTTTATTTTTAGGTTAATAACAATTTCGAAGTTTTATGCACACAGCACATATGATCACATAGACCATTATTAGAACCGTTTGTAAAAATAAATTATTATTTTAAAAAACCAGTTTTTTTTTATTGTAAATAACTTTTTAAAAGTTAAAGTTACAACCTTTTTTTTTTTTCTTTTCTTTTTTAAATGGTTACAGAATGTTTGGAATGAAATTTAAAATTCAGCAATTGTTTTGATTCTTTACAATAAATAAAATTTCGGTTTCAATTTGTTTCAAACTATATATAAAAATTTTTTTTAATATTACATATATTTACATGAAAAAAAAATAAAATTTTTTTTTTTTTTTTGCTTGGCTTTTCGAATATATATAAAAAAAAAGTATATTAATAAATTACATAATTTTTTTTATTATATAAAAATATTTTTAATAATCCTTATATAAATTCATTAAAATTTCGTAATCATTATTATTTCATTATTTCATTATTATTTTTATGGAATAATAATATATTACAATTATTATAATGAATGTTACAAAAAAATAAAAAAAATATTAACATTTTTGTTTCGCGTTATGGTCGTGTAACGTGGATAAATGAACACGACGAATATGGAAGGTTACACACCCACGGTTGATGGGTTCTAGATTGTAACACAACATCTTCTTGTCATACATCATATATTCGGATTTAATTATATGCGAATTGCGAATATACAACAAGTATATTATTAAATATTAATATATATATATATATACATATACACACACATATATATATTTTAAATGCATATAATGTTTTCATTATTTATAATTATTAAGTGTTCAAAAACCTTTTGTTTATTACAGAAAAAAAATAAATAAAAAAGTAATATCAATAAACACTAATATGTTTTGTTTTCAAGTTAAAAAAAATTTGTTATATCAAGAACATGACATTACTAAATTCGGATAAGTGCTCTTGATAAAATTCGAAAAAGGTTTAGCGTAAAAATTTTTTTTTAAAAAAAAAAATCATCAAACGTATATAAACTCCCCTTTACTTTCTTACACTTTTTTTTTCACAAGTAAATTTTTTACTTCTTTCGCTGATTTGATTTTATTAAAAAAAATCATTTTTTTTTTTATAAAATCATTTTTCTTTCACTATTCAAGTAAAAATCAAATCAAATATCCCATATTTTCAAAAAAAAAAAAGTCGTTAAATCCGTTCATAAAAAATCCGTACACGTATTTCATCATATCATTCCTTAAATATATATATATTTCACCTTATAATAATGTTATTCAACGGAATCTTATCATCAATAAATAAAGCGATGGAATTGGCTCTTTCAAATACAAAGCAGGACTATACCGATGCAGATAGTATCATTGACGAAAAGAAATCAATGTATACCGATAATAATAATAATTATGGAATGCTTGAAAGACTCAGACGCACTGGTAGCAATCGTAGTCTTTTCAAACTTTCAATAAAGAAAAGTTGGAACTTTTCGAGTCAAAGCGTAAACGGTCCTGCAATCGTCACTCCTCCAAGTCCAACAAAAGTTGCTCCACTTTGGAAAGAACAAGTTGATTCCAATACTAAAAATGGTCTTAACCCATCAGAAATTCATCGTCAAGAAATTATATTTGAAATTATTCGAACTGAAAAAGCCTTTGCTGATGATATACGTTACCTTAATGAGGTAAAAATATTTACATATCTAAAATTATATATCAATATACCAAATATACCGAATTATATACTGATATACCGATTTATACTTTAAAAATTTAACTCATTTCTTAATATAGCATTACGTTAAAACAATTCAATGTTCCGGAATTCGACTTCCTCCTAGTTTGAATGAAACATTCAAGATTTTACCAAATATCTTGCTCTTACATTTTAATGTATCTTTGGTAAATATATTATCATTTTCCCGAGAATTACCGGAATTACCGGAAATTACTATTCCTTACCCATATTCTTTCCGAAAAATATTTATACGATTTTTTTTTTTCCAAAATATAGCAACTTCTTTGTATACAAGCCATTATGTATCCAATCATACCATCAATAGCACATATTCTTCGGGACTTGGCTACACAATTTCGAATGTACGAATCATATTTAGTACATCATAAAATGGCAATTTCCGAGATAGCCAATGCACGTAAAAAGAATAATAAACTTGGACAATTGGTTAAAAATTTGGAGGCTGATATTTTTCCGGGTCCCCCAGGTAGAATTTTAACACTTGAAAGTTTACTCACTAAACCGTTTCAAAGATTATGTAAATACCCCCTTCTTGTGATGGTAAGAATTTTTCATTCATTTCCAATTTTGGAGATTGGCGTACATTACGTCACAATTTGTACGACATTCGGGAATTCACACTTTTTTCCTTTATTTAGACATTATTGAGAGCTACCGCACCCGACCATAAGGACCATTCACAATTAGTGGATTTACACAATCAAATTGATTGCGCCCTTAGAGAACTTCAAGAACGTAAATCGGAATATGAACGTTTATTAGAAAATGATGATTTTCCACGTAAATTTGGGGTGAGTATTTATTACTTGATTTTTATTTAATATTGTGGAAAATTATTCTTATCTAAATTTGGTTCTTTTATTTTTTTTTAGTCTTTTGGACGGTTAAACAAATTTACTTCAAATAGTCGTCATCGTACATACACTTTACCTTTTTCACGATAATTAAATTCTGGACAGTTTATCTTTGGTTATTAATAGGGATTATTAATTAACTTTTGGGTTTGTACAGTTACAATTATTTGTAAATGGAATTTTCTATGGATTTAATTTTATGGATTTTTTTTTAAAAAAAAAAACAAAAAAAATTTAATGTATAAAAGTGTAAAAACATATGACACTTTATTATGATTTCCCCTTTTTATATACCTTTTGTATTATAAATCCGTCTTTTTTTTCTTTAGAGTTCATTATACGTTGTAAGTATTGAATTCACCCCCCATTTTTTCTTGTATTAAAAAAAAGTCACCTTATTTCATCATTTTTTTTTTTCAAGAGCAATTATTTCGCGATTATTTCGCGATTATTTTTACGGTTGCTCCTCATTTCATTTGTAATTTTTTTTCACATTCTCATTTTTTTTTCTTTTGATCTATTAATATACTATTTTAATTTGATAAAAAAAAACGATCTTTAATGGATGAAATTTTAAATTTCAAGTGGATAAAAAAAAAATTCTTTTTTTTTAGATATTATTATTTAAGATTCCCTAAATAGTTATTATATATTTCCCCCGATACCGTTTTCTAAAATTAATTATTTATTTTTACACACATTCCTTTATATATATATATAACAATTATTTTTTTTCAAATTTCCCCTTTTTCATGCTGCTTTATGCACAAATCATAATAGTAATTAATTGTAGTTTAAACCAAGAAAGGAAAAAAAAAATGAGAGAAAAAAAATTAATATTTTTATTTTATTTTCAACAACAAAACAATTAAGTCATACCAATCAAAATTTTCTTTCGAGAAATAAGTTCTGCTGTGCAGGACCATGATTCAAAAAAAAAAAAAAAAATTTTTTTTTTTCAAAAATTTTCAATTATTATTAATTATTATTATTTCCTTTTTTTCTTTTCTTTTCTTTGTATTATTATTATATTTTAGCATTTTTTATTTTATTTTAGATTATACATATTTTTAGATTTTTTTTTATTTTGTCTTTTTTAGAAATTTTCACGATACAATTATTATTATTAAGCTATGTTTCAAAAAAAAAAAAATTCCCTCCACCCGTCACTAAAAAAAAAAATCAAACCAAAAATGAAAAAAACAATCAAAACTTAAAATTACTTAAGAAAAAAAAAAAACGTAATAAAAAACACACACACACACACACACCACTGGTTTTTAACGCCAAAGAAATTTCAGTCATTTTTTAAAAAATTTTTAAAAATTTTAATCTTTTTGTATAGTGTAATTAATTTTTATATAATATAATAGAAATTTTTATCTTTAATAAAAAAAAAAAGAAATCATAATATAATCATATTTAAATACGTTACTGTGCATTATTATTATATGTATAATATAATATATATGTATAATTATTTTGTTAAATAAATTTTATATTTTATATCTACTTTCGATATATATTACACATACTTTACATTTACTATATATTACACATATATTATACTTTACTTTCGATATACATTTACGATTTACTTACACTTACTTTTCTCAGTATGCTAATTCAATATTCCAATTCAGTAAACCATCCATGTATGGCGTTGCGTTGGTACTTAATACTACTTATCCATTATCATTGAATCAATGAATTCAAATTTTTACCAAAAGTTTTTGACGTTACTTTCAGTTGTCATTATGCTGATCAAAAAATAATTATTACGCCTACGGCTGAAATTTAATATTTGTTTACTAAACAAAAAAAAAAATGAGTATCTATCGAGATTTCTTTTTCCATAAAATGATAATTTTTTACCAAGTAATTTAATTCGATATTTCCTAAAACGTATTAAAACTGGGGTACAGACTATCTCCTTGTTAAAAAAAAAAAAAAAAAAAAATGTCTAAGCCCTGGTAAAAGGAATAAATACAAAAAAAGAATTATTTTGTTTGAATATAATCCGAAAAGGGATAAATAATTAATTAATAATAATTTAACAAAAAAAAAAGGAGAACATGTTATGCATGTTACAATTGTTACACGATAGCCTTTTTTTATTTTCCATTGGACGTACACAACTTCTTTTTCGTGTATCGAAGCGCAATTATAAGATTTTTATCGTTCGTAAGTATGCATAATTGGACCTACTACTTCGCATTAATGCAATTAAAAGCAAAACAATTAAAACATGTTCTTCATGTGTTCCAAAATTATGGGCTTTGTTAAAAGAAAATAATGTTTTGTTATAAATATTATATTTTTTTAATTAATATAAAATTATTATTTTCAATAATTCTTCTTTTTTGAAAAACAAGAGAAAAAAAGAGATTAAGAGAGAGAGAGTATGTGTTACCTAATAAATACTGTAAATAATAATCACTGCAAATAATCTACTAATCTCTTTTTTTTTAAAAAAAGAAAATCCACAATTTTTTTTTACTGTATCATAGGCAATGTGCATTATCGTTTATCAATTGTGCATTGATGATGCAAAAAAAAATGCAAAAAAAATGCTTAACGCATAAATAAAGATCTTCGAAAAGAAATTTCATTGAATTAATTGAACAATGAAAAATTTTTTTATGATACATAAAAATTTACATTAAATTTATTTAATTTATTTAATTTGTAAAAAAAAAAAAAATCTTTGTTGATTTTTAATATAAAAAAAAAAAATTTTTTGTGTGAGAAAATTTAATGAACGTTTCAGATTAAAAAAAAGTCCCGCATTCAATTATTTCAAAAATAACTTGTTTTACTGAAAAAAATTTTTATAATAAAAAAAATTTATTACATCACCACCTATCCTTCTATCATTACTAAATAGGGTTTAGTACATTCCTTCTAGAATTTTTTTTTTTTTTTTTTTTTTTATGATTGTTCTTTTTTAGTGATCCAATTTAATTCATTATATAAACTCTTTTTCGTTGTTGTTGTTTCATTTTTGTAAAAGAAGAAAATTTTGATTTTGTTTCAAAAATTAAATTAAGATGTTTTATAATATTTCATATTGTTTTAAAAAAAAAAATTAAATGTTTAATAATAATTACCAATCATATCAAACATTCCTTGTCGTACAATTTTGAAAAAACAAAGTTTAATCGGTTTATCCGAATTTTAACGGTCTTTGTTAAACAAAAGAGAATTTAATATTTATTGTAATTGAATCACGTATCAAATTTTTTGATCTTAATTATTTAACTATTATTCAACTATTATTATTCAACTATTATTAAACTATTATTCAACTATAATTCAACTATTATTCAACTATTATTCAACTATTATTAAACTATTATTAAACTATTATTTAACTATTATTAACTATATCAACTATTATCAAACTATTATTATTTAACTATAAATAAGAAAATAATAATAATCATTATTTAATAATATTCAGAAAATATGAAATTTAATGTACTGTACTTCCTGTAAGCCAAGCCCGGGCCAAGCAAAATTTCAATGTTCCTACATAAAAGGAAATTATGTGTACTGTATAAAGATTCCCTTTAAAAGTATGATTATTATTTGTTTTAAACATAAACATTAATGACAAACATATCTGTCATACAAGTAAAAGTACCATGTCTCTCACTTTAAATCTTTTTAACTAGTGGTTTTTTTTAATTTTTAACTCAAAGCCTCTTGTTTATACCGATTTTGTGTTCAAACCTCACCTCCTTAAAGTTTTCTCTTGTTATAAGGTAACAGGTAAATGGTAAATGTAATTTTCCACTCAAAAAACTTTTTCCGGTATTACATGCATGAAGTAAATGAGTTAAAACTCTTTATCTGATTAATCAACATATATAATATTAATATAACTATAACTTTTATATAAAAATCTAAAAATCTTTTATTATTATTATGCATTTAATTATGCAATTTGCGGTCTATTGTTTATTTTTTAGCTTATCAATTAATTATAATCTATTAAAAAAAAAAAATGTTTGCGCCCAATTTTTTAAATCTTTTTCTTTGTGTAAAAGAAGGCTTGAGAGTGAGAGATATTTAAAAATAATATGATTATAATCTTTTTTTTGAAAAAAAAAAATCGTTTTTTAATTTTTTTCTAGTGTAAAATTTCGATTAGCCGAGTTTGGAAGTAAAATTATGGTACAATATGATATTATAATAATATAACTATTTAAGGATTGAATGGCAAAAAATTATAATCTGGGCCAGGTTTAAAAGTCTAATGCTGGTAATATTTTCAGAAATTATGAATTTTTATTAGAAATTTCTGTTACGCAAATAAATAAACAAACAAATAAATAAATAAAAAAAAATGCATCCAAAAAAAAAGCCCCAAAAAAAATTTTAAAGTTAATATATAGAATAAATAACCAGAATTTTCTGCGCCACTATTTCTTGGCGTACATACAGTACATAAGTTTAAAAGATTATCTGACCTAGCGGAAAAACCAAATATGTTTTACGGAAATTCCTATCAAAGAAAATCTATTCAAATTTATTAAATTTTACCACCGAATAAACACACGTTTTAGTTTACAAATAAAAATTCCCGGGTACTCATATTACAATGAAAAACAATGAAACAAAATTTACCCCTGCTGATTAAATAAAATGTTAAAAGGGGTTATTATTTCTTTATGATATACTTATTAACCAATCGCGTTTAAATGTGTAACTATTAATATTCTTTTACTGCGTAAAATGTTAAACAATAGTAAAAAGAATTTAAAGAATTTTCAGTTATTTCTTCGAATTTTTTTTATAATGATACCATTCGTTTAAGGGGGAGTTTCAACAAAAAAATCTATCACGTGATTGCTACCAAATTTCGCGTCATGATTTCTAATGATTTGGTTTGATAGTGCAAGTGTGTAAGTGTGTAACCGAATTCGTTTAATTCGGTTCTTATATTAAACAAACACATTCATTGATGCATAAATATATCATAAGACTAGGCATTGTTTGATACCCAACCGTTATCTATATGGTATCTATTTTATAAAACTTGATATTACTGTTTATTACTTATTGTATGGTACATGTATTCTAATTAATAATTCCTTCTTCTTTTTATTTTTTTTTTTGTTTCTTTAAAACTTTCGAAATTTCGTTTTTTTATTGCAACATTTTACAATTTAATATAGGATCTTCTTGTTTATTATTTATTTATTGTTGGTCTTTAATTATTGTTATTTTATCGATTAAAAAATTTGAAAAAACCCATTTTCGTAATTGTGCATCAAATATTTATTAATCCGGGGATGTTTTTTTTTATAAGCTTAATGATAGCTTGCATATGTCAAAAATAGGTAAAATCTGAGACAGATAAGTCATTGTATTCAACCCCCCGTTTATTTTGTTCTATGAAACAATAAAAAGTAGTTATTTAATATTTTTTTTTATATATATATATATATATATTATATATATATATCTAATTTAGATATAAAAGAAAAGAAGAAAGATTCTTAAATTCTTTTTTTCTTTCAAGAATAAAATTATTTTTTATAGATAATTATTGATTACTAAATAAAAAAATATCCTTTTAAAGTGTCATTCAAATACTTTTTTCTTTATCTAAATAAGTAATTATTTTTATAAACAAATGATAATAAATGCATAAAAATATTTATTTCCCGTGCTTGTCAAAAAAAAAAAATTGATTTTTGTGTGCATGATTATTCGTTTATTCGTTGAGATTATCATCAATAAATCAAAAAAAAGAACGTGAAAAAATTCGCGACAAAGTTATTTTAAAAAAAAAAAATTATTAGCAAATAAATATTGATTGTATTCAATATTCAATTTGAAATTCAAACTTGGGAACTTCCATATATATTCTCTTTTATCTGTTATTACTATTTGTCGTTTTATTGTATGTATATACGGTATACACGACATTGACGGCACTGACGGCAATGCATATAATCATATATTGTATTTCAAAAAATTTTTTAAAGTTTTCATTAAAATTACCATCTGTGAATTGCGACACTTTGCTTTTTGTCAAAAAAAAAAAAATTTTTTTTTTGTATTGAATATGTTTGAATATGTTTGAATATGTTTGAATATGTTGAATATGTTTGAATGTGTTCTAACAGATATGTGTAATACGCCATTTATTAAATTTTATGATACGTATGTGTATCCTTGACGAACTTTAATATTTAAAAAACTTTTGAAACGCGTTTTGCTGTAGATTTTTTAAGATTTAGATTAAAAAGATAAAGATTTAGATTATAACCAACGATTTATTTGATTTATTTGATTTCACGTGAATTTTCTTACTAATAAACCGTGACTGTTGTAATTTTGGTCGTAATTAACATATTCAATGAATTTATATTGTAATCGAAAATTTCAGTTTCTATCATTTTTTATTATATTCTAATACTGTAATCTTTCATTACATTATTTGTATTATTACATTATACAAGTATTCTAAATAAAATATCCTTCAGGATTTTCTATTATGTCTTTGTAATCAGTATTAAAAAAAAAAAAAGTTTCTTTTAATTATTAAAAGTAATGAAGAAGTAACGATTTAAAAATTTTTTATCATGTGATTGGGCAGTCACATGATTTTTACAATTTCAATAAAGTGGTGGTGTTTCAATTTCATCAATTTGTTTAAAAAAGAAAAAGGTTATACAAGTGACTAATTTCATTATTACAATCTACTAACTTTTGTAATATAGATTTACAAAGAATTCTTATATACAGTATATTCAGTAATGTGCATTTGTACTTCTAATGACATAAAATTTGGTTGGAAGCTTTCAATCCAAATGGTTTTATTAGAAAATTATGCTTCCAATCTTTCCAAAGGTGCTTCCAATAGTACTTCCAATATTCCAAGAGCACATCACTGAGTATATTTCTAACATCAAATGGATTCCTGTTAAAAAACTATTTAATTAATCTGATTAGCTAGTATTTATTTTTTTATTATGAGTACAGCCAAAACTCATTATAGTGAACCTTCAGTTCCAACTATTTTCATTCACTATAACAAATATTTACAAATTCTATGTATATTTAAACCAATGAATTATTTATAATTTTTTTATCTGATAATAATTTTATTAGTATTTCATAATATGATCTTGTAAATTTAATTTTTTATATAAATAATTTTATTATTATCATTCAATTATCAATAATAAAGTGAAATACCAATTCTAATTTTGTGTTTAAAGTGATTTATGAATAATATATCTAATGATTTTACATAATATTCACTATAACAAATATAAATTTATAATATTGTTTTATATAAAATTCTCAAAAAGTTTATTACTATATTTAATATTGAGATTTTATTAGTAAATTTATTATCCCTTAAATGGTAAAACATTGCAGGCAAATTTGCCTGCAATTTTACTGAAAATTCAGTTCTTATCTAAGGGGAGTTACATATATTACGTAATATTCAGTTTAATATAAATTTACTCCCCCCCCCTTGTCAGATTTAATAACCAATCAAATTATAATATTTATAAATTATATATTTTATTAAGTGTAATGTAAGATTTTAGTTACCTCTTCCCTTCCTTTAATAATTACATAATATCTGTAAGCTTCCTAATTTTATGAAAAATGAAGTTATTTTAATAAAATTTTTTTTTTGCAAAGAGCTTAAATCATAATTTATGTGACAATAATCATTATTTATTAATTACATATTATAAGATTAAAGATTGACCATTAGTCAAAAGTTGTATTTTTTAAATTTTGAAAAATTTTGAAAAATTTTGCATTTAATTTTAACAATCTCATTAGGATTTGATTGCAGCTATATTAAAGCTTAATAGAATATGTAGAATTATTTATGAAGAACAACTTTTGTTATAATGATTTTTAATGTTTAGAAGTGGCATTTTGATTTTATATAGAATCCTAAAAAATGAATTATTTTTGTGAACTTGTAAAAAATGCATAAAGTTAAATTTTATCATCTTTATTTTGTTCATTAGAGTGTGAAATTCTGATGTTATTTTTTTGAAATTAATTTATGACTAATTTTGGTGATTAGCAATCATTAACCATATATCAAAATCATACAATTAATGCTAGAATAATAGGATAATTCAAATCATATTGACAAACTTTATATTTGGATATAAATTTATTTTAAAAAATTGCAGACAAATTTGCCGGCAAAACCGTTTAAAGAAGAATTACTTTGAAAATATATTTTGCAATATTTTTTTGTTAAATTAATTAAAATAATATTGCAAAAACATTTTTTATTAAAATTATTTTGAAAAAATAGTTCATATTATTTTTTTAATTAAAATTACTTTGAAAAATATTTTGCAATATTTTTTTATCAAATTAATATTAAATTAATTAAAAATATTACAAAAACATTTTTTTAATTAAAATTTTCATTAAATTGATTATAAAAATGTTACAAAAACATTTTTTTTTATAATAATATATAGATGAACTTATTTATAATAACTATTACATAACTTATTTATAATAGCTTCCATTTTTAAAAATTTATATAATAAGTATTTTTTTATTTAATAAAAAAAAAGGAAAATTTAAAATGTATTATAAAATTATTGCAAAAAACATTAAAAAAAAATCATAAAAATTGTAAAAAAAAATACCATAAGAGTTATAAATACCAAAAAACCATAAAAATTAAAGAAAAAAATATCATAAGAGTTGTAAAAAATCATTATAAAAATTGCAAAGAAAACATCAAAAAGACATCATAAAAATTAAAGAAAAAGTACTATAAAGTTGCAAAAAAAAATACCAAAAAACTATTATAAAAGTAAGAGAAAATATCATAAGAGTTGTAAAAATCATTATAAAAGTTGCAAAGAAAACATAATAAATTTGCAAAGAAAATACCAAAAAAAACTACCATAAAAGTTAAAGAAAACATTATGAAACACAGGTCGAAATGCTAAAAATCGGCAAAAAAATGGCGCGAAAAGCGGTGGCTATTTTTGGCTATTTTTGGCTGTTTTTGGCTATTTGCGAATTAACCTATATTATTTGTAAATAGTTTATATAAACACAGGTCGAAAAGTGAAAAATTAGGCACCAATCGGTCACCAATCAGGTAGCTGATTGGTGACTGATTGGTGACCGATTGGCATTTTCGCCAAATACCGTCACCAATCAGGCAGTTTGCTAACTTTTGATCCAGTGATCAGAAAAGGATGAAATATAGCTCATTGGACTCGTCATAACATGACGAATCTAATGGTAGTAAAATCGCATTTCTAGGATTAATACTTGATGAGAAATTAAGTAAAATATAAAAATAAAAATGTATTATTTATATTTTATTTAATTTTTTATTAACTATTAATCCTAGAGATGTGATTTTACTACCATTAGATTCGTCTTGTTGAGATGATTCCAATGAGCTATATTTCATTCTTTTCTGATCACTGGATCAAAAGTTAGCAAACTGCCTGATTGGTGACTGATTGATTCCTGATTTTTCACTTTTCGACCTGTGAAATTTGCGAATAGTTTATGCAATTTGCGCCATTTTTTTGCCTGTTTTTGGTCATTTGACATGTGAAAGTTGTAAAAAAGCATCACAAAAGTTGCAAAAAAAAAATACCATAAAAATTAAAGAAGTAACATCATGAGAATTGTAAAGAAATATTATAGAAGTTGTAAAAAAAACATCAAAAAGAAAATGCCATGAAAGTTGTAGTATTAATATTATTTTTCTATAAAAAAATAACTTACAGTATTCAAGTTACTCATTTTCAAGTTATTCTATAATACAGAATCTCTATAATAGAAACTTTAATTTAATTTTAGTTTTATCTTTTTTTTTGCTCTGAACTTATAAAAGTCTCAATTTTTTAGATTATATAAGCATCATATAATATATATATTAGCTAATCAGAAATTAAAAATTTATAAATTATATAATATAAAAATTATATAATATATTTATTTATTGTATTTTATTATAAAATGATGAATCAGGTATACGATAATAAGATTTATATTTTATTATGTGTAAAATTACTTAGTTTTTGAATTCTTTTGTTTATAAATTTATCATCTGAACTGTTTTTAAATATTTACTTAATAGTATATAATCATTATTTATAACATTAAATAAGCTTATCATACTTAAATAATTTTATTTATTAAATTTTTTTTTTGCAGTTTTAGAACTTTTTTTTTTTTAGCATATTGAAAAAAAATTTGAAGTATAATAATGATTAATATTACAATAAATATAACTAAAAAAAAATCTGTAATTGATGCAAAAATTTAGATTAGTTTTAATTTTAATTAAATTTAATCAGTATATTTTTTTTTTTTATATACTTTATTATAGATGCGATCATGTCTTATTATAATCACACTTACTTACATATATAAACTTATAAATATAAGATAAACAAATACATATAAGAATTAAGCATTATGAAACAAGACTACTTTTCATAAAGAACAAGTCGATTCTGTCACCTAAACGATCACATCATTGTTAAAAACCATGATGCAACCTCAAATTCAAAGGTGACTGTCATGATCTATCTAAAAATTTGCCTAATGACCACCTCGATGAAATGCCAAATCATTCCATTTATTCCAATTACTTTCTAACATATTACAGTCAACATCTTTCACATCCACTTCAGTGCGTTTATTATGTGACTTAGCTTTTTTATCTTTACCACTAATACCGCGCCACTTTTCTTCCTTTACTACACATTATAAATAACGTGCATGTATGATTCTTTCTTTATTAATAAAAGCTGTATGTACATACTATCAAATACAGAATGATGAAATAAACAAACAAAAGTTTCTAAATAATTCGTTAAAACTACTAAAAGAAGTTTACATATTTTTTTTTCAAACATAGTTTGCCATATATAAATATAATCAAATATGGAATGATGTAAATACTATAACAAAATTCAATAGATAAACTATCTATATATTTTTCTTTCTAACTAAATAGCCCTATGTAAATATTATCAAATAAGGAATGTTTAAAAACTCATTTTTTCGTTTTGATAATTTTAATTCTAAACAATTAGTCATCCCACAAAAGAAAATAGAAAAAATAAAACAAGAATAACTAATTATATACTTATATCTTAATACAACATACCTTGCTCTAATTTACGAGCTTTAATTGCATACTGATTAACCACGTAGTCATGAGTAACACCACGTGCACGCCTCCCTCTTCTAACACCATTACAATATGTCATTAAAAGACGTTTATCTCTAATACTATTCAATTTCTGATGAAATTCTGCCCTTGTAATAGGTTCTTGCCTCCCGAGTATTTCTTGCCAAGGAGCGACATTATCCTGTCCACTAATTTCCATTTCCTGAAGGTCCATAATAATATTATCTATTGTAGTACCTTGGCCAGCACTACTCGACTGTTCTGCTACCTTACTATCTTTTCATTCAAAAGAAGCTTCTTTTTTCTTTCTTAATTCCAAAAAATGTTCTTCATTAAAAGAATGATTTATAAAAATATCATCTTTTAACATTTTGTATCCGATTTCACTTGTAACTTGATCTACCAGAAACTCCATTTCTTTTTCTGATATATAATGTTTCTTAAGGATATCACTTCTACGTTTCAACTTATGTTTGGAAATGAGTACTTTTGATTCAATTCCATTATTTGTAAACTGCCATTTATTCTTGTTACTCTTGAGACTGTTTTTAAACCTCTTTTTATACTTCTCTTGTTCTTTCAACGTCTTAAATTGCTTATTTACCCGTAAATTTGAATACGTAACTGCATATTTATGTGTTCCACCATCCATTGAAACTTTTTTTGTATAAGACACGCCTACGCTAGAGATCCTGGGTGAAACTGAAATATTTAGTCATTTGACTAAACCAAAATAGTTTAGACATTTAAAATTAAAAGACGAAATGCTGAAATTCAATATTTCATAGTATTTCCATGGATTTTTTATAGATTTCCATAGATTTTTAATTATAATAATTACTTATAAAAAAAAATAATAAATTTATATTAAAATATAATATTTTTTAAAGGAATTTATAAAACTATTTTATGTATAATATAATTTAATATATTTTTATAATAAAATTATAATTTTATATAAATAAAATTTAAACTTAAAAAATATTACTATATAGTTTAGTCAATGACGAAACCGAAACTAGTTGGTGACGAAACCAAAATTTTTGGCAAAAAGAGTTTAGCCAGGTATCACTAGCCTACGCGTTTACTTATTACTTGTTTAACTTGACTAAAATCCTTAACACTGGTCAAAAACTAATATATCGGGTAGCAGATATGTATCAGATATGTACCTGATATGTGTAGTATTAATGCTGAAAATCGGGTACCTGATATGTGTAAGATATGTGTAAATATATATATCGTCTACATATCATTTACATATCATATACATATCGGTATCGATATGTATATGATATATATATTTACATATCTTACACATATCGAGTGCCCAATTTTCAGCATTAATACTACACATATCAGGTACATATCTGATACATATCTGCTACCCGATATATTAGTTTTTAACCAGTAAATTTTTCAAAAACAAAAATTCCGACGAAAATATTTTTTATTATTTTTAAAAAAATAATACAAACTACTAATAAAATTTTATATTTTATATATTCCCAACTCAAAGCCCTCTACTATGTCTGGTAACTATGCCAAGAGAGGCCGTGGAAGTCATAACCCTAACAGTAGGAAAACTTCCCGTCAAGAACGAAAAAATAATAATATCTCTGATAACTCGAAATTTCGATGGTGAAAACACTGTCCAGCAGAAACGTAATCGCACGATTACCGAAAATTCATAAGGAAGAGAAGCTACGTTGCCGATGACCAGACGGCTGACGTTGGAGTAGATGGATTTTCCTCTTCTCCTCAACAAAATATCTCTGGCGAAAATACTTTCGACCTCCTCCCCCGAAAAATCTGCTGCGCCAACTGCGCCCAGTCACGTCGCGTCTTCTAAATGCGGACGCGTCCACGACGCACCTTTAAACAAAGATTTGCAACAACCCCCTAACGCGTCGCCCCAACTTTGGATATCAATAAGGCGCTCCTGATGGCGATCGAAACCCCGGATCCGCAATGTGACCTTTCCGCTATAACCAGAGATGATTTTCAGGCTTGCGGCTGCGGAATGCTGCTCCTGAATCACTCAAGAAATTTCCTACCAATAAAGCCCTTATTGAGGCTGTGAATAACCTTTTCTTAGAAACGTACGAGTCATTCACTGGAAAAGCTCGTATGACAGGTTCTGGTGAGGCTAAACGCCTCGTTATCCACTTCCATACCGCTGAAGCACGCGATCTGTGCGTTAGTTCCTCTCATCCCGAGTTCCCTGACTTGATTTTTCAGCGTACGACCCTCGCCAACTCCGATCTAATGAAGATCTCCGGGCTATCCAAGTTACCGATATCCCTTTCTTTATCAAAAAGGACAACCTCATGGCCTATTTCAAAAAATTTGGTAATATTACCTCTTGTCGCCTCTTCCAGGCCTAATGCTAAAGTCCAGCAAGCCCGTATTGTGTATGATCACGCCGATTCAATTGCTCGTTTTACCGACCAATGGGCTGCTTACTGTTTCTCCACCTGTCTCCGAATTACTCCATGTTTCTATACTGTGGATCAAAAGGCTGCGCGCCGTCAATACGTTGCCACCCTCACTCAACTTCCTCCCAATGTTAAGGATATCAACTTGGCTCCTCTTACACGCGATCTTGGTGCAAAAGCTGTCAACGTTCCTCTTTCTTTAAATTCCTACAAACCCAAAAGATGGGCTATGTCACCTTCAACTCCCAAGCCATGGATGCTCCGCATGGAACAGACAGTAGGCAACCGCAAAGTGCTTTTCTGGTCCTCCACCCCCGATAATATTAATAAACTTTGTCACACAGTGTGGCAAACCTAGGTTGTGCTCCTAATTTTTGCCCCCTCAAACAAACCAGAGGTAGGCCTGCACTCGCGACCCTGTTGCAAACGCTCCAAGACAACGATTAATCACCTCGCTCCAATTCTAATATTGCCAATGCACGTTCTCGCTCTCGATCTCGCTCCAAATCTAAAGATCGATCTGCTTCCAATTCTGGACGAACCAATAACGCTCCCCATGACCGCACTAACAATGATAATAGTAATCATAACAAACCCCCTCCCAATACTTCTCAACGTGCCCGTCATAATAGTAAAGAACGATCTGTCTCCTTTTCTTCCTCCTCTCGTTCTACAGCACGTCCCTTACCCCGCCAAACTCCTAACTCTGCATTATCTCCTGATGATGCTAACAACATTCTAAACCTTTTACGAGAATTACAATGTGAAGTTGCTAACTTTCACAAACGCATCTCCGCTTTTGAACTTGCTGACCAACGGATGACTCGTATTGAATCACACCTTGGCCTTGATCCACTCCCTATACCCAATGAACCTGAACCGGACCTCACGCAGAAGATGCCCCGTAACTCCACGTTCCTCTTAATATTCTGTCTTCCGCTAAATCTTCGCCGCCTCCCAAAAGTATTTTAACGCGACCTTCGCCTACATTCACTATTGTTCCCGACACATCACCTCCTTCTTCTCACCTTTCTCCAAATGCTCCTCCTTTTACTCCCATCTCCTCCACACAAGAAGAAATTAATGATCTCAAAAATAGTCGTGTCGCTTATTGAAAGTAAATTGGACCAACTTACTGGTCATATCAAGCAATTCATTCGCTCCCTCAGGAGGCAGTTCCCCTGGAACAAGCTGATTCAGCTTCTTCCAATTAATTCCTTTCTTCAAATTTTAACTCCTCGACTGTTTATATCATTGTGTTTTAATGTCGGACAATAATTTTAATTATGACACCTTTGTACGAAACCCTCCCAACCCTGACAATGTTACTGAAATTTTTTCGCATGAATCGTTATTTTCCTCTTCCAGTAACACTTCCCCTATCCCCAATTCATTTAATATTTCTTCCTTTAATGTTAATGGCCTTAAAATGTATGGTCAGACTAAATTAGAAGAAATTTCTACTTTCTTTTCCTTAAAACATATTTCCTTTGGTGGTATCGTGGATACCCATCTTCACCCTAAACAGATGAAGTTTTTATCCAAACGTATTTCTAATTATACTGTGTTCTCTTCTAATTTGGATACTTCTAAACAAGTTCTCTCTTCTGGTGGTGTTTCTCTTTTTATAGAAAATTCTCTTTCACATGTTCAAGATTTTAAATCCCATTCTTCACTAAGGTTACTTTCTGTTGATTTATATTTCAAAGGCAATATTAAATTGCGTATATTTGTTATTTATATCCCTCCCCCTGCTGAAAGTGTTCTGCGCACCGATACTATTGATTTGCTCATTCAACAACTTACCCTTACTAAACATGCTGGCTTTTACCATGCTGTTTGTGGCGATTTTAATATGCATTTAGACAAATATTACCCTATTTACTTCAATCAACCTCAAGTTGCTTCAAAACATATTCACCGATTATTTTTTCATCTCCTCTCTCACGGATATGAAGACTATACTCCTATTAATCTTTCCGACTCCTTAGGTACCTTTCATCGCAATGACCATATTACTCGAGTTGATTATGTATGGTCCTGCCCTCTTCTCAAAGGATTTGCTCTTACTGCTTGCATTTTTAATGCTCAAGATGTTTGCACATCTGATCATAACCCCGTCATAACATACTATGATATGTCTTTACTTTTGCCTCTACCAAATTGGCTCGCGCTCGACAACTTAAGCGCCGAACCCGTCGCGTCTTCAAATTTGATTCTGTAACTGAAATTCAATGGACGGAATTTGCTGATAAAGCTGATGCTTTATGTGACGTCTTACCTTCAACCTTTTCCTCCTGGCATATCAATCAAATGTGCGAATATCTCCAATCACGAATTCTTAAAGCTGCCAACGCTACACTACCTTCTTCCACTGTTGGCAATAATTATACTCCTAAGGGTTCCTAAAGATCTGGAAATTTTAACCCAACATTATCGGTTTTTAAATCGCCTTATGCATTCAATACGTTTATTGCGCAAATATCCTTTAACTTATTCTGCCGCTCACGAACATAAGTGGTCTATTCATTTAATCAGACTTCAAAACATTTTGCAATTATATAAGAAAGTATTTACTTTCGTTCCTACTTTGCCCTCTTCTCTCTCATCATGTCGACAAGATGATTTCAAGTCACTTCTTGATGATTTATCCAATATTTCAAAATCCTTACGGGGATTTCATTTACTTCAAGAAAAAGAATTCCAAGATTCCTCCATTCGTGCTCATTTGGACGATAGGAACAATAATTTTGAAACTGACCTTTCCTCTTTCATCGATTCAGCGCTTTCTCGCACCCGCCGCCGTATCACTTTGGATCGTGTCTTTGTTGATCATCCCACTCACCCTCAGTTATTAACTGCTCCCAAGGATATAGACGATGCTGTTGTTAACCATTTCCAAAACTTTGTACCTATAAAATCCACTCCTCCCTGTATCAGATACATTACCCATCGATCGGTTCTCGTTTACCAACCTATGGATGATGTGCTCCTCCTCTATCTAGATTCTTTGATGAATCCCCCTACCCTTGACGAATGGTTAACCACCGTTTCTTCTACTCCTAACGGTAAAGCCTCAGGTCCTTCCACCGATCACTTATGAAATGCTCAAACACCTTGGATCTTATTCCTCGGCTCTACTCCTTATTTTAATTCAAGCTTGCCTTTCCAAAGCGATATTCCCGACTTATGGCGACAGGCAATGGTTTTTCCCATTCCCAAACCTCACGAATGGAAATGTCAATGAAAAATACTCGTCCTATTACTTTACTTGAAGTGATTAGAAAATCTCTTGTCAAACTCTTTTATAATCGCCTTTCTACTATTATGGCTACACATGATGTTCTTAAAGGCTGGTAACTTCGCTGGTCTTCCTGGTGGTTCTTGCCGCGACCCTATTATTACTCTAGAATCTATTATCCATGATGCTGATGTCAATAAAAACCCACTTTGGATTCTCTCTCAAGACATTTCTAAAGCTTTTGACTCGGTTGATTTGACAATGTTACGTTTCGCTTTAGAGAATACGTCTTCCAGCTTCTGCTATTAAGTTTATTCTTTCCCTTTTCACAAAACGCATTAATAGCGTTTTCACTGCTCATGGATCCACGCCTGCTTATAGGGTTCGCATTGGTATTGACCAAGGCGAAGTTATTTCTCCTCTCTTATGGGTTATTTATATTGATCCCTTACTTACTGTCTTGAAGCATGAAATGATGGACCCTTATGTTCTTTCTACACCATCCTTAATTGATTCTCCCAATCCTTCTTCCGATTTGAAGATTAATAATTTAGTATTTATGGATGACTCCACACTTATTTCCTCGTCGAAGACTGGCATGGAATTTATGTTATCCATTACAGAAGAATTCTATCAAATTAATAACACTTCTGCCAATCATAACAAATATGTGTTAATTACTAATTCGTTGCCTTTGACTTCGAATTCCACTTTATCTCCTATTACTTTTAATTTAGATTTATCCTCATTAAATAATGTTCCTTCCATTACCATTACCCCAATTTCTATGACAACTTCTTTTCGTTTTTTAGGTGTTTGGTTTAACATTAAAAGCTCCCGGGATTTTGTCAAGAAACAACTCAAACGTGAATGCTGCTCCTTCGCTGCAACCATCCGCCTTGCAAAGCTCTCACCCAAACAGGTTGTTTATTTACATAATGCTGTCCTTATACCGAAACTTGAATACCGGATGCAAGTTACTCACTTGTCTGAATCTGACTGCCACCTAATAACGAGAAGTATACGATCTGTTGTAAAGCACAAAGCAAATTTTTCTCGCTCTTTACCAAATCCCATTTTATTTTTATCTCAAGCCTTGGGCTTGATAAATTTATTTGCTCATCAACGACAATGTCATATTACTAATTTATTTTTAATGGCTAATTCCTCCTTTTCTTTTATTCAATCTCTTTTTATTTATAGATTGAGTTTGATTCAATATAATTTTTTAATTCCTATTTCTCCCCTTTTAATTAAGGATTGGTCTATATGGTCTTCTCTTTTTTCTTTTAAGAAAGATTATATCGCATGCACTATTGCTCTCTTATCCTCTACTCCTTTTCGTTTGCTTCACACTCAACTTTCGAAGGCTTCCGAACCTGACTTTGATGGATGGACGCGTTCCCTTATTTGAATGCATGACACCTAAAGCGTTTAAAGCCTATTTCCCTATTTTGCGAAAACGGCATTTGTTTTATCTATCTCAGCTTGTTACTCCCCAAGGGACTCATTTAATTTCTTGGAAAGCCTACTATGACAATTTGGTTGGACGACGTGGCCCTGGCTGTATCCCCTTATTGGTATAAAGATATCCAGCAAGCTTACTACCATTCCTGACACCAACAATCGTTTGCTGAGCCAGTTCATTACTACGCCTACGATTGACTCTTCATTTTATGAATTGACTCCTTGCCTGTCCTCTCCTACCACTACGAAAAATTGGATTGTCACGTTAGACGACTACGGTTCTCCCATCTTTGGCAAACAACTTTTAGTTCAAGCAAGTCGTGGTACTTGTTCTATTGTTCACTGGGTCTCTCCTGATTGCGAATCTTCGCCTGGTGATCTCATTAGACTCTCTCCTGCCCCTGGTTGTGCTGCTCATACTCCTTTGCCTCCTTCCAAAAAACGGAATGCTGATTTAACCCTTTGTACGCCTACGGTTTCTCTACAACATTCGCTTATTCTGCCCACCATCAATGAGCGCATTAAACGTAATACTTCTGCAGTATCCTCTCCTTTTACCTGGGCTGATATCGAAGATGGTGTCCGTCTTTATTACAGTCGATTGGATTTTGATTTTGACTCTCCTCCTGATGATATTGTTGAAGTTTCCGCTCCTCTTATCACTATTGAATCCTCAGCTGCTGCTGTTTTTGCAAATTCGCCGTTGGTTGCGTCTTCAGACTCACGTTATATCTTTTTCACTGATGGGTCTCTTATTAATCTAGGCACTCCTAATGTTTCTATGGGCTGGTCTTGGATGCAAATCGTACCTGATGCTGGTTTTCCTAATTCCATTGCTACTTATGCACATGGCATCATTCGAGATAATCCTTCTTCTTCTCGTGCTGAAGCTGCCGCTATTTACGCAGTTTTAACCATTTCTCCTCGCGACTCAGAAGTTACTATTTATACTGACTCGCAAACTGCCATTGATGGCCTTCGAAGTTGCTCTTCCTATGTCTACTCAAATAGCCGTCTTTACTACAAAACAACAAATTTTGAGCTTTGGGCCATTATTGAACGAACTATCCTTACCAAGAATTTGACAGTTCTTCCTGTTAAAGTTAAAGCTCATTCTGGCAATTATTTGAACGATTTTGCTGACTCCTGGCCAATACTGCCCATACTGCATCATCCAGTATTTTGATTTCTGGAATGGACCTTGCTCCGCTCGCCCATGATTTCGTCTTGACTTACGACAACGACGCCGTTTGCGAATCTAATCCACGACACCTTCTTAAACAGTATTATCAAACGCAGTTAATGCGTGATTTGTTAAATTTAACGCGATTTCACTTTATTTCTTTATTATTATCTAATATAGAATATATTGTCGACTGGGAACTTACTTGGTTTACCTTGAATTTCAAGCCTTCTCACGATGCATCTTTTACTCTTGAGCATGCTTCAAGACACTTAACCTTTAAATTCAAACTTTTCTTGGACGACTTACCTACATTGGAAAAGCTTAAGCGGACTCGACCAGACTTATACATGGACGAATTAACTTGCCGTTCTTGTATCGATCGCATGGAAGACCTGATGCACCTTTTTACGTGCAAAAAACGTCGTCTACCTATGCAACGAATTCTCCAATCTTATCAAAATCATTTGATTTCTAAAATTCAAGAAGCTGGAAAATTGGCTGATATTGATCCTACTCCCTTTATTGCTAAACTCACTTCTCTTTCATGCTGGTCCTTTTCTTCTACAAATTGGTCCTCTTACGCCCTCGTCCGTGGTTGTTTACCTACACTTTTTATTGACATCTTAGTCGATTTGTCTATTCCAAGAATCTCTGCGATTAAGGTTATCGCTGCTATTCATAATAATTTTGTCCAAAAATTCAGAAAACGAATTTGGAATCCGCGTTCTTATGAGAAAAGTAGATGGGAAAACGCGATGAATATTACTTATAAGTTGAAAACTACTCCGAAGCCTTCTAATTTGCCATTGTCTTCGTACATACCTTACTCATCTTTACCACCTCCGACCCTACACGATTTACGTGACTCCGGAACTGATTGGTTGAAGAACTCGATGAAATATGGTTTGCCTTGGTTTAATCACTTTTCGGGTTTTATGGGTCGTCTAACGGTGCTACTTAATAACAGCTTTTGCAGGATGGAGTGTCGATTTTTATAGTGGGCGCGCTATTCGTTATTTTGTTAGCATAGTTGCTTCTACTTTGGTTGGAATATACCAAGGGGAAGATCTGGGGAAATTTAGTGTAATGCGATTTTTCTTTTTTTAGATTAATTTTTTTTACTTTATTTTTTCTTAGGAGACTATATAGCTTTGTTTTTAGTTAGTTTTATTTTTATATTTTCTTTTTATTTTTTTTTTGTAAATTGTAAAGTTCGAATAAATTTAATAAAGATAAAGGCTACTATGCCACGTTTGCCTAGTTTTTGACCAGTAGTAGTACTCTCTCCTGAATTTTTCAAAAAACGAAATTTCCGACGAAAATAATTTTTTATTATTTTTAAAAAATAATACAAGCTACTAATAAAATTTTATATTTTATATATTCCCAACTCAAAGCCCTCTACTATGTCTGGTAACTATGCCAAGAGAGGCCGTGGAAGTCATAACCCTAATAGTAGGAAAGCTTCCCGTCAAGAACGAAAAAATAATAACTCTGATAACTCGAGCTCCGATGGCGAAAACACTGTCCAGCAGAAACGTAATCGTACGATTACCGAAAATTCTATGGAAGAAGACTACGTTGCCGATGATCAGACGGCTGACGTTGGAGTAGATGGACTTTCCTCTTCTCCTCAACAAAATTTCTCTGGCGAAAATACTTTGACCTCCTCCCCGAAAAAATCTGCTGCGCCAACTGCGCCCAGTCACGTCGCGTCTTCTGGAAATGTGGACGCGTCCATGCATGCACCTTTAAACAAAGACTTGCAACAACCCCCTAACGCGTCACCCAATTTGGATACCAATGGTGCTCCAGATGACGATCGAACTCCAGATCCAGTGGTGGCCTCGCCATAACCAGAGATGATTTTCAGGCTGCGGCTGCGCCGAATGCTGCCCCTGAATCTCTTAAGAAATTCCCTACCAACAAAGCCCTTATTGAAGCTGTTAATAACCTTTTTTTAGAAACTTACGAGTCGTTTACTGAAAAAGCGCATATGACTGGCTCTGGGGAAGCCAAACGCCTCGTTCTCCACTTCCATACCGCTGAAGCACGCGATTTGTGCGTTGGTTCCACTCATCCTGAGTTCCCTGACTTAATCTTTCATGCACATGACCCTCGCCAACTCCGATCCAATGAAGATCTCTGGGCTATCCAAGTTACTGATATCCCTTTCTTCATTAAAAAAGACAACCTCATGGCTTATTTTAAAAAATTTGGTAATATCACCTCTTGCCGCCTTTTCTCCAGGCCTAATGCCAAAGTTCAGCAAGCCCGCATTGTGTATGATCACGCCGATTCAATCGCTCGTTTTACCGACCAATGGGCTGTGTACTGTTTCTCCACCTGCCTCAGAATCACTCCATGTTCTTATACTGTGGATCAAAAGGTGCTGCGCGCCGTCAATACGTTGCCACCCTTACCCAACTTCCCCCAATGTTAAGGATATCAATTTGGCTCCCCTTACTCGTAGCCTTGGCGCTAAAGCTGTCAATGTACCGCTTTCTCTAAACTCTTACAAGCCCAAAAGATGGGCTTACGTCACTTTCAATTCCTTAAGAAACCATGGATGCTGCTATGGAACAAACTATCAGCTTCCAAGGAAAGGTACTTTTCTGGTCCTCCCCAGATAATACCAATAAACTTTGTCACAGATGTGGCAAATTAGGCTTGCGCTCCAAATTTTTGCCCACTAAAACAAACCAGAGGTAGAAGTCGCACTCGCGACCCCGTAGCAAAACTCAAAGAACGATTTAATGTCAATCAACCTCGCCGCCCCAATTCTAATGCTGCTAATACACGTTCTCGCTCCCGATCTCGCTCAAAATCCAAAGATCGATCTGCTCATGATTCTGGACGTGCTAATAATAATAACAGTTCTCATGACCGCAATAATAATGTTAATAATCATAACATACATAATCCCAATACCTCCCAACGTGCCCGGCATAATAGTAAAGAACGATCGGTCTCTTTTTCTTCCTCTTCTCGTTCTACCGCTCGTCCCTTGCCTTGACAAACTCCTAATTCTGCATTATCTTCTGATGATGCTAACAATATTTTAAACCTCTTACGCGAATTGCAATGTGAAGTTGCTAATTTTCACAAACGCATTTCCGCTCTTGAACTTGCTGACCAACGGATGACTCGTATTGAATCACACCTTGGCCTTGATCCGCTTTCTAGTCCTAATGAATCTGACTTGGATCTCATGCAAGAGGATGCCCCTGTATCCCATGTTCCACTTAACATTCAGCCCTCCACTACATCTCCCTTACCTCCCAGAAGTATTTTATCGCGACCTCCGCCTCCTACTATTCTTGTTCCCAACACGTCGCTTCCCCCTTCTCACCTCTCCCCCAACGCTCCTCCTTTTACCCCTATCTCCTCCACGCAAGAAGAAATTAACGATCTCAAAAATAGTAGAGTCGTTATTGAAAGTAAATTGGACTAACTTACTGGTCATATCAAACAATTCATTAGCTCCATTGGTGGTGCTCCCCTGGAACAAGCTGATTCAGCTTCTGTTTAAATTTCTTCTTCAAATCTTATCTCCCCGACTATTTTTATCATTGTGTTTTAATGTCGGACAATAATTTTAATTATGACACCTTTGTACGAAACCCTCCCAACCCCGATAATGTTACTGAACTTTTTACACATGAATCATTATTTTCTTCTCCTAGTAACACTTCTCCTATCCCCAATTCATTTAATATTTCCTCCTTTAATGTCAATGGCCTTAAAATGCACGGTCAGACTAAATTAGAAGAGATTTCTACCTTCTTTTCTCTAAAACATATTTCCTTTGGCGGTATTGTTGATACTCATATCCACCCTAAACAAATGAAGTTTTTATCCAAACGACTTTCTAATTATACTGTGTTTTCTTCGAATTTGGATACTTCTAAACAAATTCTTTCTTCTGGTGGTGTTTCCCTATTTATAGAAAATTCTCTTGCATCACATGTACAAGATTTTAAATCCCATTCTTCACGACTGCTTTCTGTTGATTTATATTTCAAAGGCAATGTTAAATTGCGTATATTTGTTATTTATATCCCTCCCCCTGCTGAAAGTGTTCTGCGCACTGACACTATTGATTTGCTTATTCAACAACTTATCCTTACTAAACAAGCTGGTTTTTATTATGCTGTTTGTGGTGATTTTAACATGCATTTAGATAAATATTATCCTATTTATTTTAATCAACCCCAAATTGCTTCAAAACATATACACCGATTACTTTTTCATCTCCTTTCTCACGGTTATGAAGATTTTACACCCATTAATCTTTCCGACTCTTTAGGTACATTTCATCGCAATGACCACATTACTCGTGTTGATTATGTATGGTCCTGCCCTCTTCTCAAAGGATTTGCTCTTACTGCTTGTATTTTTAATGCTCAAGACATCTGCACATCTGATCACAACCCTGTCATCACATATTATGATATGTCTTTACTTTTGCCTCTACCAAATTGGCTCGCGCTCGTCAACTTAAGCGCCAAACCTGTCGCGTTTTCAAATTTGATTCTGTAACTGATACTCAATGGACGGAATTTGCTGACAAAGCTGATGCCTTATGTGATGTTTCACCATCAACCTTTTCCTCCTGGCATATCAATCAGATGTGCGAATATCTTCAATCACGAATCCTTAAATCCGCCAACGCTACTTTACCTTCTTCTACTGTTGGCAATAATTATACTCCTAAGGTTCCTAAAGATCTGGAAATTTTAACTCAAAATTATCGGTTTTTAAATCGCCTAATGCATTCGATACGTCTATTGCGCAAATATCCTTTAACTTATTCTGCTGCTCATGAACATAAGTGGTCTATACATTTGCATCGACTTCAAAACATTCTTCAATTATATAAGAAAGTTTTTACTTTCATTCCTACTCTGCCCTTTTCTCTTTCATCATGTCGACAAGATAATTTCAAGTCACTTCTTGATGATTTATCCAATATTTCAAAATCCTTACGGGGATTTCATTTACTTCAAGAAAAAGAATTCCAAGACTCCTCCATCCGTGCTCACTTGGACGATAGAAATAATAATTTTGAAACTGACCTTTTCTCCTTTATTGATTCAGCGCTTTCTCGCACCCGTCGCCGTATCACTTTGGACCGTGTCTTCATCGACCATCCTTCTCAACCTCAGTTGTTAACTGCTCCTAAGGACATAGATGATGCTGTTGTTAACCATTTCCAAAACTTTGTACCTATAAAGTCCACTCCTCCTGTATCTATTGATACACTACCTGATAGATGGTCTTCTGCCTATCAACCTATGGATGATGTGTCCTCCTCCATCTATGATTCTTTAATGAATCCCCCTACCCTTGATGAATGGTTATCCACCGTTTCTTCTACTCCTAACGGTAAAGCCTCTGGTCCTTCCATGATTACCTATGAAATGCTCAAACATCTCGGATCTTGTACCTCGGCTTTACTCCTCATTTTGATTCAATCATGCCTTTCCAAAGCTGATATTCCTGACTTATGGCGACAAGCAATGGTTTTTCCCATTCCCAAACCTCACGAATGGAAGTGTCAATTAAAAAATACTCGCCCTATTACCCTACTCGAAGTGATTAGGAAATCTCTTGTCAAACTTTTTTATAATCGCCTTTCTACCATCGTAGTAGCGTAGTCCTAAAGGTGGTAACTTCGCTGGTCTTCCTGGAGGTTCTTGCCGCGACCCTATTATTACTTTAGAATCTATTATCCATGATGCTGATATCAACAAAAACCCGCTTTGGATTCTTTCCCAAGATATTTCTAAAGCTTTTGATTCAGTTGATCTAACGATGTTACGTTTCGCTTTAGAACGTATACGTCTTCCAGCCTCCGCTGTTAAGTTCATCCTTTCACTTTTTATGAAACGCACTAATCGCGTTCTCACTGCTCATGGATCTACGCCTGCCTATAGGGTTCGCATTGGTATTGACCAAGGCGAAGTTATCTCTCCTCTTTTATGGGTTATTTATATTGATCCCTTACTTACTGTTTTAAAGAATGAGATGATGGACCCTTATGTTCTTTCTACACCGTCTTTAATTGATTCTTCAAGTCCTTCTCTTGATTTGAAGATTAATAATTTAGTATTTATGGATGACTCTACTCTTATTTCCTCGTCAAAAGCTGGCATGGAATTTATGCTATCCATTACTGAAGAATTTTATCAGATCAATAACACTTCCGCCAATCATAACAAATATGTGTTAATTACTAATTCGTTGCCTTTGACTTCGAATTCCGTTATATCCCCTATTACTTTTAATTTGGATTTATCCTCTTTAAATAGTGTTCCTTCCATTATTATTACCCCAATTTCCATGACAACTTCTTTTCGTTTTTTAGGTGTCTGGTTCAACATTAAAAGCTCCCGGGATTTTGTCAAAAAGCAACTCAAACGTGAATGCTGCTTATTCGCTGCGACTATTCGCCCCGCAAAGCTCTCTTCCAAACAAGTTGTGTATTTACACAATGCCGTTCTTATACCGAAACTTGAATACCGGATGCAAGTTACTCACTTATCTGAATCTGACTGTCACCTAATAACGAGAAGTATACGATCTGTTGTAAAACATAAAGCAAACTTTTCTCGTTCTTTACCCAATTCCATTTTATTTTTGTCTCATGCCTTAGGCTTGATTAATTTGTTTGCTCATCAACGACAATGTCATATTACTAATTTATTTTTAATGGCTAATTCTTCTTCTGTTTTTATTCAATCTCTTTTTATTTATAGATTGAGTTTAATTCAATATAATTTTTTGATTCCTATTTCTCCCCTTTTAATTAAAGACTGGTCTATATGGTCTTCTCTATTTTCTTTTAAGAAAGATTATATCGCATGCACTATTGCTCTCTTGTCTTCTACTCCTTTTCGTTTGCTTCACACTCAACTATCGAAGCTTCCGAATTTGTCCTTGTTAGATGGACGCGTTCCTTTATTTGAATGCATGACGCCTAAAGCCTTTAAAGCCTATTTTTCCATCCTGCGTAAACGACAACTGTTTTATTTATCTCAGCTTGTTACTCCCCAAGGAACTCATTTAATTTCCTGGAAGGCTTACTATGACAATTTGGTTGGACGACGTGGCCCTGGCCGTATTCCTTATTGGTACAAAGATATTCAACAAGCTACCACTATTCCTGACTCTAATAATCGTTTGCTGGATCAGTTTAATTTTACGCCTACGATTGACTCTTCCTTTTACGATTTGACTCCTTGTTTATTTTCTCCTCCTACTACAAAAAATTGGATTGTCACGTTGGACGATTATGGTTCTCCCTTTTTTGGCAAACAACTTCTAGTCCAAGCTAGTCGTGGTACTTATTCTATTGTTCACTGGATTTCTCCTGATTGTGAATCCTCACTTGGTGATCTCATCAGACTTTCTCCTTGTCCTGGTTGTTCTGCTCACATTCCTCTGCCTCCTTCCAAAAAACGGAATGCTGATTTAACCCTTTGTACACCTACGGTTTCTCTACAACATTCGCTTATTCTGCCCACCACCAACGAGCGGATTAAACGTACTACTTCTGAAGTGACTTCCCCTTTTACTTGGGCTGATATAGAAGATGGTGTCCGTCTTTATTATAGTAGATTGGAATTTGACATTGATTCTTCTCCAGCAAATACCACTGTAGCTTCCGTTACTCCTGTTACTATTGAATCATCGGCTACTGCTGTTTTTGCTAACTCCCCGTTGGTCATTTCTTCAGACTCGCGTTACATCTTTTTCACTGATGGGTCTCTTATTAATTTAGGCGCTCCTGATGTTTCTATGGGCTGGTCTTGGATGCAAATAGTCCCTGATGTAGGCTTTCCCAACTCCATCGCCACCTATGCTCACGGTCTTATTCGTGATAACCCTTCTTCTTCTCGAGCTGAAGCTGCTGCTATTTACGCTGTTTTAACTATCTCTCCTCGCGACTCTGAAGTCACTATTTATACTGACTCACAAACTGCCATTGATGGTCTTCGAAGTTGTTTTTCCTCTATCTACTCAAATAGTCGTTTGTACTATAAAACTACAAATTTTGAACTTTGGGCTATTATCGAGCGAACCATCTTCTCTAAAAATTTGACTGTTCTTCCCGTCAAAGTTAAAGCTCATTCTGGCAATTATTTAAACGATTTTGCTGATTCCTTGGCCAATACCGCCCATACCGCGTCATCCAGTATTTTGATCTCTGGAATGGACTTGGCCTCTGCCCATGATTTTGTCTTAATTTATGACAATGATGTTGTCTGTGAATCTAATCCGCGACACCTTCTAAAACAATACTATCAAACGCAGTTAATGCGCGATTTGTTAAACTTAACGCGTTTTCACTTTATTTCTTTATTATCAACTAATATAGATTATATTGTTGACTGGGAACTTACTTGGTTCACTCTAAGTTTCAAGCCCTCCCATGACGCGTCCTTTACTCCTGAGCACGCTTCAAGACACCTAACCTTTAAATTCAAACTTTTCTTGGATGATTTGCCTACGTTGGAAAAGCTTAAACGGACCCGACCAGACTTATACATGGACGAATTAACTTGCCGTTCTTGTATCGACCGCATGGAAGACCTGATGCACCTTTTTATGTGCAAAAAGCGACGTCTGCCTATGCAACAAATTCTCCAATCTTATCAAAATCATTTGATTTCCAAACTTCTGGAAGCGAGCAATTTGGCTGATATTGATCCTTCTCCATTCATAGCTAAACTTACTTCTCTTTCATGCTGGTCCTTTTCATCTACAAATTGGTCTACCTTTGCCCTTATCCGTGGTTGCTTACCCAAACTCTTCATCGACTTATTTGTTGATCTATCCATTCCAAGAACTTCTGCGATTAAAGTTATCGCTGCTATTCATAACAATTTTGTCCAGAAATTCAGAAGACGAATCTGGAATCCGCGTTCTTATGAAAAAAGTAGATGGGAAAACGCGATGAACATTACCTATAAGTTGAAAACTACTCCGAAGCCATCTAATCTGCCATTGTCGACGTACATACCTTACTCATCTTTACCACCTCCGACCCTACACGTTTCACGTGACTCCGGAACCGATTGGTTGAAGAAGCTCGATGAAATATGGTTTGCCATAGTTTAATCACTTTTCGGGTTTTATGGGTCGTCTAACGGTGCTACTTAATAACAGCTTTTGCAGGATGGAGTGTCGATTTTTATAGTGGGCGCGCTATTTGTTATTTTGTTAGCATAGTTGCTTCTACTTTGGTTGGAATATATTAAGGGGGAAGATCTGGGGAAATTTAGTGTAATGCGATTTTTCTTTTTTAGATTAATTTTTTACTTTATTTTTTCTTAGGAGACTATATAGCTTTGTTTTTAGTTAGTTTTATTTTTATATCTTTCTTTTTATTTTTGTAAATTGTATAAGTTCGAATAATTTTAATAAAGATAAAGGCTACTATGCCACGTTTGCCTAGTTTTTGACCAGTGTAAACACATTTTGTGGTGGAGATGTAGGAGTTACTATCACCTTCGAATGACAATTTTGACAAACTTTTCTATTTCTTGACATCACATAAGCACAGACGTTACTACAGAACGAGCATGGGATATAGAACCCCAAATACCATGTTCGTCTGCCATGACTAAATTTAATATAAGTTGTAGTTTGTCTGTTCTTTTCTTGTTTCTTCAATCTATTTTCAATAATTACAAGTTTATCCAATAATAATTGGCGTATTCTTAAAAAATACTTGTTTTTAGTTTTTATGTCAATAGGTAACCCACAAAATACACTTGTCAAGTATTTTGAAATCCTATATTTAGTATTCATCATAGGCCGATCTGAATTTATCAAAAAAGGCCTTTCATATTTCTTTATTATATGTCGATCTATTATTGGTGACAATCGTCAACATATCTTTTTCTTTCTGTAATAAATTCACATGCAAAAGGATATAGAACTTTCCTTTTCTGGTGAAATATATCATATCAGCCCCTGTGTACCATTTCACTTTTTCTGGACAGAAAAAAGTATAGCTGATAAAAATTTCTTTATTCGACATCCTTTATCTGATTGGTGCACCGTATTTACGCCTTCTTTTGAAAAATTTCGCAAGAAAACAAAACTTTTATATCTTTAAAGAACTATTAAGCCCTTGTGAACTTGTTTGAACTGAAAAGAGTGATAATAAAAAGTGTGTTGTTTAAACCAAAGAACACTTTTGTTTTAATACTGAAGTGCTATTTTTCTAGTAATTTAACGAAAAAAAAGTGTAATATTTCTTGTATGAAAAATGGACGTGAACGGTACAGGAAAGAGTTTTAAAAACCTTAATTTAATTAGTATATTTAAATTACTGATTTTTAAATAGCTAAAACTTAGTTAAAATTTAATTTAGAAAAAAATTACCAATAATTTTTAAAGCTAATAAATAATGATCATATTTTTTATTAAAACCTAATAATTTAATATTGCTAGGTTATATACATCAGGAAATTTGTTTAGGCGTAATTTAGTGTAATATTTCGAAGGTGGTGTAAAATTTCGAAATATTACACTAAAAACGTAATATTACAAAAGTTTACGCTCTTAAATTTGAATAATTATAGTAATTTAAGAATATCTCGCTATTCACTGATCCAATCAAGACGATCTATAGCTCATTGGAATCAGCTCATCAAGACGGATCGAATGGTAGTAAAATCGCATTTCTACAGTTGATAGAACGCTCTATAGTATGCAGTAAAGTTTTAAATTAATAGAAAATCATCTATCGAACATAAAGATACGATTTTACTACCATTCGATTCGTCTTGATGAGCTGATTCCAATGAGCTATAGATCGTCTTGATTGGATCAGTAGATAGCGAGATATTCTTAAATTACTATAATTATTCAAATTTAAGAGCGTAAACTTTTGTAATATTACGTTTTTAGTGTAATATTTCGAAATTTTACACCACCTTCGAAATATTACACTAAATTACGCCTAAACAAATTTCCTGATGTACTAATTACCTAAATGCTAACTACTAGTAGATATAAATTTGAATCTAAATAATACAATTAGATTACTTTTGAAGGTAACTTAATTTTTTTTAGTAAGCAGCTTTTAAGTGAAAATTTGTAAAAATTATAGGTAGTTTAATGAATTATTATAAATAAATAACCTATAAATTTTCTATAAATAGTCCAATAATTTAATAATTAGCAGCTTTTACAATACTTATAGATAACTAAATATTTATATAATTAGGCTGTTATTAAGCAATTTATAGGTAGCTTTTTATTTAATATTTAGGTAGTCCAAATATTATTACTCGTTAGATAATAGCATAATTTTATTACATTAATAAATTTATAATTATTGAAATCAATTTATACTAAAACTATACAAAATCTATATATTAATGATCTAATTCCAAAAATACATTAAATTTTGCAAGGAAACTTTTTATCCTTTAAAATTTAAAAGAAAAACAAAAATATATTAATTAATGTTTCTATTAAAAAAGAAGATAAATGGTTTAATTTTGCAAAAAAACTTATCATTTTCAAATTTTAATACTTCTAATCAGTATCCAAAATAAATATATACCTTAAAATTTGAAAAACTGGTCATTTAAAAAAAAGTAAAGTAATGAAATGTTAATGATCATTTTGTTAAAGAAAAGATTTTTTTAAAAAATAAATCTGATATCCACCTTAAAATATTTAAAAAAAGGAAAATAATAAAATATTAATAATGTTTTACTAAAAAATATTTTTTTTTAAAATCAAATCTGATATCTATTTTGAGACCTGAAAAATTGATTACCTAAAAAAAGAATTGTTTTTTAAAAAAAAAACTAACTTGATATTCACCAGATCTAAAAAACTGGTTATCTAAAAAGAAAAATAATGAAAAATTAATAATTATTTTATTAAAAAAGATTTTTTTTAAAAAAATTCAATATTCATCTCTTAAAATTTAAAGAATTGACTGTCTATAAAATAAAAAAACAAACTATTAGTAAAATTTATTAAAATAATAAAAAAATAAAAAAATTTCCATAATATTATATTACTTATATCATGTGATTAGCCATCAAAATTTCATGTACCTAAAGTGAACTGAAAGATTTCAAAAAAAAAGAAAGGTTGCATTGTACAACTATTTGTTATTCTTTTTCTCTAGGAATAAGCTTTTATTGATAACAAAATAAATAATCTTATTCTGGCAAATGTTAAAGGGCTTTAAAAACAGTATTATCATTTTGGTTGTTTTGCATTCTTATAAATAAACAGTCAAAAATATATGATTTCATTAATCTGCCATATAGTTGCATTATTAAAATACTAGTAGTTAGTCAATTTTATTATTCTTTTTATTGAGGCAAGTGAACAATGTCATTTAAGTTGAAAGGGATATGTCAAACCAAGAGATGAAAGAAGTGGATGAGAATAAGCTGAAATTCTTAAAGCTTTAATGGTATCATATTCTAGGATTGCATTTTTAAAAGTGATAAAAGTCTAGTTCTGAAAAATTCTAACTTATTATAAGTTATAAAAGGATCTGGAAGAAATACTGTCAAAGGCGGCCAAAAAAGGAAATGGCACAAAATGAACTTAGACAATTAATAATATAAGAGACAAGTGCTATTTAAGTTATAAGAAAGAAATCTTTTGTTCAGTAGATTCAGATAAACTTTAAGGTTCCATTTTTAGTAACTATTTATGAGTGTACACAAACTAATAAAACTAGATTTCTTAAGTACACATAAATTTAATTGTAAAAATCATATTGTAATATTTTACAGTAATATACACTTTATTTTTTTTTATTTTATTGTTCAAAAATTGGCTCTATATATTTCATTAAAACATAACATTTAAAAATTCCAAAAAAGTTGTTTTTGAAGGCTAACCTTAACTTTTTAAAGAATGCACATAATGCAGAATGAACTTTTAGCTGAAACTTCCTCAAAGATAATCAAAATATAAAATGTTGTAAATCATTTAAAATAATTCAATTTAGGCCGATATTGCACACCCAATAGGATATGTAACAGGATGTTACATAGGACCCGCCTACTACTAAGATATGTTACTGGTAGAAATTTCACTTTCATATGAAACCTTACCTTAGATTTGCTTAAATTCTATTGGTTAATTAACTAAAAAGAAAAAAAATCATAACAATGTAACATAAAATTTTCTTTTATAGTAGGATCTTTAAAGAGTTTTATATGTAAACCTTACCTTAAGCCACAGGGTGAATTATCTTAATAGTAGGCAGGATTCTTGTTACATATACAGTTAAACTTCTATATACTGATATTGCTGTTTTGGGAAAAAGCATTGGTATATCAAATTATCGGTTTATAAAAAAATTTTATATGTCGATATTATTATAAATAACATAATTATTATCGGTATAAAATATTTTAATATACAGTCAGACCTCTATATAATCACACTCCATATAGTCACATTATATAAAATTCTTCTATATAATCACACCTTTGGGAAATACCAATATATATAATTATGGATTTTATTTTTTATCGCACTTGCGTTATGTCGCACCCCTATAATATGTTACATATAAAAGTCAAAAATGACATTCTAAATCCTTTTTGATATATTAAGAAAATTTGTAGAGCGGTCAAAAATACGTATAGTATAAGGTTTTTTATAGTACATAGTAAGTGCATAAGGTCTTACGCACGGATTCTTTAAAAAATGAGAAATCTTAACAAAGTCATGTGATCAAAATGATCGACATAATTAATATATAAAAATTACCAAAAAAGGGAGATGTGACATATCGCAGGTGCGAAAAAAACATATTCCTATAATTATTATATAAAAAAACCTTTGTATAATCACATTATAGTAAAAGCCTCTATATAGTTACCGATTTTTGCGAAACTAATTAGGTGACTATACAGAGGTTTGACTGTATATAAAAATGCAATTTTATTCGATTCTACATTTATAAAATTCAAAGAATTTATTAACAAAATTATATCAATTATATCAATTATGTATTACATTAAGGATAAGTAAAATTGTATCAATTATATTATGTAGTAAATTTTGCCGATCAGTCATGTAAATTATCACATTTTTGATTAATGGTAAAATTCAATTAGGATGTACCTCAAGTAAAGGATCAGAAAAGATTCGATTAAAATCAAAACTATTAAAAATTGATAAGAATTGATTTTAAATCGAATATTGAATAAAAATCGAATTTTGCAGTAAGACCCGCTTACTTATAATAAAGGTCACTGTAGAAAATTAGCTCTTTACTAATAGTTCTTACCTTACTTTTTCTTAAATTCTATTGGTTAATTAGCTAAAAAGGAAAAAAATCATAACAATGTAACATATACATGCTGCCCAAATTATTTTGGGATGCCATAATAATAATTTGGGATGCCATAATTCATTCGGTTTATATATAATTTACTATGTAAAGTGCCAAAATAATTTGGGATGCCATAATTGAATTTGGGATTTTACTTATAATTACGGCAGTCCAAAATAATTTGGGTGGCATGTATAATGTAACATAAAATTTCCTTTTATAGTAAGATATGCAAAGAATTTTATATATGATTTTTACCTTAAGCCTGGAAGTGATCTATCTTATAAGTAAGCAGGATTCTGGCGCAGTATCGTTAATTAATATAAGGGCAGATCCTTTAATTTTAGTCAAATTCATAATTTCGGCTGTGAATCACGTGACAGAATACAAACTTCCTAAAAAGGAAATTTTACCTTTGAATAGAATTTCAAATTGCTATGGTGGCTGTCACCTATAAACCACACTAATATTAAGTGACTTCAAATTTTTATAAATTGTAAATTGAATAGTAAAAAGAAAAAACTAAACCGATAAAATGATATAGAAACATGTACTGAACATTTCTATCGGATTATTTTATAGAATTTAATAAGAATTTTAATTAATATTATGGGTTAAAGTTGGATAATTTTAATAAGTAGCAATAATAAAAATATAAAATTTTGGACTAGTTTTCATGTAATTTTTATGGATTTTACAAAAATTCCATGGAAATCCACAAGAATTCCATGTAATATGGCAAAAAAAAATTTTGCCGCTCACGCGGCAATTAATATTTTGACAAAGTACTTTAAAACATAAGTTACACAATATAAATAAATAAATTTCAAAATTTTGGACTATTGTTATTTATAGGCGACAGCCACCATATCACACAAGGTTGTATAAGTTTTCAAAAAAGGAAATTTATTCATTGATTACAGTTATTTTTAATTACGTGATATGTGTTTAATTTCCCTATTATTATAAATAATCTTTCAAGTATAAAAAAAATCAGTATTTGCAAAATGATTAATCATGATTAATCGATTTTAAAATCGATTCTAATAATGGAAATTGATTCCAATCTCTACTTCAAGTATACAATATTATCCTGTTTCCCCATTTTCTTAAATATGATTGGCTCAAAATTGAGCCACAAATTTGTGTAACTTTATCTTAGAAAATAATTTTTCATTTCGTGAAAAAATAGGAATGAAAGAAAGCAAGAAGCCAAGAACACATAAAGTCAAAAAGAAAAAACTTTCAAATATTTTTAACATATGATATCTATATTTCAGTTTATAATAATTTTATTTGTACTTTATTAATTTTAATAAATAAACATAAGACTCATATACACATGGTGATTAATTTTATTTTTAAATTACGTGACAAAATATCTGCATGAAATATAACAAAAATTAAGAATAACTTTTTCATGAATATTCAAAATAACTTGATGAAAATTAATATTTAAATAGTTTCTCATACCTGTAAAATAGCCTTTGAAAACGCGTTTGCTTTGGTTAAGTTGTTGTAACTATATAATAAAGTTAATAAAGTTAAAAAACAGGCGTACTACAGTTTTTTAAGTTAACTATCAAGTATATATTTAAATAGTTTAATAAAAATTAATAAAAATTACGGAAGAAAGGAGAAAGTGAGAGAAAATGTATATTATCGTTATGATAAATAAATAAATTGCACCCCAGTTTTGTGGCGTAGTTTCTTTTGATCGGTAAGTTCCAAAACATGTTTCGTTTTCAATACTTCTAAATTTTAATTATTTTTGTTAATTATTTTTTTTTTTGTAGGTATAACTTCTCAAATTATAATCAGTAAATTTCAAAATAGGTTGAAACTTTTTTTTTAACTTTGAAAAACTAACCATTTCTTCTTTTGCTATTTTGTAGGCCTCATCTTCAATGTTAAGTTTGCTCTTTAGATAAATTTTAAGTTGAAAATTATAGATGTATTGATGGTAATTTATGATTTCATCTTCATCCGTTAATAATTATTGGCAACCTAAAGTACATTTCATTACAGAAGAAGGATTACATAATAAAAATAATATGGAATACAATTTTATGTAATTATTATGACAGGTTTATTTTATTAATATAACAGATAATATCTATTATAATACTAATAATAATATATATGTTATAAATATAAAACATTGATGTTGTAATTATGTATAAACTATGTCATAATCATATAAAATATATTGTAAAATTCATGTTATAATACATATACAGTATGATATAATGAAATGATGTTTTAATATAATAGCAGGATGTTAACGCTATCACGTGTAAGTGCATAACTCCCAATCTTGGGCCAGTTCGTACGTTAATATCGTACAACGTTAAGGACGTATATCCGTTTTGGCTGGAATTATGATTTTTTGCCGGAATTACAAATTCGTGAAATCATGAATTAATTTAGGGCAGAATTATGAATTCGGCTGAAATCATGAATTGATTTCGGCAGAATTTTGGATTTCGGTTTTGAAATTTCGGATTTTTGCCAATCAATTTCGGGGTCTTCTTATTTTATTTAATTAAATAAAAGTCCGGTGTTTTTTAATAAATTAAAAGTCCGGTGTTTTTTAATAAATTAAAAAAAAAATCTGTTTCTTTTTAATTAATAAAAAAAATGAATTTAATATTCAGAGTTTTCTTAGGGAATTGCTAAACGTCGCCATTTAGAATTTTATTATATTTAAAAATTTCTGATAATTATTTTATTTATTATAATTTTATTTGGAAATCTACAGTTAAAGGTAATTATTTATTTACAAAAGCTAAAATACTATTTCCGATTGGTACAATTTTTTTTCAATTGCTGTGCCCAAATACATTTCAATTGTATATGACGTAAATAGAAGATTACTACGGATATTTCAAATTTTCAAAGATGAATTATCTGTTATGCACATTATAATTTTATTGCTTTTTAATCTCAATCATATCAATTATGCTCGATTTTTACATAAGCCACAGATTTCACTCAAATTTTGTAAAATTGATAATAAAAGAACTAATCGTATATATTATAATTTGTATGTTCTAAATACATTAAAATATTTTTTTCGATGGATATGAATTATAATACAAACGAGTTTATCATGTTTTATTATATTAAAGAATTATTGGTAAAATTAGGTTGAACTAATTAATTAGTCAAAAAGATCATCATCATCCAATTCATGAAAAGTTTGTGTACGTTGACTTTGTTGCGAAGTCACTGAAGGTGAGCTTCGTTGTTCCAATATCGATAATTTCGTGGTATCAGTCATTATTCTTTTTGATGGTGAATCAAATATACTATTAATTCTTCTTTTTACTCCTGCAGACGCTTTTGAAACTGATTTAATTTGATTGTATGTTTCGGGTGTAACAGCTCTAGGATTATCTCCAGTGAATTCATTGTCAATTTCCATTTGTTCTTCACGATCTTGAGTTTGACTTCCACGGCCGCGACCTCGGCCTCTGCCACGGCCACGACCACGACCACGTGTAGTTTTACTAGTTGGTACATAATCTTCGTCTTCAAAATCTTTTTCTTCATCGCACGCACGTCCTTGATCGCGTGTTGAACTTTTGGCTGATATTCTTGTAGTCGATCCGTTATTATCTTCAGATTCATGGTCTCCATCATTAACTGCAGCTACTTGACCACGTCTACGACCTGGACCACTACTTTTGACTGATGAAGTTCTTGCAGGTAATTCATTATCATCTTGTTCCAAGTCGATGATTGCAGCTACTCGTCCACGCCCACGCCCCTGATCGCGCGTTCGAGTAGTGCGGTTTTTAGTTGATGGTGCAGGGGCTTCCAATTCATTATCAAATTCATCATTAAATTCTTGTTCCTCATCGATAACTATCATGCGATCACGCGCTCGAGAATTCCTACTTCTTGTTGTAACACTACTTTTCGGCAGATCAAAATGAACGTCCTCAACGTATTCATCTTGTTCATCAATAGTTACCTGCTGACTTCCTCTAGAAGTACTAAATTTGTTTTGCGAGTTAACTCTTGTTCCACTATCTAAATCCATATCTTCATCCTCATCCAATTCTTCAACTGCAGTGGATCTAGAACCACGACCTCTGCCTCTGCCGCGCCCACGACCGCGCCCACGACCACGACCACGACCGTGACTTGTAGTTGATACAGCCGCCACTGATGTAATGCTTTGCTCTGTTCTCGACTTTTCTAAATAATGTTCAGGATCAAATTGTGTAGACCATTCTTGGTTAAGCCTATCTTTTTCCAATGTTATCACATTCTTGATTTCTGATTCTCCAGGTAACGAATGTTCTGGTATTCCATGATTTATTAAATGATTTTTCATATGTTCTCTAGTCGATTCAAAAAAATCTCTAACGGCATTTTCATCATTCTTATTGACATAGAGATCGATAGAGTTTAAAATTCCATTTTCTGGAAAAAAATGAGATGGCTTCTCTTTTAACGTTTTTGCAAGTTGTCCAATGACAAAATATGTAGCGTTTTTCTGTGATATCTCTTCATCCCCAAAGTCTAACGGGGCGACAAATCGTTGATTTTGAGATCTTTCAGCTTCTTTATAATGGTAAGTCACGATTTTTTGACCATTGCTATCACTATTTGCAATACGGTTTTTAAATTCTTGTTCAAATAAACTAGTTCGTATACGGTTATATTCTCTACTCATTTCTACATTTAATCTGATTAAAGGCAGTGGAGGATTTTCGCCATCTGGGTTATTTTCATTCCATAGTTCTTGTGCACGCACAATCATTTCGTTAACCTTTGATCTCAAATATGTCTCCAACGCTTTATCGTCACCCGGAGAAATATCAGTTTCTCTTTTTATATCAATTGAATCAATTACCATTGGCCTAACTGTACTTAAAAGGATCGGTTTTATTTCATATTTTTTCCCTTTGCGTGGTTTATCATATATTTCCAAAATGCCCACATATTTTGTGATAGCTTCTCCGTCACATAAACTTGTAGCCACTGGAGAACCTGGCTGAATAACATCAAAATTTCTTTGTGAATTGGTTTCAGGAAGTATTCTGCAATCATGTTCGTGTCCCCAGAAAACAATATCCAGAAATTCTGGAAGCATATTTTCTGGTATATAATTTTTAGGACTATGAGGTACTCGATTTTGATGAATTACCATTAAATTGACATAATCGTCGATGTTATCAGGTTTACACCATGTTACCTGATTATTATTAAAGGCTCGATGTAACCTTTCATCTCTTACATTACCAATTCCGAATATATTTAGTTTCGTTGATCCCTTTTCAATAGTTATTGGGTAAACCTCAATGTCATCCACCTTATTGATTTTGCCAAAATAATTAATCAAGTCTGATGATGAGAGTATATCTAATGGACCAACACGTTTAGCTCCAGTTGGATCATCGTGATTACCATGTATAGAAAACACGGGTAAAGCGGTATTGCTATTAGGATTAGAATAATTAACCCGTCTTCCAAAATTTTTATATTGATCACTGGAGATTTTGAAATTAATTTTTTTGTCACCAACCGTAAACTCGTGAAGCAATTTAATTGCTTCATTTAAAGTATAAAGTGACGGTTTATTTTCATGAAATAGATCACCACCTAATAATACCATATCCACTTTATGGTTCTTTGCATGTCGCAGTATTTCTCTGAAAGTGTTGAAGCTATCGGTTCCGCGTGTTGGATCTTGCTCCTGATACCCCAGGTGTATATCAGTCGCGATCATTATTGATAGTGAATCTTTTGAAGGATCCATTTCATAAAGTATAATTATAATTATAAAATAGATAAAAACGAAAAGCTATCTCGTAAATATTTTTCATGAAGAAAAATTATTATATGTGAGTCAGAGCGCAGCCAGAACTATCTAAAATCAGGTGACGCTGCTACACATTTTTATAAAGATAAATGATTGGTTGCACGTGATCAAATTTCTTTACCAGACGCAATAATAAAAGAATATGTCACAGAGTTTATATTTAAAGGATGATTTATTATCAAAATTCTTTATTTATGGTAGTAATGGTTTGAAATTCGCTCCTCCTTAAGCTCTTTTACTTCAAAACTTATGTTTATATTTATTTGATTCATTATAGTAAATTTGATACAGTTGCAAAAAATATGGACATAGTGACAAGCTCAATTTCTAATCTTATAATCTATACTGAATCATGAAAAGCTAATATATTAAATTAGCTTTGGATGGTATAGTGTTAAAAACTTGTTCGCCCTTTTATTATTTGTTGACCCTAAAAAGTTTAATTAATTAGAAATCAATTAAATTCTCGAAACGTTTGTATATATACTTTAGTTAGACCATTACTTACTAATTCTTGTAACGTAGCAAGTCCGTGTCTTCCCCATTCAACGCCTGTACTTGTTGCTTTTTCTTGTGCCATTCCCAAGGTCGAATCAATTTCTTTTTGATGAAATGTAAGTGTTGGATCGATGTAATTATCGTATAAATAAGCTGCACCCCGTGTTTGTGGGAGAATTAACCACAATATAAAAAGAATTTTCATCTCATAATAAAATGGGAACCTAAGTTTAAAAATCATTAATAAATAAAGTTCAAAATGCGAGCAAAAAAATCTTTCAATCTTACCAGAATATTAAACTATCCGCAATTCCTTCGCCAAGAGTGAAAAAAGCCATTACAATCCAATATATTAGCCATGGTAAAATAATTTTTGTGTCATTAGCTTTAATAGCCTTAAAGGAGGCGTAAGCTGGATATAAAAAACCGGCTAAATTACTAAAAGATAAAGTTAATGATTAAGCAATAAAAATAAAAATAAAGACAAGACGGGTCTCAATTACCAGACTATTTTATATAGCAAATATCCAAACATCCGGAAAAATAAGCAGAAAGGCAAGATAAAAATTCAATGCAACGTAACGATAAACGAAATAAAAAAATTATAAAGTGATGCTGCTGGATATTATTTAAAAAAAAAGTTAACAAAGAGAGAGTTTAAAAAAGTTAAAGTTAAAAAATAGATGCAGTATTTGTAATTACGCGTTGTATAGAGACATATAGGGATTAGGGACAATATAACCTTTTTAGATAGTGCCGCCCGGGGCTTTATTATCATAGTTTTAGACGCTGGCTGACATTATCGTAGTTTCGACAAAAGTCGCCGATCATCCATTTTTCGGGATCTGGTCATCTGGGTCAAGGGTCATCATTCATTCTGATCATATGATAAACATTGCCTTTACGGTGTAACAAACAAGAAAGTCATTAAAAGAGATCTCCGGACTCCGATATTTACAATGCCAACAACATGTATTAGGATTATCATTCGTGTCAATTTCTGATTTACTTCTCTAGAACAAAAACACCGTAAAAATTTACCTTAATTATAATTTATAGCCGAGAATGTCTTCAGACGAAGAAGTTGTCACTAGGCGACAGGTCGCAAAAATCAAGCCGCAGTCGTTTTTACCAAAACCTCGACGCGTAGTAACAAATGATTCACCCTTGACTAGTACATCCACATCCGTAACACAAAGTCCGAGTGGAGCCGTCAACCTACCGAAACTTCGTCCAAAGGTTTATTATGATGACGAAGACGATACATTTTTTACGCGAAAGACTACTTTTTCACGAAAAATGAACGCTAAAAAATCACGTATATATTGACAAATTGATAAATCATTGAATTTCGCCGATAAATCAATTAACTTAATTTATTGCGAATAGGAAAGTCGGAAATTTTAAGGACACTTGAAGATAACCCTAAACTTCCTACAAATAGTATTGAGGAAGAGAGACCTAAACAAAAGGCAAAATCAAAGGTTAAAGGAAAGGGGAAGTCATCATTATTAGATTGGACAACTTCAGATGAACCGATTACGTTGGTCGATGAAGAAGACGATCATATTCATTTTTCGTAAGTTCCTTAATTCATTATAAATCAAATAGCAAATTTCACTTGTTAAAATTATATGCTTCAGAGACCTATCAGATGATTTGGAAGATCGAAAGAAACCCATTAAAAATCCAGACAAGAATAGAAGAATTGACGATAAGGAAGATTCTTTAACTCCACCACCAGAGATAAACAGTTATTTACTCCAATCAACGCTTGCTCCATTACAGTAAGAAAATATTCTTTATGATTAATTGATTCTTTTCAAATCTAATGCAAACAACTTTTACAGTGCAACACTCGCACAGTATTCAGGATCATTGCGTTCTGATGGTAATGGATTGGGCTCACCAATTGTATCTTCCGCCTTACAGGATGATATAGAGTTGGAACCTGAACTTTTAGCTATTCAACAATCAGTCAGACAGGAAAAGAATTCGAATCAATCCATAAACACTAAAGTTGAAATCTTGGTGAGTCCTAAACGTCATCCAGGCGTGTTAATAACTGACGAAAATGCTAATTATGACGCTCCTATAAAGTTCATTATAATGGCGGTAAGTACAGTGATGCAACTTGAGTCTTTTGTTTTTTCATTCGTAAATACTGTAACATTTATATTTATATTGCTGTATTTATAGGAAGATACTTTTGAGTCATTAATCACGAGTCTATGTTCCAAAAAAGGAATTAATAAGCAAGATTTAGTACTGACATACAAGAATGTTAGGGTTTTTCCTCGTGGAACACCATCAAGTTTAGGCATGTCCGGACTTGTTCATATGGGTAAATGTTTATGGTACATCTATTTTAGTTATAATTTTGCTTTGATTAAATATTTTCGCTTTTTTTTAGAATCCTATACGAAAGAAACGTATTTGTATTTTAAAGAACAACAGGAACTAGAGAGGAAACGATTGTTCGAGCAATTGGAAGAAGATTCTAGTTCTGGTCAAGGAATTGATATTGAAACAAATGAAACAAATGAAACAAATGATAATGAAATAGAAATGAACGAAGATAAATATCTTTGTCTTAAGTTTCAATGCCAAGACGAAACTATTGAAAAGCTTAAAATCAAAAAAGTAAGTCTTGTCTTAAACCCGTTACAGTACAGTTACTTCAATTAAGTTAAACACTTTCCTTTTTTATAGTCACTTACAATTCAAGAGGTAATTGACCGCTATCGAATAATAAAAGGGGTATCAAAAAGTAGAGAGATTAATTTAATATTTGAAGATGAGCGTTTGTCACCTCATGAAAAATTAATAAATACAGATTTGGAGGACGGTGACATACTGTCTGTCAAAATAATTTAAGATTTTTACAGCGAATTATGTAGTTGTTTGAATTTTACATCTTAATAAATTTTATTAGTAAAAAATTGGTTTAAACGAATCAGCTTGAAAATTAACTTTATACACTGAAACCACCAGTCCTCGCACCCGCTTCCTGTCCTTTTTTAGTTAAGGCTTCACCAATTTTTGTTGTAACATCAATATATTTAGAAAAGCATCTATCAATACAGACAGATTCGCCTTTATTTAATTCACCTTCAATATATTTTGGAGGAATACATTTTTTAAAACAAGAATCCACAATTCTAAACGATAATTAAAAAAAAAATCATTAAAGTAATAAATTTATTTTTTTTTATATTTTATAAAAATACCTATTAAATGTTTCAGTTACAGCTTCATATTCTTGTTCTAGTATAGCAACATTTTGCTGATTTATTGTCTGTTGTGAAGAACCACCGCCTCCAAATGGAAGAAAAGACATCTTTAATTATATATTTGTTTCGTTATCAACAAACTAAATACAAATTTTTTGAGGTGACATTTGATTGGGAGATGATAATTTGGATAAATTTTGCTTAACTATATTAAGGTTTATAAAACAGGATAGTGATTTTTAGTCTTGACGCTCTTTGTATAACTCCCTTTTTTTACTTTATGAGTATTATGAATAAACCACTGAAACCGTCAATACCTAAACGTAAAAATTCATTAAAAAAACAATGGGATAAAACTACCAAAGTAGTTAATGTAAAACAAAAAATTCACTCCAATGTATCAGATAAATATACCGAATTACAAATAGCTACATTTACAAAATGGGTTAATATACAATTACGTACCATAGAAGAAGTGATAGATGAATCTGCGTACTTTTCTCCCACAACAACTACTTTTCCTTTTAATAAGGCGAAAAAAAAGATCCCAGAAATTAATGCAATAGATAAAGATTTTCAAGATGGTAAAAAATTAATAGAATTGCTCGAATTATTCTATGAAAATGATACTGAAGAATTACCAAAACCAGAACGTGGTAATAGTCGAGTTCATTATATACAAAATGTTAATAAGGTTTTAGAGTTTTTACAAAAAAAATTAGATGATAATGGGTTGACCGCATTAAAAGCTATTGGGCCCGTTGATATTGTTGATGGTAATGTTAAATTAACTTTAGGATTAATTTGGTTAATGATATCAAAATTTCATCAAATGATAAGTAACGTTTTTGAAGTAACTGAAGAAGAATTAAATCAAGTTGAAGAAAGATTTAAAAGAAGTGAAATAGTTACACATATTGAAGATAAAAATGGTAATAAAATCGAAATTTCTCCTAAAAGTTTTATAAATACTACTTTTGAAGAGTTTCAATCTAAATTTAGAAGTCATTTTATTGAAAGTTCGAGTAGTGATAATAACAGTATACTTAATTCTCCTACTATACTTGAGGAAGAACCTGAAGAATTAATCTACGAAGATAAATCAATTGAAAATCAATCAACTGAGAATGAATCAACCGAGTGTAAATTAACTAAGGAACAGTCAAGTGATAATCAGTTAACTAAGAATAAATCAACTGAGAATAATACTATTAAACCGACTCTCCGAAATAATAGTGTACGTAATCGTATTTTATCAAATAGTAGTAATAGATTATCATTACCTCCAAATTATAATGATAGTAATGGTGAAGGAAAGAGGAATTTTAATCCTAATTCACCCGCTAGATTTAGAACATTACGTTTAAAGTCATCATCATCATCACCAGCAAATTCATCATCTGGATTATTATTTTGGATCAACATGCAATTAATTGATTATGCCTCAATATTACCTATAACTTGTTATCCTATTGAAGATTTTATTGGAATGAATGATGGAATTATATTAGCAGCTTTAATTCATCATTTAAATATGGAATGGATTGATGATTTTGATTTATTAATTAATGATAAAGAAGGAGAAAGTGAAAATGATAAAGAGATTAGAATAAAAGAAAGATTAACAATGTGTTTTAATATAATAAATGATAGATTAAATATTACACAATCAAAAGCATTAACTTCAATGTTAATTGAAAAAGATTATAGTGATAAAGAAAGATTAAAAAGAACCGGATTGGCTTGGAGTGTTTATATAAGTGAAATATTTTTATCTATAACTAATGTAATGAATAAGAGAAAAGAAATAAGACGACAAAGCAAATTAATTTTACTTAATGAAAATGAGGAAACTACTGAATTTAAAGAAACAGAAGAAACTTCATCTAGTAAGATTGAAGATAGTACAAAATTAAGAGGATGTCTTTCTTCTTTTAAGAATAGTAATAGCACACCCCCATCAAAGAGAAATTCAATGGCTACATCAAATTTACCTCCCTTACCTCCTTGGACTCCTAAAGTATCATTGATTTCAGCTGTGTGGGATTGGACACTAAGTTGGATGACTAATGATAATGATAGTGATAATTATGATAGTGATGATTATGACAAAAATGGTAAATTAAAAGAAAAGGAAATGAGGACAATCAGTAAGGGAAGTTTAGCAAGTAAATCTAGACAAAATAATTGGGATATCACAAACATCAATGAATGGAAAAATAATGAAAATAAACCCGATGATGATGGTCCTCTTCAATTACTAGCAAACACTCATCAACCTGCTCTGTATATGTATTGGAATTAAAATATTTTGTTTAACTAATTGTATGTTTATATTATATATTTCTTTTTATTTATTTAATTATATTAATCCCTTATGTATGACATGTGACTTGTATTACAAAATTATTATAATTCGATTAATATATTATGATTAAATCTAAAATTTCAAATTGCGAGAGAAAAATGTTCTTAGCATCAACCCATTAAGATCATAAAAAAAAAGCAATCCTTTATTTACAATCCGACTTCATTTATAATTATAATTATCATATATTATATTGCAATTCGTTCTTTTTTTTTTTTTGAAAGTCACCACACGAAACGCGAAATACGTTTACAGATGTTACACGATCAGTAATCGCGAAAAATCGACAATTTTGGTCACGTGGGGGTGAACTTTGATGCTCCTAATCTCTCAAATGCATATCTGACTTGTAAGCAATGCCTTTCTCTCATCATAGTCATTCAGGTCAATTTTGCCAACATGCGACAGGAATGCTGGAGGAAATTATTCAGGAAGCTATTAAAAAGAAATTTATAGTATATGGGCTATCCGAACATTGTCCGAGATATAGGATAGAAGATTTGTATCCCGAAGAGGTAAAACATAAATACAAATGAATTATAAAAGCATTTATGAACTTTTCTCTCTATTTTAGTCTCACCTCCAACCATTGGATTTATCCAAAACATTTGAAGAATTTGTAAAGGAGGCACGTAGATTACAAGAAAAATACAAGTCTCAAATCACTCTTTTAGTTGGATTAGAATCCGAAACAATCACCAGTTCTTCAACTTCTGAAGCTCTTGACTTGATAGAGAAATATTCTCTTGATTATGTTGTTGGATCCGTTCATCATGTACACGAGACTCCGATTGATTTTGACTTAGAAATGTTTGAAATTGCACTTTCAAAGTCATCATCAAATAAACAACGCATTGAAAATAATCCAGAAGAAAATTTATTCGCAGAGTATTTTGATTCTCAATATCAAATGTTGCAAAATATCAAACCAATTATTGTTGGACATTTTGATGTTATAAGGATTTATAGGCCTAATTTTATTTTTAGTGATTTAATTTGGAAAAAGGTTGAGAGAAACATAGATTATGTTGTTAATTATGGTGGTTTATTTGAAATTAATTCTGCCGGATTTAAAGTTGGTTTACCTGATGCTTATCCACAAAGAGATATTTTACAAGTAAGTTAATTTGATATTATTTACTTATAAATTATTTTATCAAACATATGAAATTTTTTAAACTGGCTTTTTCTTTTCTTTTATCAAAGTTGATTTTAAAAAAAGGAGGTAAATGTACAATTTCAGATGATAGCCATGGTGTATTAAGAGTTGCAATGCATTATGATAGGCTGTACAATTATCTTAAAGAAATGAATATAAATGTATTGTACTATTTAGATTATAATATAGAAGATAATATCGAACATAAAAAGGTTATTGTAAAAGAAATGAAAAATGTATTAGACCATCCTTTTTGGGACCAATTTAATTCTTCATAATATTTGACGCGTAAATTGTATAAAATTAATTTCAACCAAAACATATGTATAATCTGTATATCAATATATAATTTAGCCAGATTTTAATTTATAATAATAAACGCGTATCATCTAGATCTAGAATTTAGATGAAATTTCTCACACTTTACAACTTTCTTCTTATTAAGATAACGATCCATTTAAAATTTTTAAAAATTATAAGAAAAGATGACTCCAATTATTGAAGAAACCAAGAAACCTCAAAGTATGCCAACTGGTCCTCGAAATGTATTACGTTCCAATGACTCGGCAAGCCTTTGGAATTGTACACTTTCTCCAGGTAAACTTGAAAAATTTCATAAACTATATTACATACATACATACATAAACTTAGTAATATTTATTACTTAATAGGTTGGTCCCGAGAGGAATGCGACATCTTACGGAAAGCTCTTATGAAATATGGAATTGGAAATTGGGCACAAATTATTGCGTCGAATTGTCTACCCGGGAAAACCAATGCCCAAATGAATCTGCAGTTACAAAGAATGTTGGGGCAGCAAAGTACTGCAGGTAAAAATAATATTTATTTTCGTTGACTGAATTTTCTTTCATTGTAATGCATTTTAAGAATTCTATATAATCCAAGAATTTGCCGGTTTGCATGTCGACCCATTGGTTATTGGAGAAAAGAACTCGAAAATCCAAGGACCAAATATAAAACGCAAAAACAATTGCATTGTTAATACTGGAAGTAAGTTCCGTGAAATTTAGGAATTTTTAAATTTTTAAATGTTATAAATGGGTTCAATATATATATATATTTATTTATAGGTAGACCGTCACGCGAAGAAATCAAGCGCAGAATTCAGAAAAATAAGGAATTGTAAGTAAATCATACTTTTTTTGAAGTTATTAGTTATATTTCTAATCTGTCAATTATTGCCTCCCAGATACGAGATCCCGGAAGAGGAATGGAGCAATATAGTTTTGCCAAAACCGGAAGATGTAGGTATTACCAGTAATTTTTATAGGCATTTAAATTTTCAAATGTAATAATTCATCGACTTCTTAACCAACAATTATGAATATAGCCACAGACAGGTAAGAATATTTAGTGAATTAATAAAAGAAACTAACGAATACTGAATAACGTATTTTCTACAGCTTTAAATGCGAAATACGAAGAACTACGTCGTTTGCAAGACGAACTTGCAAATGTACAAGCACAAATAACTGAAATACGGAATAAAAAACGCGAAAAGGTTTTTGTTTTAAAAATATATATATATATATATGTATATAATTTTTGAGTTTAATTAATGTATGTATATATTAAAGCTTTTCTTATTGATAGGATCAAGAAATAACAAACGAGTCAAATGAGTCAAATGGGTCAAACGAGCCAAATAAGTCAAATGGGTCAAACGAACCAAATGGGTCAAATGAGTCAAATGAGCCATCAATTGCAAAAGAAGAGATCAACTCTGACAATACAAAGCAAAGGAGGTCGACACGTAAGATTAAAAAGACAAGGAGTTCGTAGACAGTCGAGAGATGATCTTGATTTTTCCACGCACTATAGATTTTATATTCTTAGAACAAAAGTGTATTATAATTTTCATTTTTTTTCTTTTTGTATGTACTTTTTCTTTTCTTGGTCAGAAAATTTCTCTAAACTATATCTTAACATCACCCTCGGCATTTTAGTTGCATGCATGTCCAGAAAATTAACAAGAGTTTTCTTAGATTTCTATAGAAAAGAATTATTTCTAAATATTATAGAAAAAAAGATTCAAAATTATTTCATTTAGACTTACCTTGCCCATTTCCCTTAACATCCACCCAGTAGCCTTGTGAATTAGATCTTCCTTGTCATCTAACAAAATTTCGGACAGTTTTACTGTATCTTCATATTCACCCCGGTTAATAAAGAGCTGGGTCGATACGATAGCGATCCTCCTATCCCAAAGACGCTCCGAGGTTATCAATTTTTCGTAAAGCCACGTTTTTTTAAGTTCAGGCTTATTTATAAGATAAGAACCAACTACATGAGCTGCTGACATATCAACCAAATCCCAGTTATCAATTCCCTCTTTCATCTCAGTAGTATAAAATTCGAATAACTCTTTTTGCTCATTTAAATCTTGAGATATTTTAAATTTGTCAACTATATTAATGACCGATAATAACCTTTCCTCGTGATACTTCGATTCTATAAGACTTTTCAGTATCGTAAAGGGCAAAAAACCAAGACTTTTCGAAATTGATCTAACATAAGGAACTTTAAGTCCTAAAAAAATGTCTCCACGACCATACTCATCAGTTCGAAAGTATTTTACAAGCGTTGCAGCTCTTTTTTTTGATGCCTGAGCAGCGAGTTGTTCATGAATGCTGGAGAGTGTTGGATTAATTTTTATTACAGTTGATTCGGACTTTAGGGTTACTTTATTATCAATAATAGTTTTTGTTTTACGACGTTTTGTAGGTTGCGTTGATGTTTCAGTTGAAATACGTTTTGATCCTACTTTTTCTACGTTTCTTGCTTTTTGTTTACTACGCGTTTCCACCATATTGTATCTTTTTTGTTAATATATGAATTTTTTTTAGTCAGAACATGTTTTTTTGTACATTCATTTTATTTATTTTCATAATCCCAATTTAGAAAGATGATTAGTGCGAGATAATCTAGTCCGCAGTAAGCATTTACTCTCTTTTTTTAAAAATTTTTAACCATAGAAGAATGACATTACAAGAAAAACCGGAAATATTTACTCACATAAAAAAAAAATTATCATTCGGGTAAATTGTATATTATTATCTGTAATTATTAAAATTTTTTGCTAAAATACTTTCCAATTTGTATAGTACGTATGCCGTTAAGTGGATACCTTTTTCAGCAAAGTTCGTAGTTTTAGGGCAACACCCTAGAGGGACCGGTTTGTTTCAAGTTTATGAACTTAATGAGCAAGAATTAATGTTGATTAAAGAGGTAATAACGAGATCTTGATTTTTCTAATGTTTTCTAACAAGCTAGAACCTGTCCGCGTTTATAATATTATAATCATTTTTAAATTGATATATATATTTTTTTTATGTAATAGCGTGAAACTGGGGGCGCGTTAAAGTGTGGAACATTTGGTGCATCGAGTCTTAATGCTCGTCATTTAGCAACTGGGGATTTTGATGGACGTCTCGCTCTTTGGTAAAAAAATATTATCATTTTTATTTGAATTCTATACTTTAATGAAATTATAATTTAAATCAAAAAATTTTTATTATCTAGGGATCTTGAATATACTGAAGCACCGGTGTTTTCCATCAAAGCTCATTCAAGTATCATTAACGATATTGACGGATGTGGTGGATCCATCACATCTTCGCACGGACCACCAGAATTAGCAACTGCAAGTAGAGACGGTAAGTTATTATTTTATAGTGTATCTTTTTGAAATTCTTAAATGCAATTGACGCGTTTTGCTAAATTTGAATTCAGTTTAGGAACCGTTAAAATATGGGATATCAGGCAGAAAAATCAACCTGTTATTAAAATTGATTCAATGGAAGAAGCCAAGGGATCCAGGGATACTTGGTGCGTTGCATTCGGTATGTTTTTTTTACATTTTTTTTATTATTATTACTTATTTTTATATAATTGATATAAATAAACAATTTGACGTGATATTATAGGAAACGCGTGGAATAACAAAGAGCGAGTATTAGCAGCTGGTTATGATAGTGGTGAAATAAAATTATTTGATTTAAAAGCAATGTCAACTTTATCAGAATTGACAATCTCTTCTGGGGTACGATTCTCAAATTAATTGAACTTTTTTTTTATCAATCATTAACAAGATATTTGATTTAGGTTGTTTCTCTAGAATTTGATCGTCAATATACAAAACTCAACAGATTAACTGTAGGTTCCCTTAAAACTTTAGAAGTATTTGAAATCAATGAAGAGGACAAATTAAAATCATTAGCCACGGGAAAACATGTAAGTAAAGAATCATTTTTTTTTTAAAGAAAATATTACAAAATTAATTTAGGTTAATAATATAGGAAGATGACACAACAAATTGGTGTGTACGTCATGTTCCCCAATCTCCAAATTTGTTCATGGCATCAACTAGTTCTGGGGCCGTTAACTTATATCAAATTAAAAATAAGTCATTAAAATTGATGACTAGTGCCACTGTAACCGAACAACCTGTGGCTTCTGTTGACTGGCATATAAATAAATCCGGTTTAACTGTTTTTACATCATTTGATGGGACAATCGGTGTGAATATTGTTACTAATATTTGAGTAAGGGATACATTTATATTTTTGGAATTTGAATATCTAATTTTAATTCTTTTCTATAAAAGAAAAATAATATAGTTATACTTTTTTTATCTCAATCAAACTTTTTTTTTTTTTTTAATAATTTTATTTTTATTTTAATATTATTTTTATAACTATCGTTAATAATATTTGAAACACTTTTTTACTAATAATGTTCTAAATTTGAAACATGATTATCGAAAGATTACATATGATTTTTTTATAAAATAAGTTATGTCATAGTTGATGGTTACGTAACACAAAAATGAGCGGATATTGTTTTATGGCTTGGACTTATAGGAAAATCGGGACAAGTTTTTTAGGGTTTAACCCTTTTTACTATTTAGATGTCATTAAAAATTTAACGAAAAAAAAAAAGAAAAAAAAATCAAACATCAAACAAGTATGATACAAAGGGGAAAATTTAATAACCAATTTATTTGTACAGAATTTAAGAATTAATTAAAATACTTAAAAATATCTTCGCGATTTCAAAAAGAAGATAAAGAAAACGGCAAAGATCCAGTTGAAAATAGTTTATTTATAATATTGTAATTTTGATTATGTGGGATAAAACTGGAAATTAATAGTATCAGATCATGCCGAGACTTTTGTGGCGCATTTGAAAATCAATACTTTTTTTTGAACAGAATGTTTATTTTAAATAGGTGAGGATCAAATAAAGATCCATAAATAAAGTAAACAGGTTTTTTTCTATTTATATAAGGTTCATGCCGAGTGGATAGATCGCAATCGCAATGACCGCTTCAAAAAAAAATTTCCATACATGGATAGTTTACTTCGCCTTAACAAGCTTTTAATAAATCAAGTTTCTAATTTATTTTTACTGCTAAACTAAAAATGGGGGCTGATCGGTTTGATCATATTTCCAAATTGTGCACTTTAATTTTTTTTTAGGATATTAATTAATTCAAAATTCCATGGTTAATATTTATTTGCATGATCAAATTTCACATAGAATAAAAGATTAACCGCCTTGAAATTAATGTTAAATGTTAAATTCAAGTTATTGTTCGAGAAATTTTTCGTATCACACATTCTACTTTTATATTCGTGGCCTTTTTCTTCTCTTTTTACTCCCCAATATTTTTAATTAATCTTTTAATTAATCTTGTGAAATTTAGTTTCATAAAGACTGTGCTGTAACTTTCGCTTTTATTAATAGAAAAAAAAAAATTTTTTTTTTCTATTTTTTTCTATATTTAAGGGAAAAAAAAATAAATTAATCCGTGCATAATATTAATAAGATAAATTTCGGCCTTTTACTCGTTACTTTATATGTACGATTAATAGGTTGTGTAATATAATCAAGTAATCATATAATATATTCGTGTACACAAGGAAATTAATTTCGAACCCACTTAAAGAAAAAATTCAGCCGCAAGATATAGCTAAAAATAACTATAATATTTGTTTTATGCGCATATAACTGTTTGTTGAACCTTACCCTTAATAAGTATTTCTGCTTGATATACATTGCCATAATACACAAATTTCGAAGTAATATTTTAATTGCATATTTTAGATACTAATAATAATCCTTCTACAAACCATTCCCCCCCTTTACCCCTTCTTTTCCTCTTCCCTTCTTTTTTTTACAAAAGTTGACGCTTTTATTTTGTTCAGAGGAAGGAAAAAAAGGATTTTATTTCATTATATTTTATATTTAAAATTTAAAAAAAATTAATTAATTAATTATAAAAATAATAATAATAATAAAAAAAAAAATATTTATTTGAACACTTTAAAACCCAATCATAATGGGTAAAAAAAAGAATACCTCTTCTTCGGTAGAGGAAAAAACAGACCTTTCAGCAATACAAAATATATCTCAAGATACAATATCTTCAACGCTTCGCGAACGTTTTCAAAGAGACAACATTTATACTCGCATAAACCATTCCGCACTCATAGCAATAAATCCATACAAAACCCTTCACATCTTCAGTGATTCAACTGTTCAAGAATATGTTGCAGACTACAAAGACACTTCAGGTCAAAGAGCTACTTTACCTCCTCATTCCTTTCAACTTGCTTCACAGGCTTATTTACATATGAGACGTACTGGACAAGATCAGTCCATCATCTTAAGGTAAGTTTATTCTCTCAAAAAAAAAGTGCCCCAAATTTTTTTTCTTAAAAAAAAAGTTACTTATTTTAATTTTATTTATTAAATTTTTAAATAATAATAGTGGAGAATCAGGTAGTGGAAAATCAGAAACTCGAAAACTTTTGGTTAAACAATTAATTGCTTTAAGTTCACATAACAAGAGCAACAAAAAAGAATCTAGAGTTCAAACTCAAATCCCATTTTCAGAAATTATTTTAGAATCTTTTGGTAATGCAAAAACAATATCTAATAATAATGCTTCCCGCTTCGGTAAATATACCGAACTTCAATTTAATGAACGTGGTAGATTAATTGGAGCTAAGACGCTTGATTATCTTTTGGAAAAAAGTCGTCTTGTTAAAGTTCCCCCAAATGAACGAAATTTTCATATATTTTATTATTTGATCGCTGGAACTTCACAAGAAGAGAGAACGCATCTTCATCTTACTGACGCTACACAATATCGTTATCTTAATATTCCTAAAGGAACTAGAGCCAATTTAGATGATACAAACAATTTTAATGAATTGAAACAAGCTTTAAAGTCTTTAGGATTTCATAAGAAACATGTTGCACAAATGTTTCAACTTTTAGCTGCCATTTTACATTTGGGTAATATACAGTTCACTCAAGATCCTAATAATAATAAACAAAGGGAAGCAGCTTTAATAAAAAATCAAGAAGTTTTAGATTTAGTTGCGGACTTTTTAGGAGTGGATCCTAAAGCTCTTGAGAATGTACTTACATATAAAACCAAATTAATTAAAAAAGAAATGTGTACAATATTCTTGGACGCGGATTCTGCTTCGGTTCAACGTGATGATTTGGCAAAAGCACTCTATTCTTTATTATTTAGTTGGATTGTAGAATATATTAACACAAAACTTTGTAACGAGGATTTTGCCAGTTTCGTTGGTCTTCTTGATCTTACTGGATTTCAAAATTTAACATCAAATTCACTTGATCAATTTTGTGTAAATTTTGCAAATGAAAAGATTCACAATTTTATTTTAAAACATATTTTCGATTCACGTCAAGAAGAGTATACAAGTGAAGGAATTAACGTTCCTGATATAGCTTATTTTGATAATTCAGCATGTCTTCAAATGATTTCTCATCCATCATCAGGATTAATCGCAATTATGAATGATCAAGCCAACAAATCTTCTCGTAAAACTGATCATACCATGTTAGATGCTTTCAATAAGAAATATTCAGAACATAGTTCTTTTACACCTACTGGTAAAAGTTTGAATGCTCTTCCTACTTTTGGTATTCAACATTACGCTGGACAAGTTACTTACGACGTCACAGGATTTCTTGAGAAGAATACTGATACTCTTAGTGCTGATTTTGTTTCTCTATTCCGTGGTGCTGAAGAATCATATAATAGTTTTATTGTTGGTTTGTTCACTGATAAGGCTGTTGCTACAGAATCTCATCCTCGAAATGATAATACTATTGTTGCAGCTCAACAATCTGTCAAACCTATGCGTGCTCCATCAATGCGCCGTAAAAAGGGTCAAGAAACTAAGGGACAAGAAACTCCTGAAATCTCTTCAAAACCTAAAGTTTCTTGTGTTGCAACTCAAATTTCATCAGCTTTAGATGAACTTTGTGATACACTTGAAGAGACTACTCCTTGGTATGTTTTTTGTATACGTCCAAATGACACACAGCTCCCTAACCAATTTGATCCAAAAGTTGTACAATCTCAAGTAAAATCATTTGGATTAACGGAAATTGCAAAGAAATTACAGTTTGATTATACTATCTCTTTTACACATGAAGAATTTTTAGAGAGATATGAACCTATTTTGGATTCAATGGGACTTGATCAATCAAGGGATCCTAAAGCTAAATGTGAAGCTTCTTGTACTATTTTTGGTTGGTCAATTTCTGATATGGCTGTTGGTCAAAATAAGGTTAGTTGATTTAGAAAAAGTTATTTTTATATTTTATCTATACCATAAACGTATTATCTAATTTAACCAAATTTTAACAGACATATTTAAGTGAAACTGCATGGCGAAACTTGGAAGATAATCTTCGTAATATAGATAATGAAGAAAAACGTAAAAAGAAAGATAAAAAAGCAGTTACAAGTACAGCAGATGTATCATCTCAACAGTCTTACCCTTCAAATAAAGAATTAGATGTTCCTCGCCCTCTTTATTCAAGAGGATTTGATCAAAGATCTTTTGTTTCTGGTGATGATAATCGCTCAAACTTTTCTGATGATGAATACTATCAAGATGAAGCACTTAGTCAATACGATGATAATGTATCTTCCTATGGTTCAGATGTATACGCGCCTTCACATAATATGTTCAAAGAAATGGAAGCAAAGAAAATGTTAAATGAAGAAGACAACGCATTGGAAGAAGCTGAAGAACCTCGCAAAACTACAGCTGCTCGTAAGAAGTGGGTATTTCTTACTTGGTTCCTTACGTGGTGGGTTCCCCCTTGCTTCTTACGTTGGTGTGGTGGTATGAAAAGAAAAGACATTCAAATGGCATGGCGTGAAAAAGTTGCACTTTGCATAGTTATTTCTCTTATTTCTGCTTTTGTCATATTTATTCTCGCTGGATTGGGTAGAATTATTTGTCCAAAAGTTTTTATTTTCACGGCAGAAGAATTATCAACACATAATGTTAAAGACAATCCTGATAGTACTTATGTAGCAATTCGTGGAGAAGTTTTTATTTTGAGTACATTTGCCCCTCGTCATTACCCACCTAATTTAGTATCTACAGATTCAATTTTGTCATATGGCGGTTCTGATGCATCTAGTTTGTTTCCGGTTCAAGTTAGTGCTCTTTGCAACGGAATTGATGGAAATGTAGATCCTTCTGTAACATTCGATTTCACTGGCAATGCTACTCAGGATGAAAATGCTAAATATCACGATTTCCGTTATTCTACCAATGATTATCGTCCAGACTGGTATTTTACAGAAATTTTAAAGAAAATGAGATCAATTTATCTTGTAGGTCAAATGGCAATACCACCACATATAGTCAAAGAAATGGCAATTAGAGATCAAGACAAAAGGCAAATTGCTATCATCAATGATAATATTTATGATATAACACCTTATGTAACTGGTGGTCGTCGAGCTATAGATCAAAATGGTCAAAATGTGCCAGGTGTTAATGTAGATTTTTTGCTTCCTGATATTGTTGGCCTTTTCACAAATTTTAATGGACTTGATATATCAAAAAGCTTTAATAGTTTAAAAATTGATCCTGATACTAGAAAACGTCAAGAAGTTTGCTTGAAAAACTTATTTTATGTTGGGAAAGTAGATCATCGTAACTCACCACAATGCTTATTTGCAAATTATATTTTACTCGTATTTTCAGGTATATTGGTTGCTGTTATTGCCTTCAAATTTTTGGCAGCTCTCCAATTAGGCGCAAAACGAGAACCGGAAGAACATGATAAATTTGTTATATGTCAAGTTCCCTGTTATACTGAAGGTGATGAATCTATGCGTAAAACTTTAGATTCTTTGGCCATATTAAGATATGACGATAAACGCAAACTTTTATTTATTGTTTGTGATGGTATGATTGTCGGTAGCGGTAATGATAGACCAACACCTCGTATTGTATTAGATATTTTGGGAGTTGATCCAAATTTAGATCCTGAACCTCTTAGTTTTCTATCTCTTGGTGAAGGTTTAAAACAACATAATATGGGCAAAGTATATTCTGGATTATATGAATGTAATGGACATGTTGTTCCCTATTTAGTAGTAGTCAAAGTTGGTAAACCAAGCGAAAGATCTCGACCTGGTAATCGTGGTAAACGTGATTCTCAGATGGTTCTGATGAGATTTTTAAACAAGGTCCACTTCAATTGTGAAATGACTCCATTAGAATTAGAAATGTATCATCAAATCAAGAATGTTATCGGGGTTAATCCAAGTTTTTACGAATATATTCTTATGGTTGACGCTGACACAGAAGTAATGCCAGACTCATTGAATCGCCTCGTTTCCGCTTTTATGCATGATACTAAAGTAATGGGTCTTTGTGGTGAAACAACTCTCGCTAATGAAAAAGATTCTTGGGTTACTATGATTCAAGTATATGAATATTACATATCTCATCATCTTGCAAAAGCTTTTGAATCACTCTTCGGAAGTGTTACTTGTTTGCCTGGTTGTTTCTGTATGTATAGAGTCCGTACACCCGATTCTCATAAGCCTTTATTGATTGCCAACCAAGTTATTGAAGATTACTCCGAAAATATTGTTGACACTCTTCATAAAAAGAATTTACTCCATCTTGGTGAAGATCGTTATTTAACAACTCTTATGATGAAACACTTTCCAAATTATAAAATGTCATTTGTTCCCGACGCGCAATGTAAAACTTATGCTCCTGACCAATGGGCTGTACTTCTCTCACAACGTCGTCGATGGATTAACTCTACCGTGCACAATCTTATGGAATTGGTCTTTTTGCCTCAACTTTGTGGTTTCTGTTGTTTCTCTATGCGTTTTGTGGTCATGATTGATTTGTTTGCCACTCTTATTATGCCTGCGACTGTTGCATATCTTGGATTTTTAATATACACAATTGTTAAAGATCCAACGACAATTCCAATTACATCTCTAATGTTGTTAGCTGCCGTATATGGTCTTCAAGCTATTATATTTATTCTCCGCCGGAAGTGGGAACATGTTGGTTGGATGATTGTTTATATACTTGCCATGCCTGTTTTCTCGTTCTACTTACCTCTTTATGCATTTTGGCATTTTGATGACTTTTCATGGGGTAATACACGCTTGGTTGTAGGTGAGAAGGGCAAAAAATTTGTAGTGGCGGATGAAGGAAAATTTGATCCAAAAAGCATACCTAAAAAGAAATGGTCAGATTATGAACAAGAACTTTGGGAAGTCGGTACACAAGGATCACAAGAATCGGCCCATTCAAGAGCTTCAGATCGTTCATACCGAAGTGGTCGATCCGCTAAAAAAGCTGGTTCTGCCGCTGGATCTGTTGCTGGCGATTATTATGAAGAGCGTAGTAAGAGAAGTCGTTCTCGGTCACCCGCACCTCCATATGATGATCCAAACAGACCTTATGCTCGCTCTAACTTTGGTGGTGCTGAGATGAGCCAAAGAGGATCAGTGTATGGTATTGGACGTGGCGAATATGATGTTTATGGTGCTGGATCAAGACCCGTTAGTTTAATAGAAGGTGGACATGCAGACAGTGACTTCCCCTCAGATGAAGAGATTCTTCAAGGAATTCGAAATATATTATCAACAGCTAATTTAATGTCAATTACAAAGAAGCAAGTTCGCGATGATTTATCTCAATCCTTTGGCATGGACATGAGTGCAAAGAAAGAATATATTAACAATTGTATAGAATTGATCCTCCAAGGAAAACTTTAAAATCATTTAATATTACTTTTTTAATTTTACTTAATAACATTTAGAAATATACATATATTCAAAATACAGTAATCATTTACTATCTATTTACGATAAATTTTACCCTAAAAAAAAACTCTTAAAATAATTATTTTAGTATATTTCCTACTGGTCAATTTAATGAAAGATGTATTTTTTTATTATGTAGTCTAATTTGTAGAAAAATTAGTTTGAAATGATTCAATTACGAATATTTAATTGGGAAATCTTGTATTTTACTTTAAAAAGTTTTTTTTTTATCTTTATTTTTGATTAGGACTTTGGATTTTAATTTTTGAGGAAATTTTCTTTTATTAAAAAATTTAGGTTGTGAAATAATATAATTGAGGGCGTTTATTAGAATTTTTTTGTATCTTTTTTTTTATTAATTATAAAAAATCTATTATTATGATTATATTGATCATATTAATTAACTTATTTAAAAATAATGCTTTTTACATTTATTATTATAATTTGAATTGATTTGTTTATTACATATCAAATGGTTAAACATTTATTATGTTGTTCAAATAAAATCTAATAAACTAATCAAAGGTTAGAAACACATGTTAAGCAAACTCTAATTTATTTATATACGGTAACGACGCAAAAATATGAATCTTGACCCGTCACATGGATTAATCTTGACCCACTGCATGCACATTGTCGATCACATATATTTTACAATACACCATGAATAGGATCGACAACGTGCATGCAGGTGGGTCAAGTTTCACGTACGTGACGCAAAAGTATCGGACTTGACCCTCCTCGTGGTGCTAAGTTGACCCGGTCAATTATGCATGTTTATGCATAACAAAAAATTGTATTTCTTGACCCGAAATGTGATAATCGATAATGTGATAAATTTAAAATGCTCAATTTCTTTTTTTTTTGTAACACAAGATTTTTTAATCTTTTTTATTACAGTAACGCGAAACTTTCTTTTTTTTCTTTATTACGCGAAACTTCCTTTTTATTTTTTGTTACATGAAACTTTATTTCTTATCTCGTTTATGACTCAAAACTTTATTTTTTTTTTATCTTTTTGTGACGCAAAACTTTATCTTTTATTAAAACTTTATTTTTATCATTTTTGTAACGCGAAACTCTATTTTTTTCTCTTTTTTCCTAGAAATTATCTAAATATGAATGATGATTTAATAAAATATAATGATGATGAAACTGTTAATGTACCCTTTGGGCGTGTCGCTGAATGGTACATTTCCAAACATCCTTTACTAAAAAATATCAAATTAAAATGCCAAAGTAGAAAAAAAACTCCAGAACTTGTTAAAGAAAATATTATAACTGTTGATCGTGTTGAGGGAGCTGTAGATTATATTGAATGGAGAACCAATAAAGGAGAAACTAAATCTACTAATAGAATAGATGACATTGTACATCTAACACCTATGGGAGAAGAGTATGTTAAAGAGATTGAAGCTGGTAAAAGAAAGGACAGGTTATGTTGGTCCTGGACTATGTATTGTGCTGGGGGGAATAGCTGTCAGAGGGAATGCGGAAATATTGGTAGTTGTAAAGAGAATTGTGCAAATCGTAATTTTCCAAATAATATTAAAAACAGTCATGATATGCATCTTTGCAAAGTGCGTGTTATATCAGAATCTAAATTATCATGGTTAAAAACAAGCAAACCACTACGTATTAAAATAATTGGATCTCATTTACCAGCAAATGCATTAAATACTCATATTCCTAATAGTTCCAAACTGAACCTTACAAGAGAAATACGGGATAAAATTATTTTAAATAGAAGATCCGATTATAAAACAGTAAAAGAAATTAAAATGACATTACTTGCACCTTATAATGGTGCAAATGAAGAAACATTACGAAATGTGTTAAATGAACAACGTGAAATTTGTAATGATACTAAATTACGGGGTTTTATTAAAAGAGATGATAGACGACTAAAAGAAAATTCCGGAAGCTGGACAATTTTACACTATTTAGTTACGGAAATTCTTAAATTAAAGGGTTATGTACTTTATTACCAGCAGCCGGATCCATTAGCACCGGAAGATCATCCAGATCACTATTATCAATTGACTTTATCAAATGATTTATGGTTAAAAAATGGTCAAAAATTTGGAAATTTTTGCATAGGATTGGATGGTAAATATGATCTAAATAATGATCATGCTCCAATCTTAACAATGATAGTTGAAAATAATACAGGGTGTGCTACACCATTGGCTTTTGGTTAGTATATCTGTATATCATTATTTTTTTTATATCAACAAAAAAAAGTATTAAAATTTATTATAGGTTTAAGCAACAAAGAAAATAATTGGACTATTCGATTAGCTATTCAAGCAATCAAGCAAAATATTCCCTGTAGTCGTAGTGAATGTAACCATGAATGGTATTACCAAGATTTACCATCCGGAAAGGGGTTTGAAAGGATTAGTAATTGTGCAAATATACAATTATGGAATCCACTAGCCATGATTGACAAACATCGTCCATCGAGAATTGCTATACAAAGTTTATTACGTGGATCGATACTTTGTTGGTTCCACATAATGAAAACAATTGGAGAAAATTTTTCGCAATGGAATATTCCTTGGTCAATTCGGTAATTTTAATTTTGTTGTAAATTTTTTTTTTTAATAATAAAATTATATAATTTTTATTTAAAATAATTTAGTTATCCATTAGCAATAGCGTTCAAGATTGTAGGAAGAAGTAGAAGTGTCAAACAATGTGAAGAATTAGCTATTGAATACAAGAAATTCATAAATTCTTTGGATTTGGCTAATAATGTAAAACAAAAAATTATAAATGATATTTATAATAATTGGATTAGTGATGAGTGGATACTTGGTTTTATCGATGCTGGAAGACTTCCTCAAACTTTACAGGATAATCCAATGACAACTAATAACTTCACAGAGAGGATGAATCGATCAATTGAGACAAATCATAGCGGAATTAAAACTGTTGTAAATTTTGTTGAAAGATTATATGGACTAAAATTAAATAGAGAAAATATTACTGAAAGGTCTGGAGAAACAAGTTTTGAAGCTGGTTTAAGTACTTTATTTGATGCTCAATCTATCGAGCAAGTAAGTAAATTATAATTAATTTTAAATTTATTAATTAGCATTTATTTAATTTGACACTATCAATACTATCATACAAGGAAAACCAATCAAAACATATTTCTTCAGACAAGTTAAGACGACTTAATTTGGGTAGACTCTATTTCTTGATGGGATACGTAAAATCATCAAATAACAACAATTATTTTTATGTAAAAAAACATAATCAATTAAATGTATTAGAATCATCATACGATGGAAGTTTTGTGAAAATGGATGATAATATTATTGAAAAGTTGTATCCACTTTATCAAAAATTTGCAAAGAATCATTATAGTGTAGTTCCTGAACTAGAAGGATATTATTTAACAAATATTTTTAGCGGAGAATGTTTAATATGCCTAGATTATATTTGGAATGGGTCTTTTCGGGATGTGTGTAAGCACTGTCATGCAGCAAGAATATATAAAGAATCATTAAATGCAGAGAATCTTTTTGATTATTCGCAAGAAGTTAAAAATCAATTGGTGACATATTTTAAGAATAAGGAACGCGTTATTTCTGCAGAAAATAAAAACAAGTTAATTTATGAAGGAGATACTCATGTGGCTTATAATGAAATTTTAAGATTATTTGAACTTCAAGGTATATTTATTCATTTCTTTTCATGATATTTTATTTATATTTAAATATAAATTAATTATTATAAAAAATTTATAGGCACCAAGATCTTTTGGCCAGATAATAAACCATTGAAATTAAATAGAGATCCTTTTCGTCCAGAATTAAACAATAAGCGTGATTTTAATGCTATTGGAGCTCCGCCGAAACCTTCTGCTAAACCGCGCAAACCATCACGAATTTTATGTAATTCTATTTTAGAAGAAGATAAGGAAAATAAGGAAACCTTTTCAACTCAGCAAAGAAAAACAAAACGAACTAGAAGACAAATTCGTACATATAAGGTAATCATTATTTTTTAAATTATAAAAACCAATCTACTGTTTCACTAATATCTTAATTGCAGGAAAATACTAAGGATAACGGAAATAACAAGAATAATGAAAATAATTTGGGACCATCCGTACCTGATGTTAATTTACCTGCTTCGTATAACATCAAATTTGATTTGAATCCATCTTTTAATTCACAACCAACTCTTCAACCTACTCTTTATAATATTCCTTATTATACAAACACCAATACTTCGCTCCCTACTTCAATTTATTCACAATCTACATTCTCTTCAACTAATGCGATTCCTAATAGTAATTATACCTCTTTCAATATTCCTCAAGATCAATTGGCCTATAGTTATCCTTCGATTCCAAATGATCTTGGTCAATTTTCCTACAATAATCAAATTGAGTTATCCAATTCTTATTCTTATTCATTTAATCAAGCTCCTGATAACAACTTTTCTGATAACAACACGTTTTCTCAAAAGCACTTTTAGTAATCTTGTAACTTACTTTTACTCATCATTTAATGAAATAAATCTATTTCTTATTTTTCGAAGCCTTTAATTTTATATTTTGCGTTCCTAACATAGTGGAATTTACAAAAACGTTGCATTCTTGCCCAAAAGAATATAAAGTTTTCGTTATAAATGTAAAAAAAAAGTATATAATTATACGTTTCGTTGTAAATGTTGTATTCTGTACTTAAAAAATTGTATATATAGCCTTTCATTATAAAAAGCCTAAGCATAATTTTAAATACTTTCATGCCAAAAATGTCAAAATTGTGAAATTAAAATTTGTTAAAAGTTTGTTCAAGTAAACGTTTAATTAATTTATTTTTTGATTTATCACATTATCGATTATCACATTTCGGGTCAAGAAATACAATTTTTTGTTATGCATAAACATGCATAATTGACCGGGTCAACTTAGCACCACGAGGAGGGTCAAGTCCGATACTTTTGCGTACGTGACGGGTCAAGATTCATATATTTGCGGTAACGACAAAATAAAATTGCTGTGCAAATTGTATATCTGTCAATATCGTATCGGGTTTAATATGTGTAATTTACGCGCGATGTAAGTGCGTGTAACCGTGATTACAAGACCCTTATAAAAAACGCATTCACTGAATTTACACATTTTTATTTTTTTTCTATTATATTTATTTTTATTTCTAATGCAGTGATACATTTGAGCAAGATTAAAACAATATAAGTATTTAGGTGTCTCTTATTAATTGCGTGTATAAAATTTCTTTAAAAGATTTACATCATCATTTCCAACAGACATCTGCTTGATTGCGATACTCTTTTTGTGGTAGCTGTGATTGGTTATCATAAATTTCATAACAAACTCAAGAAGCGTCTTATTTGCTAAAATTAATTAATCATTCTATTACAAAACACTGCCACATGATGTCTTTAAAGGTATTTGAATTGTCACAATAAAAGTAAATAATAACTAATATTATCATGTATCAAGAAATTTCGAAGGTACTTTTATTATTTTGTGAATTCTATCTTTTTTCAAAAGTAATTATAACAATCCCGAAACATCATCAGCAGGATAAGTAACAGATTTTTGTAATTATTCAGGTAATGCAGGATGATTATGTTGGATATTAGTTTGACAACTTATTTATTATATGAAAGACTTCCTCTATAAATACCTAAATGACATGCTAAGAACTATTTTTGATGAATCATAATCTCACTTTATATAAAATCTCGGAGTATTGTTTGACTACAATTAGTTAAATAGTTATAAGAAACAATAAATGTGCAGAGACTAGAGAGCGTATCAGCAATTAACACGTGATTATTTTAACCCCAAACACTTATTCTATAACAAATAACTAATAAGCAAAGTAGATACCATAATTAAATAGAATGATTATTTTTTAATGCCTAATATGGTGAAATTTAAATGACCTTTTTTAGCAATTTCACATTAATAATTAGCATATCATTAAAACTAAAAGATTACCCATCCTTGTTTTGTTATTATTCATAAACCAGAATGCTCAAATTACATATCATCTATATTCTTCGATATAGGTTTTTAAGTTATTAAAAGAAATCTTTAGATAAATGCAACCTATCTCATTTCCAGTTAGAATGGAATATATTTCTTTAACTTCTGTTTTATAAATTCAAGTTAAATAATTAAATATTATTATATAGTAAATGGAATTTGACTTTTTTATTTCAATCTGTAGAAAATAAAGTGGGATGGTTACCAGTGATTTGAAATGTAAATAAGTCTTTATTCTTAAGCATCTTGAACATTGCAATTGGGCTATTTTAAAATGTTTGGCAAACCTATACAACCCCAACTGTGCGTTTTAATGTGGCTTTAAAGGGAGATCCCAAAACTCCGGTGTTCATCATCTCTATTCTGCGTAACAATAATTCTGTCATATTATCAAAATACAATTTATTTCTCTTATTGAAATGACATTTTAAATATCCAGAAATGCATTTCAAATGCTTAGAAGGTAGATCAACCAAGAAGTTGAACCTTAACTTCTCTGTCTAGTTATAATTGTCTTATTAAAGATTTTTCATTCGACTTTTGCGTATTCTGTTTCAAATACCGCTTCCAGCTTCTTAAAACAAAATCAACCAATTTTTCATTTAGCAATGACTTTTTTATTTCTCTAGAGGCTCTCTTTTCAATGGTTTCTTAACATAATTTGTTGTTGCATCAAATGTGCAAATAAAGTATGTAGAATATTTATCATACATTAAGTCCAGAGGATATTACTCTGTACATCATTAGAAGATTTTGCTACTTCACGTGAAAATATTAATGTCTGATGAATTAACTTTCGGTATAATCCTCTTGCCCTAATCCCCCTTATACCTAATAATAATCTCCTTCCCTTACTTTTTTTAACATTTCTGGATGAAGAAGATAATTTTCTCTCCTATCATAAATCAGCTTCACTATAATTACTAAATGTTCTTCTACGGTATCCTGTCTTACTATTTATATTAATATGGCACAAGAAAAGTATTTAATAAAAATTAAAGAGTTATTCGGCATAAATCTCGATAAATAAGCGAAAATATTGACTTTTGTTATGCAGTCAATATTCCTAACAAAAAGGGATAATGTAAAAAAATGAAAATATGTGTAATGCCTGAGTGCTGATGATAAAATATTTAGCTCAAACACATTTCACGTAGAATATTAGAGTAGAACACTCTCATAGTTTCGTGGTCGGGTAAACCTATAATTTCTTGCAACAAAGAGGAATAAACTCAAACCTTAAATGTTTTATACTTTTGATATCTCTTGGCGAATTTCAATGCTTTTCTTGAGTAAAAAAGATTTCTTTATAAAAGATTACGACGAAACTAAGATTTTTCTTCGGAAGGTGTACTAAAAAACAGATGTATTTATAACTCTTGATAGTCTTTGATAGACAACTGCCGATCATGACTTAAAATGTTTGGTCGGGTACTTTATTCGACATAATATTGTAATTCTTTGATTATCATCATTTTTGAAAAAAAAATTTATCTTTTGAAATTTCAATGGCTTTTCTTGAAAAGATTGCTAAACTTGCCATTCCAATTGGTGCAGCTGCTAGCTTGCTCCAATATAGTATATATGATGGTAAATATTTATTATTACTATTATTTATTTTGTATCAATTGAATAATATTATATGATATAAGTTCAGGGAGGATTTCGTGCTGTGATTTTTGACCGTATTCAAGGAGTTAAAGAAAGACCAATTGGTGAGGGTACACATTTTCTCTTTCCCTGGTTACAACGTGCTATTCTATATGATATTCGTACGAAACCTCGCAATATATCTACAACAACCGGATCAAAAGATATGCAGACGGTCAGCTTGACTTTACGTGTTTTACATAGACCTGATGTTGACAAATTATCCGAAATTTACAAATCGTTGGGTATGGATTACGATGAAAGAGTATTGCCTTCTATTGGTAATGAAGTTTTGAAATCTGTTGTTGCTCAATTTGATGCTAGCGAATTGATCACACAGCGTGAAGTGGTAAATAAAATGAAAATAACTTTTTTGTATTATAATTTTATGCTTCTTTATTTACGCGATTTTATAGTTAAGTTTTATCAATTCCTTTTTTTTGAAATTTTTTTTTAGGTCTCCTCAAAAATACGCGAGGACCTTGTAAAACGATCCAAAGAATTCAATATTGAATTGGAAGATGTTTCTATTGTATTGTATCTTATTCTATAATATCAAGTATAACAACTTGTTGAATAAATTGTTGACCTATTTGGCTATTCCTTAATAGACACATATGACTTTTGGTAATGAATTCACAAATGCCGTTGAACAAAAGCAAATTGCTCAACAAGAAGCCGAAAGAGCCAAATTCGTTGTAGAAAAGGTATGATGTTATTTATTTATATAATATTTTGCAGTAGTCGATTAATTAATTGGGAATGGTTTACTTAGGCTGAACAAGAAAAACAAGCAGCAATTATTCGTGCAGAAGGTGAAGCTGAAGCTGCAGAAAGAATTTCCAAGGCTCTTGATAAAGCTGGTGAAGGTTTAGTTTTATTACGTCGTATTGAAGCTTCTAAAGAAATCGCTGCAACCTTGTCTGGTTCACGTGCCGTAACATATTTACCTGGCACTCATTCTGGAGGATCTAATTTACTGTTAAATTTAGGTGTATAAATAATAATAATATTGAGAAAAAAAAATGATAGGAAGAGAAAAAAACAAAAATAATTTTTTTTAAGAGTCGAATGAATATATGAGCAATTTTAATTATATTACATTTATTTTAGAAATAAAACATGAGACCTTATGATAATTGAATAAATTAATTACAAAAACTTTTTGTTTTCTGATTCTAGTTCCTAGAACTACGCCAACGTCCATCAGTATTGCTTGTTGGAAATATAACACGACTAACACGTGATTTTATACATTATGGTGGGATATTGAACTTAAAAATTCATTCAATCTTTGGTATTATGCCTGAGAATTGTAAAATATCTCGCGTTTCAAATGTGTAACTAAGACAAAAAAAACATAGTTCTTTTATATATCGAGATTTAATTGTTTGATCGAGATAAACTATTGTATATTTTGTTATTTTCTGTGGAACCTTAAATATTTTTCATATGTTATTTAAAATCTGTAGTAAACAAGATTATCATAATAATAATAACTAGGTAAAAATTTGTATAGTATTGTATTGCCGAATTGTGAATTAGATCTAGCCGCAGAAATTTATTTATATAAAAATGGTGATTCATTGTCGTCCCTTATTTTCTTATTTTATAACGTCATTATATCTCCTTTTTTTTTTGTTGGCTTATCTGCTGAATGACACACAGATTTTGATTGTGTTACTTGTACTATTCATTGGCTATATTGTTATATTGTTATGTACAAAGAAATGAAAAAATTAATACGTTAATAAAATTCCAATAAAATTTTACTGTAAAACAAATATTTTACAAATAACTTGTTCAAAAAGAACGGATATCTAAAGAGAATCAGTGACTTAATTCTAATTTTGGAACAAATCCTAATGAATAATTTTGAAACTTCGATGCATATTAATTGTATATAAGTATATAAGCTTACCCAATTAGGTAATATACCTATTTAAATTGTACTATATGTACCTATATGAATGCATTTGGATTACAAACACAATGACAAAATAAATATAAAATATCAATAATAAATACACTATCATTTGTATATCTTTTTTAGTGTCCCAAGGTTTACGTTTTCTTTGGAGAAGATTTTCTTCTTAAATTCTTTTGGTTTTTTTTTTTTTTTTTTGAAATATACTGGTATATATTTCAACAACCAGCCCATTTCTTTCTTTAGTAATTTAACCTTTTAAATTAATTTCTATACAATATCCTATTTTATAATTTATTGACTTTTTACTTTTATAAAAACTATAAAAACTATATATATCCCAAAATTTTATTTCGTAAAAAAAAAATTCTTGATATTTTTTTTTTCTTTTTCGATCGTTTGATATGATAAGAAAAAATTCTGTTTTTGTATTAATAGAAATTTGAATTCAAATAACCTATAACATATTTTTAAAAGTCTCTTCTAATTTTTAAGATAAATATTTATTAACAATTAAAATAAATAATACAATGAAAGGGAAACTTAACCTTCGGTTTGGTAAAAAGAAAAATAACGATACAAACAATAATGATACAAATAATGTTATATTCCCAACTGATACTAAACCTCCAAGAATATCTTTAATGTTAAATCCAAAAGATAATGTTCTATCGGATATTCTACCTGTTGTATCTACTACTTCGCCGGTTGAAGTTAAGTCATCCATAACAAAAAATTCAGGTTTGCTTGATGAAATTTTAGGTGAATTGAATACTACAAGTAAGTTTTTTTAAAAAATCAATTTTTTATTCGAATTACTAATTATTAATTAATCGATTTTATTTAATTTTAGCTGGAAAAACTAATTCAAATAACGATTTTGACGATTTAGTGTTAAATGCAGAATTATCGAAATTGTTAGAAACTTCTTCAAGCACACAAATACAAACAACTTCCACTTCAACATTTTCAAATAATAATAATAATAATAATAATAATAATAATAATAATCAACCTTTAAAACGATTTAATTTGTCAAGATCTTTATCAAATAATTTAAATAAAAGTGTATCAAATAACGAATCACTTAAACAAAATGGTAGTTTAGGAACTCATAAGCCATTAGATAGTGAGAGTGAAAGTGATAGTGAATCAAGTGATAGTAGTAGTGATAATAAGAAAAAATCGAAAAAGAACAAGAAAAATTCAAAAAATAAAAAAATTCAATCATCATCATCATCTAGTGAATCTGAAGATAGTTTTACAAAATTAAAAAAAGCTGTAATAACAAAAAATAATTCAAACGTTCTGAATGGAAAAAAAATTATGAATCCTGCTGTTCAACAACGAAAAGAAACTGTTCAAAAAATTAATAATATTGAAAATTGGGTTCAAGAAGTTGATCCAAAAGAAGGTGAAAATAATATTTTAGATCGTATGAAAGATAGACATCGTGCGGAAGCTAGGGCACCACCGCCACCCCCACCACCTCCACCTCCACCACAGGATGTTGATAGATATAATGATTATGATAGTCGTGATCGATATGATAGATATGAACGAAATGATAGATATGATCCTTCATACCCACGAGACGCGAGGGATCGAGATGACTATTATGATCGTGATTATAGAGAACCATATTCCGAAGATTCACGTGATATAAGAGAAGATCGTAGGTATGATATAAGAGATCGGGATGATTATCGCCGAGAACCTCGTCCAAGAAATAAGCATGAAGACGATGTTAGACCTATTTATGATGATCGTTATGATCGTTCGGGAAATAAAAAATATCCACGTGAAAGAAATCGTGATTATGAAAGAGGCGTTTCTTCAAATAGTGACCATTCTGGGGATCGTCATAATAATGGAACTAGAATAGTTCAACCACCTTCACATAGAAGATATTCATCAGCCTCATCTATTTCTACTTCGTCAACTACAAGTGATTCACAAATAGGTCAAAGATATCGGAATAGCTCTCAAATTTCTCATAGCCGTCCTATAAATAATAAAAATAGATCAAATTTTACAAGAAAAATCAGAGAAGAACCTCTTGAAGAAGTAAGTTCTCTTTCTCGTCAATCATCAATGTCTTCAAGAAGTAATGATCATGATCATTTGGCTAGTAAAAGATCATATAAGAATTCAAAACAAATACATCGTTCTTCAGTTTCCTCAAAAGAAAGTTCAGATGAAGAGAATGAAGTGGATAGAGAAAAAGATCATATAAGGTCAATTCTCAGAACAAATTTAAGAGTACCAGCTGACCCAACAGCTCGTGACTCTATTCTTTCAGTAGATAGTGATATTGTTCCATTAGGTAAAAAATACGGAATAAATACAAGTAATATACCTGATTCAATACATGAAGACTTGTCACATGAATCACGTGAATCATCGGACGAAGATGATGACGATGCACCCCTAAAAATTCCCACTAGTACAGTAAAAAATAATCCTAGATCAAAATTAAGAGCTGCCTATCAACCATCATCATCATCATCTGATGATGATGATACAGATGAAAGATCAAACGATGATGAAACAAAACAACCACCAAGAGGTAAAACACTGTCACCTCAACAATCACGCGCTGCTTTGCCACCACATATCCGGGATCGGAAACATGAACATTCACGTTCTAATAGTTATGATTCAAATGGATATCGGGATCGTGACGAATGGCATCATCATCCCCCTCCACCACATGGAATACGCGAAAAACCTGTTAACAGATATCCTTTGCCACCACATCCACCTCATCAATATCGCGATGAACCCCCATACGACCTCCCACCTTCAAAACATGTTCCATATCCCTACCGTGAAGAAATCCCATATGATGGATCTCGTTCTAAATATGCAAATTATCCATTACCTCCAGAACCTCAACCACTTGAACTTACACTAGAAAACCATAAAAAAGTTCCGCTAATTGAGATGGCAGGATATCGCTATGACCAAAATAAGCGTAATCCAAAATTACAAAATCAGACAGTTCAGCCATACACTGCAAATTTGGAGCGTATGGGTCCTTCATCACCGCCAAACCGAAATTCAAATCGTGGTTATAATTCCCGTGAACGAGAGCGATACCCACCTCAAGAACGAGGTGAGTACCCACCACCACGTCGAGGTAACAATGTTTATGATGATCGAAGTGATCGAAGTGATTATGCACCTCCAAGAAGTAAGAATGGTTATGATGATCGAAGTGATTATGCACCTCCAAGAAGTAAGAATGGTTATGATGACCGAAGTGATTATCGTGAAAGAGAGCGTGATACGGATAGATATGATCGGTACAATGATCGATACAATGATAGGTACAATGATAGGTACAATGATAGGTACAATGATCGGTACAATGATAGGTATAATGATAGATATAATGATAGGTATAATGATAGAGAAAGACACGATAGATATGGTGATAGATATTATGACTAGTATGGTATAGACACGAACGATAGAATAAATTATTTTCTTTTTGTATATATTTAATTTTATTAATTTTATTATTTTTATTATATTTTTAAAAGAAATCATTTTAGTTTTTTTTATTATAAATATTTCATATTCATTAAATCAGTTAATTATTAATCCGTTCAATCTTTATATCATACTTTTGAACAATATCTAAAAGTAAATACGACCTTTCATATTATTATAGTAATTTTTAGTCATTTCATAATATACATCAAATATATTCGAATTAATTTCTATTATTTAAAACGAATATCAATTCATTAATTCATTTATTATTTACATATATAATATCAACATTATTAAAAATATTAAGAAGATCAAAATTTACCTGATGAAAAACATAATTAAGTAAAAGTTTCTCCTTATACAAAGAACAGTACAAAGAACACAATATATCAATATATTCGAAGTTATCTAGATTTATCAGCACTGATGTACAAAACTATATATATATATAAAAAAAAGTCATTAAATATATTTTCTTTCGCATAGAAAATAAGTTATAAATATTTATATTATACCATTATTTCCGCGTATGAATGCATCACCATACTTGTTTTTAAGTTGACCATTAACCCATTCCTCAGTTTGTTCAAGAGCAATATTCATATAACCATCCAAGCAAGATAGAATTCCTAATAAAAAATTTTTGATATCAATTAAAAAGATTTTTATGGAAATATAATTTTAATATTTACCTCGATAGTCAACACCTGAATTCAACTTAACAAGTACAGGCCTACCAATGACATTATTTAAGAATTCTGTTGGTGTTTTTTCTTGTTGGTTCTGCATTGAATAGTAACTTCGTGAATGTTTAAACGTACAAGAATTCAACGGACTATCAATAATAAATAATTATCCAATAGAGCTGCAGTGTGCAGATCAAATTTGATAAAGCTTTGCTTTGCTTTTCACTTTTTGATAATATATTTGACAAGTTTTTATCGATGGGAAATAAAAATAGTAGAATAACCTCTCAGGATCGTGCCATACTTGATTTGAAAGTTCAACGTGATAAACTAAAGCAGTATCAAAAAAAGGTAAATAAACTTTAGTCGAATAATTTATCTTTTATACGTACTAATTTGCAACCAAATTGGTTTAATAAAAGCTTCAATTAGTAGCAGATAGAGAAACTCAAATAGCAAAAGAAGCATTACTTAAAAATAATAAACGTGGTGCTCTTTTAGCTTTGAAGAAGAAGAAATATCAAGAACAATTACTTAGTAAATCCGATGCACAATTATTGAATCTTGAGCAATTGGTTTGTTTATTAAGCTTTTATATTTTAAAAATCAATCGAATTTTTCATTAATTTTTATTTTTAAACATAAGACTCAAACTATAGAGTTTACACTAGTAGAAAAGGATGTATTTGAGGGATTAAAACAAGGAAATTTAATTCTAAATGAAATTCATAAGGAAACGCCTATTGAAAAGGTTGAGAAATTGATGGAAGATACTGCAGATGCCATAGCTTATCAAAATGTAAATTTTTCTGTTACTGATTTATTACATATATGTTGGTTTATGTAACAAAGAAAATTAGTAATATATTTTAATTAAATAGGAAATTTCAGAGGCATTAAGTGGAAAACTAACTAGTGAAGATGAAGAAGAGATATTGGCCGAATTAGATCAAATTGTGAATGAACAAGTAAATATTTGAAGTGCTTTAATATGATGTTATAATTGAAATTAATTTATTTTCATATTAATCTTCTAGCTTGTTGGTAAACTTGACAAACTTCCTCCTGTTCCTGATCAAATACCACAACAACAAATACCGCAAAAGCAAAAAGTAGAAACAAAGCAACCACAGAAAGAAAAGAAATTAGAAGCTGCTCTTGAAGTTGCTTAGTTTTAGGTAAAGTGGATGAAAATAGTATTTATGGTGTGAAGAAAAATTGGTGGTGATATCCTATAAATTATTATAATATATTATTAAATACATTTAATGTTTATTACTATTATAGTTTGATAAAAATAATTTACATATTTTTTAACTTGCTTTGGCAGATTATTAAATATGTTAAAACTTACAGATTTTTACTTACCACTTGATACAATTGAGATCAATGGTTATAAAAAATCGATGTAGTTATATTAAAAATGTTTGTTCTAAATCTAAATATTTATTAATCCGAACCCCATTTTTCTAATTTTTTTTTAAAAAATTTCTTTAATTTTTTTTTACATTAATCTATTGCATTGGACTTGAATATATTCATGAAAAAGAATTAATTTATCGAAATTTGCATATTAAATAAATATTTACTTTTATGTGAATTTGAACTTTAAATTCAATATTAATTATGTTTCTAAGATTATTGTAATAAAAGTTGCAATTAACTGACTTTTTTAACAAATATATTAAACACAAAGGCAAATAACATATTTTGTTGTTGTTTTTATAAATACTTACATTTGTCTTTTACCAGTTTTATATTAAAAACATCATTTATTTTCTTAACGTACTGTATTTTGTAACCAGTATAGTAACTGCATTCTTAAAAAAAGATTTAATATATTAAAAATATTTTACATTATTATTTCTATCTCCGAATAAGAAATAAAACTAATATAAAGTAAAATAATTTATAAATAATATCTATAATTATGATAATTAATAGAAAGATTAACTTGTACAAGGCTAAAATCAAGTCAATAAACTAATTATAAATAATTTTAACTATCTCTTCTTTAAAGCTTCAAACCTTCTAATTAACTCATCATCTTCATCAGTTGTCATTTTAGAATTACCTGAACTTGGCTTTTCGTTATTGTTGTCCAATTTTGAATAAGGAGGTGGATTAACGATATCTTTATCTTCATCTGATTGATTTGCAGGAGGTAAAATGGGCGACGGAGGGGCACCAAGACTATTTTTTGAATGATTCTTAGGTGGACCGATTGGAACATCTGGAAGTATATTATCTGAATTGTCCAAAATTGATGCGGAATTTGGTGTTGATGTCTTTGAAAAATAGTAATTCAATATACTATTAGATCGAAAGAAGCTGGATGAAGGACGTCACATTCTTCATTCTCGTCCGCTTACCGACTGGTTGCTTTCACCTTTTGCATCATTATTTAACGACATCAATAAATCCATATCTGGTAATGCAGTATACGTAGGTTCTGAACTCGATTTATTATTCTTAACTTGTGAATTCGACGACAAATCCGCCTTTCAAATAATGTATAATTAATAAAATTAATTGTTCCAAAGAATAAATTTAAAATTCTGAAATTTACCGAAATCAAATCTATATCGTCTGCTTTCCAATTTACATTATATGTTTTAGCAATTTCCTCAAGATATCGATTTACCAAAAATGGATCTGGTGTACTAAACATAAGTTTCTGTATAATCTACAAAATCAAAGCAAACCAAAAATCAATAAAAGAATTAAAATATTTTATAATTATATTACACATTAAGTATTTACCCTTTCATTAACACAATCATCTTTATTATCAATCGCATTCAAAGCAAACTCTTTTCCATATTTACCAATCAATTGGTCGCGTACCTAAAGAATAATAATAATATTTTTTTTTAAAATAAAAAAATATATATATATATATACAATTTAATTTTCCATTACCTGTCCTAATTCCTTTATCTCCGATCTAGGTGCGGCATAAATCAATGTATTTACAGCTTCACTTATTGTCGGATCACAATGTCTATAAAAGAAACATTAATTCACTGCTAGTCAAATAAACAATCAATGTTACTCTTATATCTTACTTTATTTGCTCAATAAGTCCAAAACGAGCCATGAGGAGATCACAATAAAGTTCAAGAATTTCCAGTGCTTCGATAAAATAGTCTTCTCGAATGATTCCTTCAACCTGACGAATAATCAAAATTCAAAAAATGATTTATTGAAACAATTAATTTAAACGAAAATTTACCCGTATTTTAGCACTTTCCGTCTTTGAATTTTCTAATAAATTGGCAATTTCTTTACGTTGCTGTTTATTGATTGAGTTTTTCTTCTGTTGCAAAAGTTTAAGTCGATTAATCGCCAATTTTAATTGAACTTTAAGTCGATTTGGATTGTAGGTGTTAAGCGGCATTTTGGCAAATTTTTAAAAAGTAGTGAAGTATGTTTGCACGAATATGTAATTTGGGACTTTATATACCCTTTGCATTTTGTTACACTGCATAATTATATAAGATCTAGATCTCGGGGAATGGTTCAACTTTACCATTTCCATCTTTAATGCAAGATACGTCTTCAACGAATTCGACAGGAGCGTCTTCCTGTCCTGTAAACCATTCTGCATGGTCTTCATTTATTCCTCCTAACACTGAAAAAGGGCCAGCTTCACAGCACGTTACTAATTTGCAGCAATGTCCAGCATCTTCGACAAATATGCAGCCTCCAGACCAAAAAAACCTACAAGATACCACAAATAGTGAAAGAGAAGGGTGTGGTAGTGACTCATTGATAAATGAATCAAATAATATGCCTTTACATCCAAATCAAAAACCAACAAAGGGACAACGTATTCCTCTTAGCACAACGCGCGAACTTTCAAACATTCCGCGTGTGCTTAAAAATAAAAATAATGCCGAGTCGGAGTCAGCTAACGATGGTAATGAAGAGAAAGTGTGGATATATCCGTCGGAACAAATGTTCTTTAATGCAATGAAACGTAAGAATTGGAATCCAAGGGAAGAAGATATGCGTGTTGTTATACCAATGCACAATGCAGTTAATGAAAAAGCATGGAAAGAAATCTTAGAATGGGAAAAATTACACGAGAAGTGAGTATTTATAAAACTTTATTATCGCGATTTTAAATAATCCATTTATTATATATGAAAATAGCAAATGTGGCGGACCAAAATTGGTAAAATTCCAAGGTAAAGTAAATAATATCACGCCGAAAGCCCGATTACTTAATTTGTTAGGGTAAGTTTTCTTTTTTAATATGTTAACTATTGAATTAAAGACATTTTTATTAAATGATGCTTTTTTAATTATGAAGTTATAAGCTTCCTTTTGATAGACACGATTGGGTTGTTGATCGTTGCGGAAAACAAGTGACATATGTAATTGATTTTTACTCCGGACAGCCTGATCCAAAATTTCCTCAAGCGGTCAGCTTTTATTTGGACGTTCGCCCAGCTTTGACTTTTGACGGAGCTTTACACAGATTACGAAGATGGACAAATGATTTAAAAATGAATTGGATGAATTAATCTGCCAATATTATTGAGGTTTGATTAAAATTATTAATTACATACTTTTTTAGATGACAAAGAAATGCAAACTCTTTAAATTAATTTTTTTTAAGAATTGAATAAATAAAAATTGAAGTAATTTAATCTTTTCTATTTAAGGTAAAACAATATATTTTTTCAAATGTTCTGGAATTGCGTGAAGTAGTTCTTTACTTTCTAACCATTTTCGACCTGAAATAAGAAGATATTATTTAACGTTGGTACAAATATATGAATTGGTGTAAACAATTGAGGTCAACCTACTGAATAACCGCGTTTGATATCTATATGCACCATCGCAAAGAATTGTGACAATCTTCTTTCCTAGTTATTTCGAAATGAATAGATTACGTGTCAAAATACAAAATTTTTCTTCTGTAATATTAATAGGAGGATTGTATACCTGGTCCTAGTATTTTCGCCATCTCGACTGCAGCTACAACATTTAGTGCTGTTGACGCGCCTACATAGAGACCTTCTTCATCTAACAGTCTGTACACCATTTCGATAGATTTTTCATCCGAAATATATAATGCATCGTCTATTAAATCTACATCTGGCTGAAGATTGGTAGTTACACGCCCTTGTCCTATGCCTTCAGTTATCGAGCTTCCCGAGCGCTCGTTCAACACCTTTCCACCACTTTTAAAGTAATTATATAAGACTGAACCTGGTGGATCAGCAATGAATGATTTAACCTTTGGGTTTTTTTCTTTTAAAAAACGAGTTACGCCTGCAAGGGTGCCACCAGTACCGGTAGAGCACGTGAAGCCATCAACAAGGCCATTAGTTTGTTCCCAAATTTCCGGGCCAGTAGTTTCCAGATGTGCGCGTCGATTTGCAATGTTATCAAATTGGTTAGTCCAAACGGCATTTGGTAGTTTTTCTGCGTGTCTTCGAGCTTGGTGATTATAGTTTTCTGGATTTTCAAAAGCGACTGCCGGAACTGGATAAACTTCCGCTCCTAAAAATGAAAATGAAATATAATAATTAAATGATAATTATGTTTCTAAAGAAAACTATTGTAATATAATTTTTTTTTATTACCTAGCATCCTAAGCAGGTCAATTTTCTCTTGACTTTGAGTGTTTGGCATATAAATTACGCATTTGTATCCTTTTGATCTACAAACATGAGCAAGCCCAATGCCTGTATTACCTAATAATTAAGTGAATAAATGATTTATCAATAATTAGCATTCACATGATAAAGTTTGTAAAGCTCTAGAAAAAAATATCCCTACCGGCAGTGCCTTCCACAACAGTACCACCCGCTTTAAGTTCACCTATATAAAAATGTAAATGACGATTTATAATCACTATTATCATATATTTAAATATATTATTATAAACCTTTTTCCTCTGAATCTTTGATGACGAATAGAGCAGCGCGGTCTTTTACTGAACCGCCGGGATTCATGAATTCGGCTTTTGCAAGAATATCCGATCCCGTTTCTTCACTTAATCTTTTTAGTCGTATCTGGATTAATTTGCTTGTTTTTCAATAAGATAGATAGATTGGGAACCATAATATAAACATAATGAGTTTACTTACCAGAGGGGTATTTCCTATCGCATCAATGAAGCTATTCGCTACCTAAAATCATAACAAAAATTTAAATCAATTATTATAATAATTTTTATAAATTAATTAATACCTTAAGGGACGAGGCAACACTATAAAGTCTTGTAAGTCTCGGTAGCCGGCATGTAAGCATATTTTAATTTTATATTATTTTATTTATTTCTTTATTTCGTAAGAAAAAAAATGTAAAAGCAACAATTTTTTTGTGAAACTGATTATCAAGAAAGTCACATGTAATTTGTACAAATAAATTCAGATCGTTAATTATTCACTATCTTAAAATCTAATAAAATTAATAAAATATAAAATGACAAGATATACTAAATTGGAAAAGAAGAAATATGTAAAGGCTGCTGGTTTTGAAGGATATAATATTAAACCACTTCAATCAGATAAAGTAATTGAACAAGAAAATCCGGAAATAACTGAGGCTACAAATCAGAAAAATAAAAGAAAATTTCAGCTTGATCCTGAATTATTTGAATTAGGAAAGAAAAACAAAAATGAAAGAAAACCATATAATATCAAGAAATCCGGAAAGAAAAACAATACAGGTATTTAATATATTTTTTTCTTTTTAGTTTTTCTATTTTATATCGTGTAATCAAGTAATCAAATCAGATGTATGAAATTCCGGAAATTTCAGAAGCAAGATCGAAATCAGAAAAACGTAGATTGAGACGGATAAAAGAACGTCAAAATAAAACTGTACGATAATAATATTGAATTACTTTTCTTCTATCATACATAATGTAACAAAACTAAGAAAACACGTTTTATCTATGCAGATATGTTTTGGATGCAGAAAAAATGGACATAGTGTTAAGGATTGTCCAAACGCAAAAGAGCAAGGTGTAGGCATGTGTTACAATTGTGGTTCAACTGAACATAATGCCAAAGATTGCAAAAAACCTATCAAAACAGGTAATGAATATGCCTATGCAAAATGTTTTGTTTGTAATGAGCAAGGGCATCTTTCAAGGCAATGCCCAAAAAACGAAAAAGGATTATATCCTAATGGTGGATCATGTAGATTCTGTAATCAAGTAACTCATTTGGCTAAGGACTGCACATTAAAAAGTAAAGAAGGTAAAATTAACTAGAATTATTTCTTAATTATATTATTGTTTTATGATTTTCAACTTTTTCATTTTATATATTATAGGTATTGGAATAAGTGTTGTAGGTAAATTGAATCTGCAACATGGTGCTGATGATGACGACTTTCACATTCAAATTAAAGATAAGTCTGATGAAAAAGTTAACATTATGAACACTATGAAAACTATACAAACTGAAAAAATTAAGTCGAAAAAAAAAATTGTAAAATTTTAATTATTTAATTAGATGATATAAGTATATATCTCTGTATTTATACTTTGGAAATCCTTATTCCGCTTTTATCTATATACATCATAAGAATTTCCACCAAATTTATTATTACGTGGTTTGAGTACAATTAAAGTAGTAGAAAGATCTACTTTTTCAAGTTCACTTTAACTTGCACATTAATGTAAAAAAAAACAAATATTAACATTTTTGAAATAATTTTTGTTATAAATAAAAAAAATAAAAAACATTTTTTTAAAAAAATTAATAATTCTCCACACTTAAGTATTTTTTAACATATTGAGAATGGGTAAATTACTGGCAGAAAAATAATATTATTATTGACCAAACAAGAACAATAAATTAATTTATTCAATTTTGAAGAATTTGACTAATCTTATTATTTACATTACGATAAAGGAATTACCATTTGAAACCCAAATTAATAAATTAGTTAATACATCTACAACTTTCTATTCACCATCAATAATCATACTTGAAGATTTCTCGTCGTTGTCCTTAGAGATTTGTCTGAATTTTTCAGATAAGGCAGAACCACCATTACTTCCAATAATTTTTCCAATATTAACACCGTCTTTTTTTATTGTTTTCTTTTTCTCCCTTCTCTGTCTCTCCTCATCTTGCCTACCATCATTATCAGAATCTTGTTGATTTTCTTCAACCAAACCTAAACCTAATAATCCTTTGAGATTCAAACTTCCCATTGGAACATATTTAGGCTCACCAGGACCAATATTAACAACATTCAATTTTTCGCTTCCGTCAGGAACTCTATTTGCAAATACAACTCTAACATATTTGTAAAGATAAACTTTTTTCTTTGCCGGAGAACAAAACTGTAAATGAATAGCATATCTTAAAGTCGACTTTGTGAATGAATCATTATTATTGTTATTGGTTTTATCCCCCACACCATAATATTGGATCATTGAATTATAAGATGAAGGAATTGTATAAGATTTTTGTCTGATAAAAGTTTTTGTGCCTGGCGGCATATCTGATAAATCATAAGGAACTAAAAAAATTTTTACAGCAGTTTTATTTAAATTTTTTATAACTATTTGTAATTGTCCTTTCAATGGGATTCGATAACCACCAGAAAATTTTTTAAATCTTTCACCAGTCAATCCATTTTCTAAATCAACGTTTCCAACATATGGTGTCACTGGATTATCAACATCTTGTAACTCATAAAAATGTGCAGGAAATGTAAGATTAATATGTGGAGGACATTTTAATGATTGTTTACACTTTCCTCTACCTAATACTCCTATTTGTGCAATAAAGGTAATTGGCTTTGATGGGAACGTGGACATACGACCATTTAGTATTGATTCCTGAAAAGTGAAGAAAAAAGTGGTTAATAATGAGCTGGACTGAGTACATCACAGAATTATATTTACGATACCTCATAACTGCCTACTAAACTACCGATACTAAATTGACCATGTAACGAATTATGTCTCATCGACCTAAAACTATTAGGCGTAGACGATGAAGTCGTTAGGGATGGTGTATCAATAAACCCGGAACTACTGGAAGAAGAACGAGTGTGATTATTACGACTTGGGTAAAACACGCTCGCTTTTCTTTGGTTAGTAATTGGGATCGGTATAGATCCATGTGACGAAGTTGAATAAGCGAGTGGACTTGTGGGAGTTGTTGGGGAATACGAATAAATTTGTTGTGGCATATGGCAGCCCTGTAGTATATAAACACTTGCAGACTATGGTAATAAAAAAATTTGTTTTCTTCACTGTTTCCCAACAAAGAGAGAGAACCCAGTAAGTAAAACTGTTTTATTTAGAAAATTAGAAGAAAGTTATAATATTTCAAATGAAACCCCCACATTGTTTTTTTACAAAAATATATTCAAAGTATATATAACTTGCGCGAAAAAATGCTTTGATTTAAATAGAAAGGCATTTTGCTTTACAGCCGACATTTTTATGGAGATTATAGATCTGCATTCTGCAACAAAAGCCTTTCGGTGTAATTTATTTACGTCATCTACGAATGAAAATCACAATAAGAAAAGTTGGGGTATGGTATACAGTATATATCAGACCTCGTGTATCAAATCTAAATAGTCACCGGCAACATCCGTTGGCCGTTAGGCGCAATCCGTTTTATATGCGGCACATAAGATACAATAGCTTTATTGTTCCGATTAGCAGTCACCACATTTCTTCAATAGATTTCTGGCAATTTAAAAAATCACGTGTTTACGCCGATCACTCCTCGGGACAAAATGCTAAACATGTTCCGTAACATGAAGCAGTCATTTCTAAAGAACAAGAATCTTAATTACAGTACATTTTAGAAATAGAAGTAATTTTCTTCTTTGCAAATGAAAACGTTATTGCTTCTTTTATTAGGTAAAACATTATTCGTATATCATTATAAAATCTAGATTTTTTTCCTTAGACTAAGCTGAATAATTTTAATGAATATAATTAAGTAATACTTTGATTCCATCATGTCATCAAAAGGATCTTGTTTTTGGCCACATTCATCTTCATCTTCATCCTTTCTAACCTAAAATAAGTAAACTTTTTAATATCAGTATGGCAACTAAAATCCTAAATATACAGTATACTTGTTCTATTTCAAGTTGATTTAAATTTGGATTTTGCTGTTTAGATTACATGCTTGATGCATATGCTGAGGAAAGCAAGAATATATTGCTAAACTTGTTGGACTGTTCTGATCTGTTTAGTACGTATCTCAAAAATCCGACAGAATAGAGAGAATAGATAAGTTAATAAGAATGTGATACAAGACGGTTTTCTATGCACAGAAAATGATCGTGAGTAATCATTAAAAAACTTTAAATTCATTTTGTGTAACTGAATTTTATCATTCAATCAGAATGTGCATACTGTGCCAATCTTTTTACATTTTCAACTTCTTGATCTCTCTTCGATTATGTCATTTCCTCAACCCATGATTTATATATCTAAAATGAGTAACCTGTTATCTGATAATACATCTGTTAGGAAGTTGAGTAACCTTTTTTTTAAAAAAAATTCTTCAACGCTTCAGAAAAATTTCGAAATGGCTAGGTTACCAATTCTTACTATTATCGAATATCCAGTATATGAACATAACTCAGGTTAAAACCGTAAAAATTTTACTTTCTTAGAATGGAAAAGGCTTTTATTTTATAAATAAATGTTTTAATTTATTAAAGACGCTGAAATTCTCGACTCGGACTCAGACTCTTACTCTGACGCCGAGTCGAAGCTTGAGAAGAATAAAACGTTAACCGACGAGGTTCCGTACTCAAACAGAGCTGGTGTAACATTGTTCTCCGCTCAAGAAAGCGAAGACTTACTAACAAGTTATGCGTTAGAGACTGGGAGAACGTCAAATTCTTTGCAAAATGATGCGATATCACTAAATAGTTCTATTTTTGGTTCTTCTATGAGTGAAGATAATTGGACTAATGAAGTAAGCATGAAAAAATATTTTGATTATCTTTTATAAATATGTCAAATAATCTTTCAATAGACTGATGAAGGGGAAAACGATATGGATGAAGACGTTGATGAATATCATAGTGCAGATTTTGACGACGATGATGAAGCCGTTATCGACGACGATTCTAGCGGTGATTATGTATATTTAGATTACGCTAGTGAAGATGACGACTTAAGTATGGAATATGACCTCGAAGGTGAATAAGATGTTAATCTGTTACATAGGAGATTATCATGAAAACTAATTTATTGATTATGTATTTAAGTTTTATCTAAGAAAGTAAAATCCTCATCTATAAAATCAGAAACTAAATCTCAAAAATCACGAAAAAACTCATTTAAATGTAATGTAAAAGGTTGCGGAAGAGATTTTACCACATTAGTTGGTCTACACTTGCATCAAAGGATACATCCAGGCAAGCCATCTACTTGTAATAAGCCCGGATGCAATATGAAGTTCGCATGTCCTAATGACTTAACAAAACATAAAATGAAAAATCATCCCGAGGATAAACCACATATTTGTAATATAAACGAATGTAGTAAAAGATTCGCTAGGTTTTCGGATCTAAGAAAGCACCAGAACATCCATACAAGAGAAAAATTAAAATGTACAAGTCGAGGATGTGATAAAGCTTTTTCGCGACCGGATAACCTTAAAAAACATCTGAAAGTGCATTCCAAATATAAGCGATTCAAGTGTCAATTCTCTAGATGCAATAAGGAGTTTGATTGCCGAAGTGATTTAGTAAGACATTCAAGATCTCATACTGGCATCAAGCCTTATTATTGTACATGGGAAAATTGTAAAGTCAAATTCACTCGGGCCGAGCATTTACGAAGACATCAAAAAATACATACTGGCGAAGAGCAATTTAAATGTACAGAACCAGGATGCACCGCAAACTATAGGTACTTATATCTTTTGAGAACTCATCGTGAAGAAACAGGCCACAGAGATTTCGTTATTTCACCCAAAATTATTGGTAAAAAATTATTAAACTGTTAGGATAGCTGTTGTCACACGATGTCGATCATTCGAGCGAAGACAAATATGATTTAGGTAATCTTAAAGATAAGATATATAGTTCTTATTTCCTTTTGGAGGGCCTTCTTAGATATTTTATGTATGAATTATTTAAATCTTATCGAATTGTTATAAATACTTTTTGCAATTATGAAACTTAGCATAATTTAGGATAAATCGGATAAATTGATTAATAAATCGAAACGTGTATTAATCTTTTAGAAATATATATATGAAAGTAAATTATTTCATATACCTTGCTTACATGGAAAGATAGGAAAACTGTGGCCTTGTTTAGGTTCTACAGTAAAGTGTTTGTTATTATTATGCCGGTTTTCCGTTTTCCACATTCCCGCATTTGGGACTACCAAAAATCGCAAGTTACTAGGGTATTTTGAAAAGTAATTTTACTTAAGAAATGCTAATTGTATATTTTAGATTCACCCAAATTTAAATACTTTTTAAACCTTTAACGTTTATTTAAAGGGATCCCAAATAATACTAAAAAAAAACTTAGATCTGATTTTATATAAATTTATAATAAATTCTTCAAATGTATAAAGTTATATTAATTTTTTGGCTTCAAATTTTGCTATTTTGAAAATTAGTGATTAGATTTTAATGATTTTAGACTTGTTATCTATTTTATCTCTGTAGATAAAATATTTCATTTTAAAATTTTTATTACACAGGATCTGAGTTATCTCAGAATTCTATCTCAAACATCATTTTGAAGATAATTAATAACTTTGAATTTAATTTTTATTTTTTTAATAAAACATTTGATATTTTTTATTTTTAGATTTCTGGTATTTAGATTGAATTTTAAAGGTAATTTTTTCAAAATTTTTTTTTTTGCTTTTTTTTTGTAAATTTACAGATTTCTGGATTTTTGAATGCTTTTTAAATGAAATTTTGAAGGTAATTTTCAAATTCTTTTTAAAGAAATGATACTATTATTTCTTTCTTCTTTTTATAAGTTTCAAATTTTTCAGATAATAAAAAATTAAAATAATAAATTTTACAACATGCATTTTATTTTAAAACTTTATTATTATTTTTTTATTAAAATATTATTATTAATATTTTATTTTTTTTTTCACAAGATTTTCACTTTAAATTTATTTTTAACTTCAATAACTTTAACTTTTAAAATTAGCTTAACTTTTTAATCTTTACTTATAAACTCAAAAAGTTTTCTCCTTTTTACTATTTAAATCATTATTTTATCATGCATTTTTCATTATAAAAAAAGGCTAAACAATCAAAAGTTTATATTTTAATAATTGTTAAACATATTTTTATTTATTTTATTTCTAAATTTTTCTAACTGAGTTATTTAAAACTATTTTATTTTAAAAAAAATTATTTTCTGAGTTTTTTATTAATTGTGAAATTAATTATCAAATTCCACTTATATTTATACTTTTTAATGTTTTACCAAAAATTGTAAATCTAAATTAATCATCTAATAATCTTTCAAAAATAAACTTTGAAAAATAGTTTTTAAACCTTTGGTATAATGTTTATCCTATTACTTCTTACTATTATATCACTGACGTAATAAATTTTAATAATAAATTATTTTAAAAATAATTATTGTTTTCATTTTCATTTGTATGATGTATCTTGAATTTACTTTTTCCAATAAAAAATCTAAATATACTGCAATATTAAAAAAAAAAAAAAATAATTAATTAAAATTACTAAATATTATAAATAACTAAACTATAAACAAATATTATTATAAATAACTGTATAATTATAACTTATTATATTTTTTAATTATTTCAGTTAAATATTCTTCCTTCAACTAAATATTTAATTTTATTTAGTATATTATAAATCCTTTGAGTAATTATTCTTTTGATTATATAATTATTCTAATATCTAAGGTTATAATATATAGAGTATTTAATTATATGATAAGCAATTTATAAATTAATAATATTAGATTAATTGTGTAATTCTTTATTTTATATATTTTATATTACTTTAATTACTTTAATAAATTTATAAATATGCTGTAATTAAAAAAAAAAGTAAAGCAAACTATAAATTATAATTTTAAAAGTTACATAAAACTTATATTAAGTTTTATTTTAAAAAAAAACTTTATCAAAAATTATTAGAATTACAGTTTAACTTTAATATACCAATATTTGATATACTAATATACTATTAAAAACTTAATATACTGAATACTGATAAAATTTTATTTTTTCACTATATATAAGGATATATAAATATTAGTATAACCTTGATATAATGATATTTTTTAAAAATTTCATATATATCCTGACATATTATTATATAGGTTTAATTGTATAGATTTATTTAAAATTACAAATTAATTTTAGTTAGAATTATAAATTTAATTAAAATTATGCTAAATTAATTATAATAAATAGTATTATTAATGGTTTAGTTCAGTTTGACTTAAAGCTAAAGTCAAATTAAACCAATTGACTTAGACATTCAAGTTAAATTAATGGGGTTATTAATATCAGTCTCATCAATTTTTTACCAGTTCCATCAACTTGTCTATCAATCCCATCAACCTTATCAATTTGATTTCATTAACTTAATAGTTAAGTTGAACTGAACCAAACCATGACTTAAAAATCTTTAAGTCAAACCAAGTTAACCCTATCAGTCCAATTTAGTTTAGTTCAGTTTGACAAGACCCGTTCATATTACCGACAATTATATTACTAACAATCATTTTACCGAAACTCACATTACCGATAATTATTTTACCGACACTCATATTACCAACAATCATTTTACCAACAGGTATATTTTACCGATACTCATTTTACTGATACTCATTTTACCATTAACACTTACAGTATTTATTACTATTTCACTACCCACTTCAGTTATGAAAATTAAAATATATATTTAATATAAAAGAATTTACCATAATATATAAAATAAAAAATTGATTAATATATAATAAAATGTAAAATACTATGATATTTATATATAATAAAATAACTTGAATTTAATATTTAATTTTATAAACTTTATTTTTTAAAAAATTTATTTCAGCTTCATAATATATTGCACTTAGAATTGTTCTTAATAATTTTCTTAATTTAGTTTATATAATTTGCTTTTTTTTGTAACTTAAAAATGTATTATTATTTTGTCAGTAAAATAATTGTCGGTAATATGATTGTCAGTAAAACGTACCTGTCGGTAAAGTGAGTATCAGTAAAATGATTGTCGGTAATATAATTGTTGGTAATGTGAACGCAGTCAGTTTGACTTGTCCTTGCATAATGATGGAATTTCAGATTAAATTTTAGAAAAATTAATTTTGAAATTATAATATTAATTTTAATATGAAAAAATTTATTTTTTTCCTCCCTTAAATTTAATATATAAAAATAACATTATACTAATTATTTGCTAATTATTTTTATAAAAAGAAACAACACTAAAAATTATAATTTCAGTTAATTCAGTTAAATTAAATAATATTTTACAAAAAATTAATTTTAGTAAAATGAATTTAGAATCCTATATAATATTAATTTTTTAAAAAAAATTGAATAATTTTTACTGAAATTAAATATATAATTCTGGTAAATTTACATTTAATTTTATTATTATAACTGAAATTTCAGATTTCATAAATTGTAATTTTAAAGTTTTAGTAATAAATTTAAAATAGATAATTTTTAATTTTTTATTTATATATAAAGTATTTAGATATAATTTATATAATTTTTAAAAAAGTAAATTTTTTTATGCTATTTATTTGATATTGAAAATTGAATAAATAAATTTAATAAAAAAACAGGAAAAAAAATTTGTTAAATAAATTAAAATTGACTTTTAAAATTAACTTTAAGTAAATTTGTAAATTGTAATTTGTCTGAAGTATAATAACAAGCATAACTAAAGATAACTTTAGTTAGACATATTATAATGCAAGGTATGTTTATCTGAACGTGTAATTAATCATTATTGATTATTATCATGTGATCAGATTTTTGGTAATGCATCTGATATATAATTTTAAATGAATACTTTGAACATTACAACAGATCTCATTATCTAGTATAAATAAAAAAAAATATATATATATATATATTAAATTATATTTATTAAAATTTGTTTTTACATAACTTTTTAAAAAAATTATATAATATATATATAAATACCCAGTATAAATTAAGAATTTTTTTTTAAAATAAATTATTGAAATTAATTTTTTCAAAGTATAATATAGCAATTATATTAAAAATCAGTAAATAAAATTACTAATTAAATTTCAATTACCTCTAAGTTTAAGATAAAGTTTATATATAAACTTTGTTAAAAATCTTACTATAAAAAGTTTTATATTATATTATTATAATTTTTTTTCTTTTTAGCTAATTAACCAATAGATTTAAGCAAATCCTAAGGTAAGGTTTCATATAAAAGTTAAAATTTTCTACAGTAACATTTATTAGTAGTAGATGGATCTTAATACAAAATTAATGGTAAATTTTCCATATAATAAAATACATATAACATATATTCTTATAAAACTTATTATTATTAGTAAATTTTATTCATATATTATTACTATTTCTACATAAATATTAGTTATAGATCAAACTGTTACCAATTTTTTTAAACTGAATGATAATCTGTTATTACAGATTGTAATGATAATAATAAATTTAATAGCATTCTTATTAATTTCTTTTTTAATTTTTACTTTTTCAAAATATTTTTCCTTATTCAAATAATTTGTTTTTTTTATTTAATTCTTCAAATTATTAAGTTAATTTTTAATTTTCTTATTTTTAAAAATAGGTTTAAAACTTTATCAAATTTTAAAAATCTATTTAAAACTCAATATTGCATTTTATTTTTGTATTTAAAAATAATTTTAAATAGTTAATAACTATTAGGCCATAATCCAAAATTTTAGTATTCTATTATATAATATTTTATAATGAAATATAATAATAAAATAATTTATTTACTTTAAAAAGCATCTTTAAAGTATTACTAATAGTTGTTTTTATTTAGCAATAATAATAACTAATAAGTTATATTTTATAAATCCTTCTATATTTTTACAATGTAAAAAAAATACATTTAAAATATAATTCTAATGATATTTTAAAATATATTTTTATATTACAGTTAAATAATAACAAATAATATGTAATAAGTTATACAGTATAAATCATATAATTAGTTGTTATTATTATAATTAGTATTTCAAATTTGGCTTGCATAAGACTAAAGATTTATATAAATCCATATAATATATATAATATAGTTTAAACAATTGATAGGATATACCCTACTGTATAAATAATACTTTAAAATTAACTCAAACTCAACTTAACTTATTAGAAATATTAATTATAGTAAACATCCATCTTATTGGAAAATGAACTTATTATCCTTTGAAATCAAAAATGTAACAATCATTGAAATTAATTTAGTTGATTACTTTAGCACTTTTGGAAATATTTGTTTATTATTTTATCCAGTTAGTTTTTTTGTTAAGTAAATTCAGAAAACTGATAAAAAGAAATATGGCCAAAAGATTTTGGTAAGCAATTTGAAATAGTATTATTTTTCTTTATATAATAGTAAATACATATGATGAATAGTTTCACCTATTTTTTGGCTATTTAACATTTTTTCTTTTTTTTATTAAAACCAAAATAAATGAAAATGAAAACCCTAACAGTTATTTGCCTTCTGCATCAAAATATAATACCAATATAAATTATAATAAACTTGTATGAAAGGCATATTACAAAAGGCATACAGTCAACTCTCTATAAATGCACCCTCTATAAATGCACACCCTCTATAAATGCACCTTTTATCTAGTCCCAACTTGGGCCTTAATGCTAAATGCATGGTTTATATATATATATATTCTGTAAATGCACCCTTTATAAAAAAATTTTATATAGTTTACTTATAAAAACTTTGTATTACCTTAATTTTAGATTAATATCATATAGATTTATATGTATTCTATAAATGCACACTCTCTTTAAATGCACTCTTATACCTGGTCCCAAGGGGGATGCATTTATAGAGAGTTGACTGTATTACAAATTGCATAAGAAAAAAGAATTTGCTGAAGAAGCAAACAAAATAATTGAGTCACTTAATTAGCTCAGTTTATAAATAAAACTTAATTTGTGAATTTTTTTGTATGAGAATTAAATATATAAATAATAATAATTAAATCATATGAATTATAGCTCAGATTTGTTTTATTTAATTACAATTAAATTTGTTTTTTGAATTAGTTATACAAATAATTAGCACATTCTCTAAGTGCTGGAATTAATAATTCCTTTTGTGCAATAGTAATATATGCATTGGTACTTAAGAGTGATTGGATTTCTTTTTTTTTTTGTGTGCATACCGTTCTGAATGTTCCTATAAACAACTATTTTACTTTATCAAAGGTAATATTGTGCTGTGATTTTTCATGTTATTATTACCCTTCTTACTAAGTTCAAATGCATTATAATAAAGATGTGTGAATACATTATATTGCCTATCATAACTTGTACATGGCCAGGACTTTTACTTACCACTTTTCCATTATCTAACAAGAATTTGCCTGCATTCCCTTTATTAATAGATCCAGCAAGGATAAACAAATTTTAAAAGGAATACAAATTTATGTTATTATATCGAACTTCAGTGTTATCTTAATTTTATTTTTCGAACGAATGGCGCAGTAAAATTAAATTAACAAAAAAAAAAAATATTAGTTTAATTATTTGGTCAGTTGACTGACCTAAAAAGGAAATATTCTTGATTATTTTAATTCCTTTTATGGCTGATATTGCTGAGCTGAGCTAACAAGCGCGTCATATTTGTGAAACTTTAAACTTTAGCGCGTATCGCGTGATGCGCGATACGCGATTGTTCTTTGTTTTCTTTTTTATTTATGTTGTCATGTGAATCTAATGCCACAATATATATAAATTAATAAATTAAGATTTGGTTAAATTAAATCTCTTTCTTTTCAAGTTCATGTTTATTTTTTTCAAAACAAAAAAAAAACAAAAAAATCATAAAACTTATAAAACTTTTACTTCTTTAAAAAAAGTTTTTAAAAAAAAGCCTACCATCGAAATGAATAGATTTATTGCACCCACTTCATTTAACAATTTTTACACATCAACATTTACGAAATTTGGTTTGCCTACCTTTCCAAGCTTTGAATACAATGAAGGAGATCCAAATTTCAAAGTAATAATTTACGATTATAAAAATAATTTATTTCGAAATCGAATAAATCAAATTCTATAACGTTTTATTTTCTTGTTATTGGACTGACTAGCCAAACAGCAATAAATTCAGTGATGGTGGCATTAATGATAATTTTATGTCTAACGAGAAAGAAGAAAAACCCGATAAAACTCATTTTGACAATATTGTGGATATCGTTAATCCCTCTAAAGGTGATAAAATTCGCGATGATATTACCTTATACCAAAGACTAAGGGTCCGTAAACCCAAAACTCAGGATACAGATGCATCAAACCTCGAAATAAAAGAAGAGAAGAAAGAGTTCATTTGTAATGAACCTAATTGCAAGAGAGTATTTCCAACAAGTCGAGGATTTAATGTACACAAAAGAGTACATTATATTGTATGTGGTGAAGCAGGATGTGGTAAAAAGGTTACAAACAAAATGGGCTTACAGAGACACATGAGAATCCACAACAACGTGAAAAAAGTAATTAACGTAAAAAAAGGAATTTATAACATGGAAAGACCAAGGCCGTATAAATGTGATTGGCCAGGTTGTGGAAGTAGGTTTGAAAAGCGATATACTTTAAAAATGCACATGAGAACTCATACTGGTGAAAAACCATACGATTGTAATTGGCCCAATTGTGGAAAGAAATTTTCGCAATTGTATAATCTAAAATGCCACGAAAGGACACACACAGGAGAAAAGCCGTACCAATGTAATTGGGAGCAATGTGGAAAGAGATTTTCTCAAAAACATACCTTAACTGTTCATATGAGAATTCATACTGGCGAGAAACCTTACGATTGTAATTGGTCTGACTGCGAAAAGAAATTTGCGCGTTTGTACAGTTTAAAATGTCATATGAGAACTCACACTGGAGAAAGACCTTATAAATGTGATTGGGTGCATTGTAATAAAATGTTTTCCCAATTATATACATTAAAATGCCACAAGAGGACTCATTCAGGAGAAAAGTTATATAGCTGTAAATGGTTAGGTTGCGGAAAACAATTTTCCCACCTAAGTAATTGTAAAGTTCATTATAGACTTCATACTGGTGAAAAGCCGTACAAATGCACTATAAAGAACTGCAGTAAAAGATTTTCCCGAGTGGATTTATGCAAATCGCACATAAAGACTCACTGTTTGTGAAAATGTTTTTATATTTATTACTTTTTGGCGTTTATTAATAATTTTCGCAACTATAAAGAATTAATTTAATTTTAAATTAAATTGTTCAACTTAAATAGATTTGTCTTTTAATTCCTAGATATTATCGCGAGTAGATTATGTTTGTTGTGGGTTTACAATCACATTTACAAATAATAAAGATAAATTAATCTTAAATATTTTGACCTTAACAGTTTATATCTAACATATCTCGTTTTAAAAATTACTATGAATTTTATTATAATAACATTATTTATGTCAGAAAGATATATAAAAATAACAAATTGGAAATTTGCCTGTAAAACAGTACCATTCCTATCCTAATAAACTATTTAATACAGCAGCAATTCTAATACCAGTAATAGCTAATAATTTTTCAACAATCCTAGTTCGTTTAATTCTTTCATAATATATTCCTTCACTTAATTCCGTATCAGGTATATAATCTTTCCAAACTATTTGACAATTTAATCTGTTTAACGGAACGGCCCAAAATTCTGGACAAGAAACTGAAGTTTGTTTTTTATTTAAAGAATATTTTTCTTTTTCTCGTCGTGAATTTACTTCAAAATGAGTTTGTTTATTATTATCCTCAAATAATATTGAATTAGGCTTAAGTAATTCTTGTGTTTCTTTTTCAAAAATGTACTCTACTTCTTCATTACAAACAGCCCATTCGGCTACTTCTTGTTTCCATACAGTTTTCATTAAGTTTATAATATACTTAACATATGGTTCAAAAAACGGTCCATCGTAAAAGTTATTTGCATTATCATCAGAAAATGTAAAGTTATACCCAAGTTCTCTTATATGTTTCTATAAAAAAGATTAGCATATGCAATGCAACGTAAAATAATTATAATAATTAAATTATTTTAATAACTCACATTGATTAATCTTGAATCCCATATGTAATGTAATGTTGTATTATGACCTTCAAATATTGCTATTGTATTTTAATAATAAATTCAGTTATTAAAAAATCTTAAAATATATACATATATAGAATTATTTAAATTATTATTTACCCTTTGCTCCATTTCCACCTCTAAACTTTGCCGCTACTACAATAATAATAATAATTATTATTTATTAAGTTTTATAATTGTATATTTATATACACACATATTTTTCCTATCTTTTCTCTTTATTTATATTTACCATGCAAAGGCTGATGTAAATCTCCAAGAAAATGTACAAGAAATCTTAACGCTTCAGCTCTAGACCAAAAATCCAAATTGCTTTTTGGATCCAAACGATTAGTATAATTATGTATAGCATTTAATACATCAATCTTTCCTGGTGTATATATAACAGTACAACTATCTGGGGGATTATTACGTGGAGCATTAATATAATGCATCCTAGAAGTGAATCTATACTTTGGTGTAAATTTTACTCGATCAGCCCATGACGCAATGCTAAAAAAAAAAAAATTCATGAGGTTAAAAATAATTTTATTTAATTTATTCCAAAGCTAACTTACGGATATAGATTTCCGTTTGCATTTTTAGGAAGTAGTTCTCGCACGTGTTCTCTCACTTTTGGTAAGAGAAATCTTTGAGCAATAGATGCAGTAATTTGATGACCTACATATCCGTAAGATAAAACATTATTAATAAATAAAAGTAAAATAATGAATAAATAAGAAAAGTTCATTATGAATTAAACCAAGGTAGAAGTACAATATTTAAGACTATATTTATATTTGGGAGTTTAAGGGGAAAATCAAATTTAAAATTGTACCTGTACCACGAAGATTATCAAGAAAAGGTTTTAATTTAATTGGGTAAATTCATAGGCTTGATTATGATCTTTGATTTAATCTTTGATCTTTGTTCCAGATAGCGCTTTAAAGTTTGAAATTAATCAGTTAGACTATAAATCAATAAGCAATTCTTTTTTTGTTTTATAAAATTCGGTTTATTAACCATTTACAGCCGTTTCAAAAAAGTTGTGACACAAGCGCGGATCTTTTTCAAGAGCTTGACGATCTGATTTTTCGATTTCTGATTCCCTATATATAGTATTACAAACCTTTTTTAATTTACGCCAAACACTTCTTTTTTCCGTAAAAATAAGATGTTCATGCCTTTTTTTGATAGCAATAATACATCAGATCTATAATTATCCATCATTACTTTTTAAGATTTCAACCATTAATACATGGTACCATCAGTACATTTAAAATAGAGTTTTACTCTATTTGCTGATTAAGGTTTAAACCTAATCAAATGACATTTCCTTTAAAAAAAAGAATTCTTCCTCTTCATAATTATCAGAATAATTACCAATTTACTTGCTGGTAGATCAATAAAATTAGCAATTTCTCTAATTCTTTGAATTTAAATTAAGCAATTATATTATTATTTGATGTATATTATTTGTCAGTAAATAATAAAATTAAGATAAACCAGTTATAATTACGTCTATAAAAAACCACTAATTTTACATGACATTAGGAAAAGTTTTATACAAATCCAAGTAATTTGCTAATTTAGCACAGCTGATCCAATAGCATTCAGTTTGATTGAAGAATTGCACAAGCACTCACATGCTGCAAATGAACCCGCTGCATCAAATCCTTGTGCTTGAATTGTTTTCTGCTATGATTAATGGCGAAATCAGTGTAGTTGCGACAATCCCAGTTACAACTCTTCTTCAATGATGGGTGATTTGTCATTTTTGAAGATTTAAAGGAAATGAATTTTTTTTTTTTAGGATTTTTATAATTTCTATTTATATGTAATATTATAAACTGTCACTCGAAGCTTGACTAACGGAACAAGCCAAGCCCCAAAAAAAGAGTTGATATTTCGATCCTAATTTTTGTGGCGAAGCAGGCTAAAGATATAATCTGAACAAAAAAAAATAAAAATGATTAGCGATTTCTTGACTTTAACAAAACTATCGGGTTTCCGGTCCTGTAATCCGACATTCATCTTTAAGCCATGATCGACCAAATCGTCAAAATGATATCATTATTATTATTGAGGTCTTTTGATGATTGAGTTCGGTTTTGCCCTAAATTTATCCACTTACAGTTCTTGCAATTGGACAATTAAACCTTTTAAATTAGCTTCCAAGTTTGAATAATTATATTTCCGATTTTTGCATTTAATTACGATGGATATCTCATGGAATTTATCCGATCATAGCAAAAAGACATCCACATTCTATCCATAAAAGTCAAGTTTGAAGATCAAATATTTAAGTAAATATTTTTCTTTTTAAAAAAATGAGTAAACCAATATTTTTTATTCTTGCAAAACACGCAGATGATTATAATTCCGGTATTTCATTAATTTGTTAATTTCCTTTTTTAATTATATTCTAGTATATACTAAAAAACTAGGAGTTTTTTTATTAAGATGCAGAAGTCCTTGATTCAGATGTTGAAATGCATGATGAAGATGATAATAACTTAAATGGAGAAGATATTCTAATGCAGCGTAATGAAGATAGCTTGATGATTCCGGAAAGTTCGGATCCTTCTTTGGATAATTCTTCAGAGAGTTCATCATCATTGACGATAGTGATGAATCAATTGATCCTTCTCATTTTAGAGAGGATTATTCATCTAATTTTGTAAGAAAATAATGAATTTTTCTTCTTTTTATTCTTTACCATTTTCCTAATTAAAGTCAATTAAAAGGATAAAACCCAAAAATTAACACATCCAGAAAGTCGGCAAAGTGTTCAGTTTGTTTACAAAAAATTCGGATGCGGTAAGATTTTTGAGAAATCATTCAACCTTAAAAGACATATTATGGTTCATTCTGATGAAAAACCATACATTTGTAAAATAATTAATTGTGAAAGTAAATTTAATCGAATTGATAATTTGAAAAAGCATGCAAAATCTCATCAGGATGAAAGATCTTTTAATGATAATTTTTCAAGAAGGACAACACTCGTATAATTGACATGCCATTTAAGTGCAATAAAATAGGATGTGATAAAAAGTATTCAACAAATTATAATTTAACAAGACATATGAGGATTCATAACGGTGAAAAACCTTTTATATGTGGTCAATTAGGATGTAATAAGAAGTTCTGTTACTCTAATGAATTAAAGAGGCATTTAGCAGTTCATACAGGTGAAAACCCTACAAATGTAACGGGTTGTGACAAAAAGTATTACTGGTCTAGTGATTTATTAAAGCACGTTAAATCCAATCAATCTTACAGCTGTAATGAACCAGGGTGTGACAAGAAGTATCATAGGTCCAGTGATTTATCACAACATATTAAATCTCATTCGGGTGGGACAACCATACGTTTGTAATTATCCTAGATGTGAAAAAAATTTTGTTAGTTTCAGTGGTTACAAGAGACATATTAGGAGACATACTGGTGATCAGCCATTTCAGTGTAATCAAACAGGATGCCAAAGAAAGTTTTCTGATTCTAGTGAGCTTCGAATACATATTAGAACACATACCGGAAAAAGACCCTATAAATGTCATGAATCAGGATGTGAGAAATCATTTACACGAGTAGGTGATTTAAAAAGGCATAATAAAATTTATATTGGTGAAAAACCTTTTGTTTGTGCAATAAATAATTGTGGAAAAAGTTTCGTTCGATCCGATACTTTAAAATCACACGTGAATAGAGTACACAAAGGTGAAAGATAACTTGATAGCATAGGGTGACTTATTTACTTGAGTTCTTTAGTTCTTTCCGATAATTGAAATTAGAATATTAGATATTAAAAAGCAATTTAAATAAATAGAATTTTCATTGTAAATATTGGAGCATATAAAAGTATGGTTGACCGGATATAAGGTTCTGCAAATGGACAAGTGTCGTGCTATAAGTGTTTATCATGCCGGCACCTCTCCATCTCTAGTGGCTTTTTTAATAGAGCATTATAAATTGAGATTTATCAATTTGAAAATAAAATTTTCACATTTAACCAAAAATATTTTACAATAGTTTAACAGTAATATATGAAATACTTTGATAAAATAATCATTATAATGTATAGATAATTCTAATTAACAAAAGATCCTGTATTTATGTATTTAAATAGATTTAAAAAGAATAATACATATTTTATAGGATTTCAGAAATTTAGTTACACTTTTAGGTTTAAATTTTTTAGTATAGATATAACTTATTAGATTACTAAATCAATCCAATATCAGGTAGGCCCAATATCAAATAACTTTTATTACTACAAACCCTTCTAGGTTAAGATTGCTGAAGAAATTAAAGGGTTTTAGCAAGTTGGTGAAATGCCAAAATAGTGAAATTTTGGCAAAACTATATAAAAGTTTTATTAAAAAGTTGGCAAAAAAGCAAAATCTAATAAAACTTATTATAAATGCTAAAACTGTTAAAATCTTACTGAAATAATAATAAAACTATAGTAAAATTTTAGAGAAACTAATTGTAAGATTTTGATTTTTAGCTTTTATTAAGCTTTACAATTTAAAAAAAAATTCAACAAAATTAAATTACTAAATACTAAAAAAATCACAAAAAAAGATTTTTTAAATTTTAATAAAAAGGACAATAATGTTTATAATTTATAGTATATTCTTATTTTATATATAATAAATAAAATTAATAAAATATTTTAAATACTAATTTTTTAATATTAATAAAATTAAAATTATTAATTGCTGATTTGTCTAAAAATGACATTGCATTACTAATAAAATTTGGGTTAAATTTGCCAATTTTGTGCTAAAATACAATTTTCAAAAAAAGGATATTTTTATAAATGATATGATACTGGAAGTTTATACTTGACAATCACATGATTTTATTTCAATTTTTTGAGCTGATTTTATATCATGTGATCCAGAATTCAGCCAATAAAAAACTGGAATTTCTTGTATTAAATATTAATAAAATGCAGTTTTTGAAAATTTTTATTACAAAACATAAGAAAAAGTAAATTTCAGCAACAAATCACAACTACATTTCACAAAAGTCATACATTAATAAAAAATTTTTTTTAAAAAAAAATACATTTGATTCATATTATGATAATTCAGGCTGGTATTATCATAATATATGGAGTCAGCCCAAATTATCATAAGTTCTAGCCAACATATTTTGTTTCAAATTTGGGCCAATTATATGAAAATCATGCAATTTCAAATGCTTATAACTTTTTATGTAAATCTTCTTTTAAAAATCTGACTAGTAATTTAATAGAACTTATCTCAAAAAATAAAGTTATCAGTTTATTTTTTCTAAATTGTATTTTTTTTAAGAAGTTAAAAGATTTTTAATAGTTGCATTTTTATTGTCAAGTATAGACTTTTAGCACTATATATTAATTATAAATAAAAGTTATATAATAGATTAAAATACTTGAAAAAAAAAATTTTGCAAAAAAAATTATATGTTCATATCAGATATGCAAAATAATGAGTTTACTATGTACACACATCAGATTTACACTTTAATAAAATATAGGAAATTTTAATATTTTATTTTGCTATATTGCATTATTTATATTAAAAACATATAATTTTTAGCTTTTAAAGTTGTTTCTAAAGAGTAAAGACTTTTTTAAAATATTTTTATTATTAGAACCAGGTAAAAGTTTATAGTACTTCTGTTTATTATTTTACGCATAAAATGTAAAACTGCTTTTTTTGTTATCATTATTATTTCTGAATTTTATTAGTAATGCAATGCTAATTTTAAATAAATCAGCAATTAAATTATTTTAATTTATTAATAATATAACAAACTATTTGGATTTTCAAATAAATATAATAATATAATTTATTTTATTCTATTTTAAATAAATTATATTTGAAATTATAAGCAATGCAAACCTATTATATATATATAAGTAAATATTTTATTAATAAATTATATTTTAAAATTAATTATTATCAATAAAATAATATTTATTTATTTTTTTTAAGAGTTGACACTTATTTTATTATTTAATATATAGATAAAGATATATAATATCATTAATTAAATTATAATAAAACTTTACATCTAAAGGTCAATTCAGTTATTCTTTAACTTAACTAATTATAAAATAGATATAAAAAAAAAAAAATTGTTAGTAGCTCTTAAACCAAAAAACTCAATCAAGAAAAAATATTAGTTAATTATAAGAAAAATTATCTGTAAAAATAAATAAAAGGAATTAAAAAGCTAATTTATCATAAAATAAAAATAAAATTATTTAATCTTCAATTTATTTTATAGCTTATTTATTAGTTTTTTTATAATCTCACTCAATTTTATTACTTTTTTATATAATTTCATTTAAAGATCTTAAGATTTTTTTTGCCTTATTTTTTTATTATTTGACTTGCATTTTTAATTGAAAGGTTCTTTAGTAATATTTTTTTCTTCAGTTTATAAATCTTATATAATTGTATGTATTTCTTTTATATCTTAATTTTTACATAACAAAATATCAAACTGAGATTAGGTAAAAAAGATATTATAAATAGTAATTTTACAGATTTATTTCCTAATTGATAATTTATATTTGATTATAACTGAAAAAATATTCTTTTTAGATATGTGTTATATTTTCTTTACAAATTTAATCTACTGAATTTTAGTATTAAATAGGTACTTTAATAGGTTATTTTAAGAACCAAATAATTTAAAAGATAATTCATTGCTTAAAATATATCTATGTTAATATATCCTGCATTTAAATTGATTGATAATTGCATAAGAAGGAAAATAATTGACACAAAAAAAGTGAATAATTATCTTTAATTCTTTTCTTTTCCATAAATTGCATAATATTAAAGACAAATAATAACCTTTGCAGAAAACTTTGTAAAGCAAAATCATGTACTTCTATAATCTGTTATTTCAAAATTTATTTTCATTATCATGAACCTATTGTATTATTAAAATAAATTTATTTACTTTTTCTTATTTTTAGAAGAAAATGGTGATTATATTGATTAATCTTAATGAAATGGCTATAAGACTATAGAATAAAGGAGTCCAAATAATTTTTTTTAAAGGTATTTCTATTAGATAGGTTTTAGTATCTTAAAATCTGAAACAATAAAAGAAATAAGAATGATTTCAAGTTGTGATAATAGATATTTCTGCCACTAATATCACAAGTATTTTATATTTAGATAATTCTGTTTATTCATCATTTACACCTATAGATGCAAAGTATTTAAAATTATTCAAAATAAATAAAAATACAAGTTAATTACATATTATAAATCATAGGCAGACTTGAATTAAATTATTAAAATAGAATTCACCTTGCAAGAATTTACCAGTACTTGAAAAAGTTATTATTCATCTAATAATTTAAATAAGTCTTATTCAAGATCACTAAAAATAGATAATTAATAAGAAAAACTAAAATGATAATTTCAAGAACTTGCAAAATACTAACTAACAACAATATTAAAAAAAATGACAAATCCTTAAGTGGTATTAGTAAATTTATAGTTTTATCAATCAATATTTAGAAAACTAGAAGAATTTTAAAAAGTTTAGAAGGATAGATCTGATTTTTTTAATTTTAAAAGTGTAGATATTTTTGTAAAGAGGTTTCTGTTGCAACTATTTCCTTTTATTTTACATTTTATTTTTTGTTTTGTTTTTTTTATTTTTTATTTTTTTTTCTTTTAATTCATAAGTACCTTTGACTATTGCACTATATTGAGTAGAGTAATATTAGTTATATGTAGGTTTAAAGTAGATTTGTGTAGTTTTACTTTTTAACTACAGTCAAAGCTCGTTATAGTGAACTTTCCATTTCGCTATGTGATTTTTTCCCTTTTTTTTCACTATAACGAGATTTATTAAGAAAATTCACTATATTGAGAGAAATTAATTATAAGGAAAAAAATCAATAGGTCACTATAACATGATTTTACTTAATATTTACTATAACGAGATTCACTATAATGAGCTTTGACTGTATATGTACTGCTTTCTTAATAATGATAATAAAAATTAATTTATAAATTATTTTTTTTGGTTACCTAGAAATTTTAGTTGCATTATTATTTAACTATATAGGTGCCAGGTTGACTTTTTCTTTGAGGGAGTAGTCATATTTTATAATGCTTATTTTTAGATCTTATACATATTTGTTTTTCTTATTTTGTATAAGTTAAATGTAAGTAAGTTAGCAATGTTATAATAATAAGACTGCATCTATAAAAATAAATAAAAAATAAAAAAAAATAAAAAAAATTTTTTCTAGTAGTTAAAATAAGATATGATGTACTGTATATGATGTGATTGTATCATATTTATATTTTATGAAAATATTTTTTTTTTAAGAATTAGTAACTTTTACATTTATTAAAGAAATAAAGAAATTATTTCTTTATTTCTTTGTGATACAATTTCTTTTAACAAGAAAGTAATTTTTTAAATATCCATAAAACAATAATTAAAAATATAACAGTATCATGGCCGTGTAGATCAGTGGATAGATCGTCTGCCTCCGGTTGTATTTGGGTTAGCAGAAGGTCGTAGGTTCAAACCCTACCACGGTCGTTTAGAAATAAAAATTTATTTACGAGAGTTGAAGTAAAGTTGATTGTAATATATGTGATGGTTTTTGCTTTTTTCCAAATGTATTTATTTTAGTTTAATGAAAAGTAGCGGCTATTTTTCTTTTTATCAATTATTCAATTTATTAATATGAAACAACAAATATTTGATTTTTAAACATAAATTAAGTCATAAACATAATTCCTGACCCTTCGTAAACATTTGCTATTTTCTGGATAGCATTTACAAATGCTGCGGTTCTGAAGTCTATATTCTGTTATAATATAAAATACTTCAATGTTAAAACAATATTCTGGAAAACATATGAAACTTTGAACATACCTTAGAAGCAGCGGTACTTTTTGTTTCCTGGCAAGCTGCTACCATCGTGTCTTCCAGTCCAGAATAAACTAAATCTCGTTCCTCTGCTCCCTGTACAATACTTTTTCTTTCTGATTCAGTTAATTGTCTACCAGCGTTATTCTCAACCAGTTCTACTAATTTAGATTTTCCAAGTTCATCCCATTTTTTAGTCATACGACCAAATCTCATGTGTGATAAATTCTTTAACCATTCAAAATATGACACCTATAGAAACCAAATAATAATGATGAATTAACATAGCTCGCTATTCGGCTATTATCGAAACTTATTTATCCAATTACTTACAGTTACACCACCAGCATTAAGTAGCAAGTCGGGCAAAATTATTATCCCTTTCTCGATAAGAATATCGTTTGCTGCTGGAGTTATAGGACCATTTGCAGCCTCGCCTATTATTTTTGCATTTATTTTCGTTGCATTCCCTAAGTTGATTTGTCTTTCTAAAGCTGCTGGTATAAGAATGTCGCAATCCAATTCAAGAATCTGAAATTTGTCATAATTGAAAAGCCACGAAACTGTGTGAATATTAGAAGCATGAAAAATTCTCTCACATTATACCTTTAAAGTATCATCAATAATGTCTACATTGGGAGCACCTTGAAAAGTTCCGGCCTTTACGAGATAAGTGAATAAATCTTCAATATTGATGCCATTAGGATTATAAGCACCACAATCCTTTTCTCCAATACCAATAATCTTTGCACTAAATATTTTAAAACCATAAAAACATTAATAATTCCGGGGCAAAATATAGTTAACAATGACATATAATACAGACCCATTCTTTTCAAAAAATTTTGCAGCCCAATAGCCAACTTTACCAAATCCTTGTATGACAATTCTTTTACCCTCAATCTTTTCGCTAAGTCCAGTTGCTTTTTGAACTACAGGATAGGAGAGAAATTCCCTTACACCATAATACACACCTAATCCAGTAGCTTCGTTTCTTCCCCTAACACCACCTAACGATATTGGTTTGCCAGTAACGCAACCAATGGAATTTACATCATTGGGATGAAATTGTCTAAACGTATCCATAATCCAAGCCATTTCACGAGCTCCAGTACCCATATCTGGCGCAGGAACATCAACACCTGGCCCAATAAATGCCTTGGCAAGGGAGAAAAAATTTAATTTATGATGTAAAATGAAGAAGAAAAGAAATTATTACCTTTTGACACAGTTCTACAGTATAACGACGCGTAATTCTTTCCAATTGTGCTAAAGTAAATTTTTTGGGATCAATTGAAATTCCACCTTTTGCTCCTCCAAACTATTAATATTGAACATTTATTAATATGAACAGATGCTGATTTGGAAAAAGACCTTAACCAACTTACAGGAACATCGACAATAGCACACTTGTAAGTCATAAGTGCAGCTAATGCTGCAACTTCTTGTTCATCAACTCCGGGTGAAAATCTGATTGCAATCAAATTATCAAGTCAAAATTATAATAGTCACGTGATACATTTTTCTGCTTACCGTATACCACCTTTTACTGGAAGCAAGTGACGCGAATGATGAACTCGATAACCCGTCAATATTTCAACCTTATCATCATCGACCTTAAAATATAGGAAGATTAAAAAATTTATATTAAATAATATTATAATAATTTATATTTACCTCGATTGGGAATGTGACTTGAAGCGAACAATCAGGAGCTTTGATATGAGATAGAGTCTTTTCAGATACTCCACTAATCTTCGCCGCCTTCGCAAAATCAAAATATTCATTAATATAATATATATAAAGGTAAACCTATTATGAATAATTTACTACCTTGTTAAAATAAATTTGAACAGAATCCAAAAAAGAAGGTTCATTGTCTCCGGAAGTAATGGCTAAATTGATAAAAAAAACAATTTATTAATTCATCCAAATTAAACTCTATGTATTAGCCATTTAGTCATATGAACCTGTGCTATAACTACGGCCATTAATTACTGGACAGAAGTAGGGCTGAGAACGCTTAAAAATTATTTTAGCAACACGAAATGTTCTTCCAAAACAATAATAAATTTGTAAGCAACATAAATAGCAACAATATTATGCTTTAAAACACATGAAGTCATACTTTGATGCCATATTGTTACTGAAAAATGATAATGAGAGCATTTTCCTTTTTAATATGAATTCGAAAACGTAAAACGAAAAATGAAACGAAGATGAAACGCGAATTCATTAGCATTATATTATTTAACACGGATGGGAAAAATCTATAATAGAATGTAACAAACATTTACAAAAGATCGTCATCAACGGATAATACTTAAAAAATTTATTTACTTGGTACTGTAATGTAACTAAAAAAAGAAAGGATGTTAAAATAAAATTATTTGATCTACAAACAAACAACATTTATATTTATACAGCTTTTTCACTTTAAAGCGGAACTCAACCTCATCGTTCTTTAAATTGGTAGGTTGAATTAACGTGCAAGAGAAACCTCGACATTTGTACATTTAAATACTTTTACTTAATTTCTTCCTTCAAGAACTTTTTTTGCTTAAGAATATCGCGTATTTTATTTCCCTAATTTTGATGAAACTTGGCTAACGGTTTAACTGTCATTTACTTTTCTGTATATAACTAAACATTTGATAATCAAATAGTTTAGTTTACGTTCCAGGGATTATAAATATAATGTCTTCAAAAAAAAACGTAGATTATAAACTTCAAAGAATTCTTGATCATAATCAACGTCTTCGTGAACAGTTGGATTTACCAAGAGTCAGAGTGTCCCAAGCAAGTTCAATGTAGGTTCAAGACTAATGTATTTATCTATAATTTCGCATTTTTTTGATTTTTTTTTTAATTTCAATTCTTCTAAATTAATAAAGGCTCATTAAATACGTTCAATCTACCAAAGATTATCTTGTTCCCTCAGTATGGGGACCAGCTGGACCAGCTGATCCTTTTGTAACTAAAGGTGGTATTAGTTGCGGTGGTTGTCTTATATCATAAAAATTTTTTATTATTATATGTAGTATAGGATAATTTTAATATATCATATTATTGTATTATTGTTTTATTATTTTAATTTATATAATTCTGATTATTTGATTAATTAATCCAATTGATCATATTTTCACTTAAAATAAATTGTTTTTTACGATATTATTATTATTTTTTAGAATTGAAATTAACAAGTATATTAATATAATCACTAATAAATTAATTATTTTACTAATAGTTTTTATATATTATAAATTTATTTTAGAATTTAATATTATATAACCTAAGATTTTAATTTTTTGCATAAGTTTTAAAATTTAAGAAAATTCAAATTACAATTTTTGCATAGATTATATATTTTATATATTGATTGGATTAAAGAAATTATTTAATTTATAGTTAGTTAAAATCTAATTTCTTTTATTGATTATTATAAATTTAATCTAGAAATTATTAGATTTATATTAACCTAAATATAAAGAAATTGCTAATATTTTTGTATTAAATTTCCTTTTTTTTTGTTTTTTACTTTATGAAAAGCATCCTTTCTGGCTAGTAAATGTATTTAATAAACATATTAGATTTTCTTTTATTCAAATATAAGTAAAAATTAAAGCAATTTAATATTATAATAAATTTAACTGGTATTATACAAAAAAGTTTTTATTTTTATTTATAAGTAAATATTAAATATATAGTATATATATATATAATTCCATTTAAATAATAAAAATTATTTAAAAATAAATTATATTTAAATAAAAATATTTAACTAAAGTATATTTAATTATATTTTTAACTTTAAATATAAACCATTTTCAAAAAAAAAAACATTTTACAAATGTATCTAATAAATATATAAATATTAAACTTTATTAGCAAATATAATAAATTATAATAAAATTATAATAAAATAAAACAAATATTAATTATTTTTTTTTTTACAAATTATTAATATAATAAATAAATAATTTATTATTATATAAACATGAAATATAGTGGTTCTGTAATCATTTGATATGGAAAATAGAGCCAATTAGCTAAAACAATATATTTCAAATATTGAATACCTATTAAGTTAAATAGATCACTTGATAGTAATATAGATAAACAATTCTAATTTTGTAATTTTTTCTATTATTTTTATTTTAATAAAATTGTAAAATATAAAGAATATTTATATATGTATATCTACCAACTATTTATTCTGTTAATAACAATTAATTAAATATAATTTGTTAGTAAAATATTTGTCTATATATATATAAGTTTACATTACTTATCACTTAGTAAAAATCATATAATCTTAGACAATTAATTATTTTTTATATAACTGAATAGTAATATAATTATAAAATAAAGCAATTTTTAAATATTATTAAATTATTTTATATAAATATAATTTAATTTAACTTTGATAAATCTATAACAAAATAAATAAATAGATGAAATTTATTTTTATAGTTATTTTTTTTAAAAAAAAGCAAAATAATATTCTTTATTTTTGTATTTATATTATAAATTATTTTTTGATTTTAATTGTAAAAAAATAATTTTCTTTTAAATTTTTTTTTTATTTTTTTAAGTTATTACTTTCAATTTTATTTATTTACAATATATTATATAAAAATAAAGTTGTTTTATTAATTATAAATTATTATTAAAGGTTGGAATCAGTTATTAAAATTAGATTTATAACTGGGTTAGAATTTTATTAAAATGATAAATCAATTTTAATATATTAATTAAAAAGTTAAAATATAAAATAAAACTATATAAAGTAAACTTTTTATGGTAATTCTAATAAAATTAACCTATAAATCACTTGTTATTTACCAGCAAACCTTACTTGTGTACTTGTGTACTTGTGTACTGTTGAGTAGTCATTGTAACTCTGTAGGTATGCCACATATGAAATGGGCAATCTTAGCATTAACATTTTACTATTTGTACTTAATAGACTATAAGACCCAAATTACATGACTTCCAATAATTAAGCTTTTAAATTATATACGAATTATTAATTAACAGTTAATTAACTAAAATTATAATTAACCATTAAATTATTATGTCTAATCAAACTATTAGAATTAATAAATTCATTTTAATAACAATATAATTTTTATATTGATATTTACTATTTTATTATATTTTAATTTATAAACCAAATATAAAAAAAAAATATTGAAAAATCCTATATTTTAAATTATTTAATTTGTGATGATCAGTGAAAATTCGTAAATAATAAGAATCTGCTGTTAATATAAAGACAAGTCATTTTTTAATTTTTATTAGAAGGGGAATTAATAATGCATTTGAAAGCTGTGGTTTTTCTGTTATAAAATACTGCGTAACATTTCCATTTTGTTGCACTGGATGCAGTGATACCTTACCCACAAAAATGTTAATTAAATAAATTTCACCCGTTTTTTGATAGTAAGAAATTCTATTATTATTCTAAAGATAATTTACCCAACAATTTTATAATTAAAATTAAATTCTACCCTACGTGTCCAGTGACATTTAAGGTCAGATAATGTAAACAGTGAAAATGCGGTGGGTGTGATGCCGGGGATGCAAAAGTATCGATCTTGATAGGTCAGGGGATAGTTCTTGATATATCAATAATAAAAATAAATATGTCTATCAAGAAGCATACCGCATCTATATCAAGATCGATACGGTGATGAATTTTTAGATCACGTGGTGTTTAATAATGAAAACTTGCAGTTTTAAATATAAAAGAATTATTTTATAATTATATTAGACTAAACTTTTCTCTATAAACTTGGCTTAAAAATAATATTGGTTACCTTCAATAGATTGTCTATTACATTTCATTATTAACTAGTCTCATCATAGTAAAATACAAAGAAAAAGAAAGCATTTACGCATTAGGAAAAATACCAACATTTATTGGCATGTGATTTACGTGAAAAACAATTCAATTGTAAGTTAAAAGTTGTCTTAATAGAGTTAAAAAACAGGTTATTGGTAAATAAACAGATTAACCAGGTTCTGATCGTTCGGAATTTTTTAGTTGATAATTATTGGCTGATGAAATTGTGACCTGATCAACAACCTTAACGTGTCTAGTAATATGCGCCCTTTGTGGTATTGCTTCTTTACCTTATACCAAGGTTAACCGTTCAAAATTTTGTAGGATTTGTTAATGGATTTTCGATCAAAAAACCCGAACGACAATTGAACAGGCCTACTAAATCATCTTAATTAATCAGTCAAGAGGTGATGAGATTATTCAATATATTATGAGACTTTGACTCACTTTTAGGATGTTTTATTTTTATGAAATCTATAAAATAAAATTTTACCCATAGTAAAGACAAATACAAATAATAAAATTGCGAAACATATCCCTATTTAGTAGAGGGAGTTTTATTTGAATGGACATACTTTATAATTGGTTGAATATATTGGATTTATATGTCATGAAACATATTATTATTGATGGAAAAGAAAGATAGGGAAATTTGTATTATCGTGCGTCGACGCTTATGTTAGGTTTTTACAATTAATTAAATTACTCAAAATGTAACCAATTTATAGAGGTTTCGTTGATACATAGTTGATAAAAACTGACAAAGTGTTTATTTAACCTTTATTGTTTCATATGAGCTACTCTTGTAGAAATTACAAAAATGTAAACAGTATACAAAGAAATAAAATTATTTATTTTCATGTTTTAGCCCAACAATTTGATTCTCGTGAATGTCTAAAAAAGCAAATACATATGGGTCATAAAAAAGTTCCAAAAAATTATATACGTATATTTTAAAAAATTCAAAATACCAATCCGTTCAGATTCGCCATTTGGAAGAATAGAATAAATTTGATTCGGTTTTACTTCTTGAATAACTGCAACTTTTGTGTGTTGGTGGTTGCTGGAATTTGGATAGTATTGAATGCGATCTAAAAAAATAATAAATTAGTTCATTTTCATAATTTTTTTTTTAAAAAAATAAAAAAATACTCACTTCCTTTTTCATACGCCATTTTTTATTTTTTTTTTGATCTAAATTAATTATTTCAGATATTTAACAGAGTATTTATAATTAAAAACACCCTGATAATCAATTATTCCATCTATTCCATCTATTCAAAATAATATTAACGGATTAAGCGCGCACTAATCAACAAAAATGCGATGACTAATTTTGATGTGTGATAATTGTCTAAAATTTTAGAGTTTCATAACAAAACATCCCCATTCTTCTTTGGCTCAGTCTCTTTCCTTTTATAGCTTTATTCAAATTTCATTTGTTTTTAATTCTTATTGAAAAGCATCTGGCGTTTCTTTAAACGAGGCAAACAGGGGCCGCCATATTGCATAGATTTCGGCAAAATTCATCTTATTTCAGGTAAAATACAAGCTATTTCATCCATCCTATCCTGAAGAAGATTTATAAACTTCTTATGATCAATCATACTTGGTGTTTGATTGTATTCTCGCATATGTTACACAACAAAAACGCGATGACTAATTTTTGTCGTGTGATAATTGTCTGAAATTGATGAGTTATCATAACAAGAACAGTGTCTTTTTGACTCGGACTCTTTCCTTTATAGCTTAATTCGAGCTTCATTTGTTATTAATTATTATTGAAAAGCATTTGGCGTTTATAAACAAGGCTAGCATATCCATCATGTTGCGTAGATTTCGGCAAAATTCATCTTATTTCAGGTAAAAATACAAGCTATTTCATCCATCCTATTCTGAAGAAAGATTTACAAACTTCTTATGATCAATCATACTTGGTGTTGGTGTTAGATGGAATTCTCGCATATGTTACACAACAAAAACGCGATGACTAATTGTTGTCGTGTGATAATTGTCTGAAATTGATGAGTTATCATAACAAGATACCCTTACAGTGTTTTTTTTGACTCGGACTCTTTCCTTTATAGTTTAATTCGAGCTTCATTTGTTATTAATTATTATTGAAAAGCATTTGGCGTTTCTTTAAACGAGATAAACAAGGCTAGCATATCCATCATATTGCGTAGATTTCGGCAAAATTCATCTTATTTCATATCATGCAGATAATCCTTGAGACTATTTCATCCATCTTACTCTGAAAGAAGATTTATTCAAACTGCTTATGATCATACTTAGCGTTTAGATGGAATCCTGAAGAGTTATTTAAGATAGGTTTGATCTAAATAATAAAGAACTAATTTTGTGAATATAATATTGGCGCATATGATGTCAGCTGGACTCTATGTATCTTAAACCCGCACTGGAAAAGACATATGCTGATAGAAGGTATGAAAATCGGAACTGTTAGCAATCGTTTATACTATTTCTTTATTTGGTTTTAAAGTTATAAAACACCAGCACTATGCATTTTGCCGATCTGCCGGCACGAAATTTTTATTCAAGTAAAGAGACATTAATTAAACTTCCGGTATTCATGTGACTAATTATTTATCTTCAAAGGGATTTTTAGACCTAAACCCGAAAAAGCACCCCTGATTGGTTATAAGTATCGTGATAGGCAACAAATGTCTCGTTAATTGTGAAGGTCGTATTAAAATTAGCATTCACGAGGATCTTACATTATCTGATATAGAAATGCAGCATGTTTTACATCCTAACCGAGCAGATATATCAATCCCACCTGAAATCAAAGATTTTATATCAGATAATATTAGTTTACTTCCACGCGAAATCTATATACAACTTGTTGAGCGTGGTTTGAACGGCAAAAACAGATCCACTTTTGCTTGGACAGAACTTAGTAAAAAAGATATAACCGAGATGACCCTTATTTCTGCGCAAAAATGGAAATGCTCTTGGATTTAACTAAATTATGAGATATATTACAAGATTCTCAATTCAATTACGTGAAAATTTGGTTTGGATGCTATATGTAAGTGATTATTTTTTAAAAAATATATTTAATTAAAAAATAGAATAGTTATAATTTCAATTCTTGCACATAAAATTTAAAATAAATTTTTAATGAAATGTAATTTTTTTTTATAATAAATGTTTATTTCTGCAATTTAATATTTTTTAAAAAAATATTTAGATAATACCAAAAATTTGAACTATATGCCGCTAGCTGAAGTAGATGGAGTTTGCTTCCCGTTAGCCTACTTATTTTTGGGAAAAGTGGATTGTGGTGATGGAATTCGAACTGGTGTTATCATTAATTTTTTATTACAATTAAAATGCGCGGTCTTCAACCTGAATTTTTCCTGTCTGACAAAGATTTCACAGAAAGCCGTGGAATCAAGATGATCAAATAACAAATTTTCTCAACAAATCAATTGGTGTGGTGGCACAACACTTTTCTTTTATAAACCTGTCTTTTAAACCAGTTTTAATCAAAATAAAGTAAGTTTTTGTCCACAAGAACTACGCCCTTTGGTATGGGAATTTATGAGCAAACATTTTCAATATCCGTTGATTCAAATAGTTGATGGGCAATTCCTTTCTTCAAATTCTATTTGGATAATGGCAGTAGAGGAAGCTTATAATGTAAACAACATTCTTTACCTTGGCTCTGGGCATATCTATGGAATTGATGGTATTGGTTCTTATGGTTTCGAGCAGGATGTGATATAAAAATTCAATGTTTAAAACAAATATGTTTGTGAAGGCGCATTGGAAGGTATTGAAGCGTGATTTTTTATACAAATTCTTTCATCCACGTTTGGACTTAGTAGTGTTTATCATTATGGAACAAGTTATTCCACATAATCAAAGAAAGTTTGAGCAAATATTTGTAGTAAACCGTGAAAGGCAGATTGGCGAAAAAACATTCAAAAAAGAGTGGAAAGATAAAATTTGGCAAAGCGACCACTTAATAATGCGTATTTAACAGATGTTTTACATTAGATATATGATGTCCTGCTTTCTTACTAGCTGTTTTTTTAATTTGTAAACATCTTGTGCAGAAAAAAGGAGTTATAGATGTTCAGTTTTTTAACCAAGTTCATCGTCATCACCAATATCCTTTTCTCAATATTACATTCACAGAAGCTAATGATTTTAAACAATCAATTGTTTAAATATCATATTTTGAAGGAGATGATGATGAAAATTCAACAATTTATAAAGAGATTTATAATCGACTTATAAACGTAATGGAAAGATCTTTTGAGATACTTAAAAGATCAGCAAAGCAAAAAAAGGGTTAAGAAATTTCTGTTTATAAAAGGAGGAAAACAGTGCCACTGACATTTAAAGACCATTCTCATAACTATTTTTTTAATTAAATTATTAACTCTCTATTTAGTAATTATAGGTGTCGTACAGTATATTTTTTTAACTTATCAAATTTGTTTATTAATTTAGCACGGTTTGTTTTATTTTTTACGATATTAATTGATCCTATAATTATGACTTACTTATTAGGCAATATTAGGCGATATTAATGCAATACAATGGTGGTTAGTATTACGATGATTTTTTATGTTTTATTGAAATAACTAAAATATCTAATTGTCTGATGTTTTTTAACAGGATTATGACAACATCTTTAATAGGTGCATTTATAATAACTGTAATATTTTTGAAAATATACGATTGCAGAATTTAGATGAAGGAATTGAAAAATTATATAATAGAAGCGGAGACTCTTGAAATTCAAATGCAATTTTTTTTATTAAATCTTTTTTTTTTTCATAAAAAAGAATTTTTTTTAACACGCGTCATTATATAATTATTTTGTAAATTATGAAATTCAAAATTTCATTTTCACAAAACGTTATATCTTAATATATGCTTCTCTATTTGCCGATCTTACCGTACTAAACTTACAGGTAGTTAATATCTAATAAATATCATGATACTAATAATATTTTTTTTCTTCTTTTAATTTAATTTTTAAATTTACCATGCACTTTAATTATGTTATTACTAATAAATTTTTTGCTCTTTATGAAATTAATTTTATTCTTATTTACTAATATGTAACCCATTTTATTTGCTATTATTATTTATTTCTATTTCCATTTTTTTTATATCATAAAAAGGAACTATAGAACCTGTTTTTTTTCAATAATGGTATTATTTTCAGAGGTCTCTAAACATTTGATTGGAACTAAAGAATGCTTAACATTTTTAATTCTAGTATCAGTAAATACAGCTACTTTACATCATTCCGATTTTTCTTTCAATATTTAAATTGAATTCTATTACCAAATAGAAGAATTTAATTATTCTTTAATTCTTTAAAAACCCTTTTTCATAATTTATGAATTTCATTTATATTATTTAATTTTTTTACTATATTAAAAAGATCAAAGTTTAGTGGTTTATTAAATTATTTAAATCAATATATTTATTAGATAATATAGATATCATTATAGAATAATAAAAAATATTATTAAGAAAAAAAAAATAGTAAATAATAATATATTACTGGTACTTAAATAATATATTTTCACACAAACTATAGTTTAAATCAAAGAAGTTGTTCTAATTAAAATTGCCCAGTACTTTTAAAAATAATCAAAAAATAGTTTAATTACTATTATAATATAAAATAATTATTAATCAATAGAGGATTCTAAACATTTCTAAAATAAGTTATAAATTATATTTTTAGGTCTAGAATTTGCTAGTATTCTAAATATGATACTGTTTAATATGATATCACCAGTTCTTATGAATTAAAAGGAAAAGCACCTTTGAATTGATTATATATCTTTCAAGATATATTTAACTAAAATAGTTGATCAGTACTATTGCTCTTAATTGCATACTTTAAAGTTAGTGGACTCAAGTATATTTATTGATATAACTTTTCAAATTTATGGTAGTAAGCAAGTTGTTATTAGTTAAAGTAATAACTTATATTGAAATTAAACTATTTAGATATGTTAAAATAATAACTATCTAGCACTTTTTTTTAAAAAGTTACAGTTAAAGGGATAATATAATAAAAATTATTTCAAGTGAATTTTATTTGGAATGATTTTTATTCTTTAATAATTTATCTTTAGTAAATATTAAAATCATTTACCATGTTCATCTAAATCTATAAAAAAAAGAAAAATACTTCTATATAATACTTCTCAAAAAAAAAGTTACATTCTTTATTGATTTTATTATTTAAATAATCTAACAAATATTTTAGATGTGATATATAATAATACTCTAATTTTAAACACTTTCAATTAATAGTAAAAATTTGTATAATAGAAGGTATAGAATTAAATCTTTAAAATTTACAAGATATCTGGAGTACTATGATTTATAATATATGGTAATATATAAATATATTTTTAATTTAATTTATTTATTATAGTATTTTTTCTTAAAGCTAAGACTCAGTATAAATCTTAAAACTATTAGCAGTTAAAAAATGCTCATGAAAGTCTCAGACAAATCTGGCGAGCCAGAATACTTATGATTAATAAGCCTGATTTATCTATTTATTATCCTATCCTTTTATATGCAAATATAGGCTTAAACTTAGATCTAATAGAATTTCTACTCTACATGGTTTAGTTGTTTTATTTTTTTTTTTAGAAAAATATTTTTCCATTCATCCTTTATTTATGTTTTGATAAAGATGTCTTAGTATTTATTTTACTTATTTTGCTATCTAAATATAAGAACTTTCATTAGTTTGTAATGGATTATTATCTAAAATCCTTTCATACTATCATATTAGATACAAGGTCTTATTTAAAAGCTATTACAGTTTACAGTAGCCTACAATTACCAAGTATTAATAATATAGTTATAAATTCCCAAGTGGTGTAAAAATGGCCATTTGGACAGAAAATATTAAAAAAGTACAGACTTGTTCTTTAATATGATTACCAACTATTAGAACTGCTATCTGGTACTCAACTTAACTGAAAGTTAAAATTGGTTCCTACTGGCATTTCAGAAATATTATAGTTATTCTAAGACTTATTTCAAAAGATCTATTATTATAAAGATATTGCACCTTTAATTTTACTATCTAGATAGATCATCTAATATGTTATGCCTTCATAGTAAAGCATACTACACCTTTAGTGATATTGTAAAGCGATCATCAAGATAAGACCATTCTTCTAAAATATAGTAGTGATTCAAGAACAGAATTCTAAAACTTCTAATAACTTCTTAAAAAATTCTAAGGTATAGTAGTAATTTTAAGAACAGAATTTCAAAACTCCTAATGACATCTTAGAAAATGTTAGGAGGATATCATAATTTTTTATTAAAAATATGCAACTTAACTGTACATACTAATTTACTATGGTTAGAGATGATTATAGTTCAGTGAATTACAGTTTGAACTGAGTCAACTCAACTTATAGTTTAGTTTGCTTATACTCTGAACTGAACTGCTAAACTACAATTCATTTTAAGTTAACTTAGTTTAAACTGAACTAAACTTATAAGTAAAATATAAAATTTTCATCAAATAAATTTAAATTACTTATTTTGATGATTGCATTCTACTGGATGGGACATAAGCTTTATGATAATTTGTTTGTATGGTATATAAACTACATATTAATAAAGCATATATAAATCATTAAAAAAAAAAAAAATTCAAATTACTTATGTAATTTAATATTTTCTTTATTTATTAAATTTAATATTGTTTTAGTTATACTATTGAATTATATTTAATGATTATATAATATCACTATACTACCTCTTTAAAAGTAGTAATATTCATATTTATAAACTGTATACTATATAAAATTAAAAGTTTTTATATTTATATATAAAATTAAAATTCTTGTATTTAATATTCTAATAAAAATAAAAAATTGAAAATTAATATGATTAGCATATTTTTTACTATGATTTTTTATAAATTTTAATTTATTATATGATTTAATAATATGAATATTCAATAGTATTCTGTTCAAATTACTCAAATTAAACCTTTAAAATGAACCAGTTTAGTTCAGCTTACTAAACTGAACTTTTGAATTGAATTATGATTCAGTCTACTTAAGATGTAAACTGAATTGAACTGGATCAGTTCAGTTTAAGTTATAATCAACTTTAATTATGGTAATTATGGTGCAATCCAACTTATACTAATTCCTGTACTTACATGCTATTGGTAGTAGCATCTGTAGTAAAATTCTTTAATTTTTATGATTGGTAGAATTAAACCTGTAATCTCTTTATAATCAAACTTAATGAGAAAGTGCTGTCTTAACAATTAATTTAATTTATTTATAATAATCTTATTATATTAAATATTAATTAAATTTTGCTTTAAAAAATATATTAAAAATATACTGAAATAAAATTATATATGTAAAATATAAAGAAAATTTATATATAGCTAATTTATTATTAATATATTTGTTTACATATATAGGTAATAGGTTGTATTGTTTATCATTTAACACAAATATAAAATAAGACTATTACTAATCTTAAAATTACTAATAAGAATAATAAGAATTACATTTAATGCTGGTAATAATTAAAATACGTTGATTTAAATATAAAGTATAGCTTTAATTCTATAAATACTAAAACTATTCAATTTATGATAAAATTGGAAGAATATAATACTAAATTATTCTTAATGACATTATAGCAATATACTAAATTATAATAAATTTTTAAACAAAAAAAAACAATTTTAATTAGTTGCTCTATTGGTTGTTCTATTTGCTTTCTTCTAAATGATGAGTGGTTAGTAAATTAAACAGTCTAAACTATATAGATCTCTTTGTTATACATTAAATACTAAATTAATTTATGCCAATATTTCAACTGTTTCCTTGTAAATAACACGGTATACCATAAACCACAGGAGCCGAACCAATTAGATACTTAAGATTACAAACTTTTCTTGCTAATGTGACAGCTTGAACTAATGATACATTACTTTTTTGTTTCGTTGGGGTTTCTTCATTAGAGGTTAATCCCCAATTCTTAAACATGGATTTACTGAATCTATCAAAATCCACATCAGTGACATCCCATAAATTTGCGACAATTGCTGGGCTGTCACAATAAAATTTGATATAAAATAGTTAACGTTTGTAATGAGTCAAATATATTGAGTTTTATCTTTGCAATTTACCTTCCAGCCAATAAATAACTTAGGATTATGCCAGAGGGATCAAATTCCCCTCCTAGCTTTAATCGTCCACTACTACAACCGAATAAAAGTGTTACAGCGCAACGATCTAAATTTTTAATTTTATTTCTCTTACAATATGTTTCACCAGCACCATGTCCGAAATACCTAACAATATAATTATAATTATTCGATATCATCAGTAGAAAATATAAATGTAATATAAACTTACATAAAAAGTTCTTTATTTGTTAAACCATCTACCCATTCTTGATCAGTAGGGATCCGTCCAATAATTCCGTCCGAACCTTTAATACTTTTGCAATAGTTCATTTATTTTGGTTCTTTGACTTTTTGTTTTAAAAAAAAAAGAAATACTTACTTTTTTACAAAATCTTCAAATTTATTTTGTGTGTGCTTCAGATTTTGACTTGGATTAAGAACATAAAATATTTTATTCACATCAATGACATAGTCTGACCATTCCGTTTTTTCGCCCCTTTTATTTTCACCCTTTTTGTTCACATGATTCGTTAGCATGATTCTATCTCTCAAGAACGAAAGAGACGGTAATCTTGAAACGGCTTGAAATCGTAAACATGGCAAACTTTCCCATGGTAACATTTGCACATTTTTATCAAGAATTAATATAACGTGTTGATTATCATGATTATCGAAATTAGAGTTCATATAATTATCATCATCAGATAACGCCTCTTGAACATCCATTATAAGCTTAAAAATTAGAATATAATAATTACTTTAATCATTACTTTTAATTAAAAATGGCGAGTAATTTTAAAACAAACCTGATCCAAGTCTATTTCATCATATCCGATCTGTTGATCATTGTATTTATTATACGCGTCAACAAGGAAATAAAGAATATCTTCAACATCTTGATCTTGTGCATTTGACCCTAGTCGAAGAAATGATTTATAAAGCTCTGTTTCAATATCAAGCTTTCTCATTTTTGAATGCTTTCCAGATAATTTGTTATTTTCGCATCTGAATAATAAATTATCCATTTTTTCTTTGAATTTTAATATCCTACTGGGAGATTCCTGCCTATCCGCCATTAATATTCCCTGTTTTATAATAAATGTTTAAATGCATCATTCTACGAATTTTTTTATATAAGAAAAGCCAATTAAATGAATTTACCTTAAAACCACCAAGCCACCAATTCTCAATATTGAATAACAGATCTTTTAGTTTTACATCTAATTCCTTTCTTGCTTTCCACCATGCTTTTGATGTTGAAGGATTTTTGTTAATTTGTTCGGATGAATCTAAAATACCATTAAATTCTTTAAGTGCGTCTTCATAACTTAATCCATCGTTTTCTCCATCTCTACATGATTGACGTTTCAATGGCAATCGAAGTAGGAGTGGGGTCGTCTTCTGTCGATATCGGCAAATGTACATTTCGTCTGTTTCGATGTCAATGGAAATAGAACAAACTGCCCAATTAGGAGGCAAAATATCCAAAAACTCTTTTTGAAATTCATTATAAGTTAAGGATGATTCATTTTTATATCTCTGAGTTAAATCCATTAAGAAACTTCTACGAGATTCAGTTTCGTCATCATATAAATCATTATCTTCATTCTGTAAAATATTAGACTCAGAAGGAAACATAGCAATTTTTTGTGGCCATTGGTTGTCGTCATACAATAAAGGAAAACTTAATTTCTTATCTAATGCCGCAGACATTTCTCTCTTTGCTGTAAGAGCTTTTGTCATTTCTAAATACCAAATATTTAAATAAAGATACGTTTACTAAATTGAGAAACTAAGGCCTAAAAAAAATTTGATATATTACCCAGATAAAATGAACAAATAACAGCCATATCACTTTGGATAATGTTTAATTGACTGGCCTTGGTCATGACTACCATCGAAATGCACAAAGAAGCTTCTTGTAACAAGTGTGTTGGTCCACACTCATATGCTAACTCGTAAACTTCCATCAAATATTCAAGCATCTTGTCAATTTCTTCGGTTGTAGCTGACGTTGTTAATTTCATGGATTGTTTCGACTTTTTATTAACAACATTATTCATCATTGGTAACGAAAATACTGCAACGTAATAACGTGATTTAAAATTAATTCACATTATTAAATTATATACGTATAAAAAATTAAAATTATAATAATTATAATATACCAGAGTCACGGATATTTTCATATAACAAGCGGTTCTGACTCATTAATTTGGTGGTAATTTCCATTATTTTGACTTTACTCAAAATAAAAATATGTTCAGCCTATAAAAAAAAAAAAACTTTCTTATTCACGCAATATATGTAAGTTATATATGTCACTCGTTGTTTTAAACATCCAACCTTTTCAAGACATGATTGATTCGAAAGTTTTTCGTGTTCAATCAATCTAAGTCCCTCTTCGATCTTGCCTCGTTTACTTAAGATCAACCCTGAAAACAAAATTTCTTTACGTTTAGAAGTATACCCATTAATGAAATATCTCAAAAGGTAAATATCAAACAAACCTTGGCGGCGAAAAAGTTCACTTTTAAGATATGAAAGTAAAAAACATTCGTTACTGCCTAACCATTTAATTTATCATATGTTTAATCATCTTTAAAAAGATCTAAATTTCATTAAAAATCACAGACAGTTACCGTCTCTTGTAAGCTTGATTTTTGGCGGCGTGTCCGAGTGTGAAACAAATTTTTTACTCCTTGGCGTTTGTAATACACTAATTTTGAATAATTGAAATTTAAAATTTGCTAAATTTATCAAAAAAAAAGATTTTTCCTACGAGACTTTTGTTTTAAACAAAACCTTGCGTCCAGGTATTCAATTTTAGAAATATATTCTTCTTTCATGATATTGGTCAGAATATCAACAGCCTTACGATAATAATCCAATGCAAAGTCATAACATTGCATCTGATTATCGAAATCCCCTTGTCTAAATTTGAAATCACCTTCTCGATACTTGAAGTCACCGAAACATAACTTTACGAGAGCTGTTTCTTTTCGAAAGATAACAGACTTAAACGATAAAAGGTAATTAACAAATTAAAATAATTTAAATCTGTTTAAAGGAAATAACTAATATGAACCTTTTGTTGATACTCAATGGCTTGATTAATCTTTTCTTCACTTTCTTTCCAGCAATTTTTTCGAAATTCCAATTCGGCTAAATTTAATAAAACACGACTTATGCTCGCATTTGCTTTAATAGGTTGAATTAATTCCAGTGCCTGTTGAAAACAATAATCTGCTTCTTTTATGCTTCCTCGTAAGATGTGTAATTGTCCGAGATGGTGATTACATTCAAAAAGCATCTATGATAAAAATAAGGAAACTAATGATCAGGCTGATCACTACTTTACATGTAAGTAATAGATAAATATACCTGTAAAACGCTCCATTTCCATCTTTGTGCAGTTAAATTCAAAAAGCCACCAAAAATTTCCTTATTTATCTTAGTTAAGCATTTATTATCCACTTGATTTTCAACGAGAAAAGGATTAACTTCTGTGTCCGTTTGATCTTGATGTCTTCCGTGAAAATTAACATTCCTCATCATTCTGTTAAGTAAATGAATAGCCTGCGTGACATTACTAATGGCTTCTTCTAAACGACCCTTTAAAATAAACTAAATAAGTTAAACATATAAACTTAAATACAATAAAGTGTGATAAATTTTTACCAAATGTATTAAAATACGCGATCGCGTGAAAGCAGCATCCACGAATAACATCCGATCATTTTTTCTTCGTCTAGCAGTCGCAACTACAGAATTCTGTCTGATATTTGCAACCAAAGTTGATTGGTCAAAAAATGAGATACTAAAGGGAGGAATTATTATTTAATACTCTGATTGTTAAAAGATAGACTACGTAAAAAAAAAACAATGTACCTTTTATCAACATTACCAATTGCACATAGATAATGACTATATCCTAGCATCCACGATAATTTAACTTCACTCGTACAAATATTTGAATCAAGGATATCTTTAGCTTTTTCGAAAGCTATTCCAGCTCTACCAGTATAACCGAGATTTAAATATGTCTGACCAATCTGAGTATATAAATTTACCGAATCTAAATTTTAAGCTCAAGTAAATTAATCATATTTTGGTATACCTAAATAAGCATAATTATACTACCTGAATATCGATCAGTTGCGTCTTTAACTCCATTATTTAAACTTAACATAAGATTCAACGTTTTGATTTTGTTCCTTGGTTCATTCATGACTCCAAAAAAATCCACAAGTAACACTTAATAATTAATTACTGTCAAGAATATGGTTGTTTGAATTATTTGGGGAGAGTGAATATTTGAAAAATATTAAGGATACGAAGATAGCCATAAAACCTTTCAATGTCATCAATGTTTTTCTTAGTGCTCTCTATGTGCTTACTCATAACAGTGCTTCCAGGGAAATAAGGAGGAATTTTTTTTAAAATACTTTCCCATATTACAAATGCACTCTCAAATGATTTGTTAGAACGATGTTCCCACTCAAGTGTGAGAATACCAATCAAAGAATAAGCAGTCGCTAGATAATAAGAACAAAGATGTCTAAGATTGTCATCCTTGCCAAAGTTCTATAAGGCAAATTAGGAGAAGTTGGTATAAATTCGTATCAACAAAATCAAAATAATAAATAATTTTACATCTGTTTTTAGTAAATCAACGGCTTCTTCAATATACTTCAATGTAGAATTTTGATCTGAATCACCTTCAATATATATCATAAATTTAACTTTTTCAGTTAATATCCTATAAGTTGATATAAAATATCCGGAAATAAAAAAACAACAATTAAAAACAAATAATTTAAGATAATTATTGAATGTAAGTTGAACACTGACCTTGCACGTCGAATAGGATAATTCTCAGGAAGATAGCAAGTCAACAAAGTATCAATTAGTGTCTTTTCTACATTTAAAAAATCAAATTGAATATTATGTGAGTCTAATACACGCTCCTTAAATACGCGCAATTCGTATTCCAACAACCCTGCAAAATCAATAAAGTTATATCCTGCTTCTAAGAAAATATCCTGAATTGGTGTGAATCCACTATCTGGACAATTAAAATAAGTTGAATAGATATAACGATAAATTATGTTAGGAATTGATGGTGATTCTTGAGATGCGGATAAAACCGTTTGTGATGAAACCAATTCCGAAAACTGAAGGAAATCTCGTTTAGGAAGATATTTTAGAGATTGTTCTAAAGCTTTGCTGGCTTCCTTTAAATGTATGATACAATTTAGTACACAATATTCACGTATTCTATAAAAATATATATTAAATACAAACCTCATATTCATTCATTTTAATTAAACAGCTTCCCAACATATTATATCTCTCACTCAAACGAGATTTAAATTCTTCTAATTCATTCATTGAAGCTTTATTCTTTCCTTTGGTCTCATCTGAGTCCTTATTTTCATTTAAATACCGTATCAAGATTGTACACGCACTGTATATAGGTTTCTTGGCAATATGATACTGATTCTTTATGTAATAAAAGTTGCCAATGCGACAATACGCTCTAAAAATAGAATGAAGCCCTTCTCTGCATGTTGTATGCTGAACAATCTGGTACGCTTGATCGATGTAAGACATACAGTTTTCGTAGGCATTCATTTGATATATATTAAGTTCTAACCGAGAAAGAATATCGTATATATCAATCGTAATCAGCACAATATTCTCAGGATTTAAATAAGATGAATCGCTTCCGCGTAAATAGTTAGACTTTAAAAATTATATATTGGAGATTAGTCAAAATAATTTGTTTTTCTAGTCAAATATTACTAATCAGTTTAATAACTTTCGTACCTTATATTCACCAAAATAATTTTTACAAATGAAATTAAAATAGAGAACAATAATATGAATTAATTCCTTAAGACATTTGTAGACGCTTTCTTCATTAGATTCTTGTGAAAATGATTGTCCTTGTATCAAAACTTGAGCCTGCTCTTTTTCAAATAATCGTTTCGAATCTGTTACAGCAGAATGTCCTTTTTTGGAGGCATCTTCTACGAATTCAACAATTTTCATGATAGGTTGTTTAATTAATTCGACAACCTTGAAAAGCTGCGAAAGTGCATTGATCTCTTTCATGGACAACTTTTCCTTTATATTGCTTTGTGATAATTCATTAAAAGCATCTCGAGCTTCTTTAATTCGTTTTATCGCATCTCCATCTATTATAAAATTAATAATGCATTAAATAAATGTTTATTAAATTAAAAAATGTAAAGCCAAATCTTACTTTGTAGTGTGTACAACAGATTTTCTAACGCAAAATGCGTAATTTCGATCCTTAAATCTGCGATTTGTAATAACTTCTCCAAATCTTGTGCTGAACCCTTAGACTGAGATGAATCCTGTAACGAACAAATAATTGACTCATGAAATTCGATCAATTTCTTGGAATTTTTGTTCTTAAATAATTAATCCCATAAACAATTAGTATAAGTAATAGACAAGATAACAATTCATAAGCGCCACAATTATTATACCTTTCGAGCAACGTATGAATAGTGATTACGCCAAACAAGGAATTGTGGGTACTCAGTAGCATCTTGAATATACATTTTCACCAATATCGACATTTCATTGTAATATGCATTTAATTCCTGATATAATGAAGCTGATTGTTCTGAATTTTGGTTCATTATTAATTAAACGTCTTTTGTTTCGTTTAAATGCTTATTTCATTTTTTTTTTAATTAACTCACCACTTTTATATTTTCTCTCAAACCCAAGAGAAAATCTTAAACTAGTTTCGAAAAATGTAGATAAATTAGGTCGTTTAGTTAAGACAAATGCGTACATGTAAAAGTAACATAATTTTAAGAATGTATTCGAAGCATTCTCCGCTAAAATCATAAAATGAAAAATAAATAAATAAAATGTTAATCTTATAAAATATACTTGAAAAAATGTTAATTTAAAGATACCTGCTAAATTATGAAGTCTACTAATTGCTTTTGAGATGATACGCATTAGGTGTTCTAATTGAGTTTTAGATTGTATCGGGTCCACTGATTCCAATACTTGTCCCCAATATATTGGGTTCCCTTTATGTCTTAAATATTTGGGCAATAACTATAAAAAAACAGATGATTGGATATCAATTGCAGAATATTATAAAAATCTCATTAATAACAAAAATTAATAATACGTGACGCACCTTAATATATTTTCCTTCTTCTAACACTATTATGCATTGAATCGCATAGATTAAACTTGTCAAAATCAATGAAACTATTTCAATATGTGGAATTTTATTATTTTCTGGAATCGGAAAATAAGACAATTCCAATAATTTCACAATATCTGCCGTGTCTTCGTAAGATTTTATGGCTGCGGTATTTATCACAGGTTGACGCGTAAGACTTTCATTAGAGGATATTGCATTGGTCGCTTCAGAAATAGTTGTAGATTCGAAATAAACCAAAAGTCGCGATCGCAATTTCTGTAACAGGTCAATTGTCTTGGTATACTAATCATGAAAAATTTTGCAAGCTTTTAATTATTGAAATTTTAATTAAATAAAAGAATAAATCAAGGTAAATTAAACTTTATTAACCAATCCAAAATCTATCAATTTTAAAATTAAGGTACAAATCGCCTTATCAATTTTTAATTGCTTTACTATCAACTTTTCAATCTTTTCCAGCTCATAAATTGCGGATAAGGTTTCATCTACTAGAGTCTGAAAGTTAGTATCAGGTATTATAGGTTCATTGTGTACAAATGTATTGCTTTTTTCAGAACGCGTTTTTATTATATCAGTCATTGCTTGTAAGTTCTCGTTTATGATATCCTTAAGTTTATACGATCTTGAAACATTAGAATGTGAAACTCGTGTTGTCTTTTTTTCTGTTACATTAGAAACTGACATAGTCGCATTTTCTGTCCGCTCTGACAAGGCTGACTTGACTGGTCTTGATTTGACAGATGGGTTAGAACTGGTATTTGAGTTTGAGCCAGAAGTGGACATGGCGATTAAATCTCAATTTTTGAAATACAAATGGTACTTTATCTTCCACGCGTTTATTGTGCGATAAACGCGCGCGACAAAACATTATATTTATGCATTTATGCACAACGCCGATCTTATTATAATAGTAATGATCGACATGATGCGTAGAAAAAAATAATTGCTTCAGTTCGAAATTCAGTTAGATTCTATTGTTCAATCTGTACGAGAACCTCGCAATAAAACAGTCTTGTTTCAAAAATTCGATAAAAGGACTTCACAGATAATGTACTTTTTTGTTTATCGAATTGTGTTTCGTTGACACGGATCCTTAAAAATAAAAAAATTATAATTCTTATTTATTAATGACTTTTATTGTTAATAATAATAATGATAGTAATGAAAGTTAAAAGTCTCAAAAAAATTTAATAAACGGATGGCCGTGGCCGTCAACGGTTATTAATAGCATAAACAATCATGGTAGAGTGTTGTATTGAAGCAAATGTTTAGATATATGGCTTGCGTTTCCCGCCTCTGAGTGGAAAGAGCGTCAGTATCGACACCTACATTGCAGCGACTCTGCGCTTCGATCTAAGGTTTAAAGTTCAACACTGATCAATGCGTTTGTAACGTGAGGGATTATTTTTGAAGGTGCAATTAATGTTACAATGGTGAATCCGAATATCACGTAGGGTACTCTTTGCGCAGTGTAATTGAACGCATGAGCATGTTATTGGGCACAATGAAAATAACTTGTACTTTAATGTAATGAAATAGTATTTTCTGTAGAAAGACATTTTCTAGATCAAAACAATGCTGAGAATAATAAACTTTAATGGCGGGCTGAGTTATTGATAAATATTACTTTTCCAAATCTTTTTTATGAATTTTATTTTTAATTATTTAATTGTTGTCCGTCATTGCTTCCCTTCTTGTCGATAAACTGGGATAAGGGTTCTCAGAACATTGGTGAACAAGAGGAAAGGACCTTGACCTTTGCCTTTTATCAGTTATTCAAAGAGAGAAATGTATAGATGGATTGTTTCAAGTCTTTGTGAGTATTTGGTGGCATTAAATAAAGAGATAGTCATTTCCAGAACAAAAATTGAGAAATTATTGAGATATCCATTGTTGATAACAAATTCTCCGTTACTGTTTAGGATCAGGCAAATATCTAAGCGTAATAGATCTTTAATTTGAAAACGCTTATAATGTCAAAACTGTACACAATCCTGAACAAAAAAAAAATATACTAGAATTTATACTTTTGGATTTCCTATATAATAAATAGAATAAATAGAAAATTTTGGCATTATTACAATTTTAACCCCTGTAATTTTTCGCTTTGTTTATCAGACCTAATCAGGGGTACATTTTATAATCACTATCGGGCGTTGTGATGTGATACTTGCCGATTTTCTCTATAGTTTATTGAGTAAGCAGAGTGAAATCATTTTAATATTCAACCTCAAACTTTTTTTTCGGTTCTTGCATTGTATCATTATTTTCCATCTTTTTTTTTCTTTTCTCGGCTCAAGCCAACAAACTTTTGAATATATTTCAATTACAAACAAAAAGAAGACAAATACCAGCACATAATTATTGAATATGTCAAATACTTCACGTCAGAGCACTTTGTCTTCTGAATCACCCGCTCGTGCTGGTGGGGAAGGTACCAACCAACAGCCAAACCTAAAACCTGTTCAAGTTAAACTAGTCCTTCTTGGTGGGTTTTTTTTTACCATCGTGTGAAACTTGTTAATATTTATCCAAACTGTCCTCATCACGTAACCTGAGCCAAAGAGCTGAAATTAACAGGCTTTCTTTATATCTTGTACTTTATATAGGTGAAGCTGCAGTGGGTAAATCTAGCTTAGTACTCAGGTTTGTCAATAACGAATTTCAAGAAAATAAAGAACCAACTATTGGTGGTAAGTGAAACATTTGTTGATCCCATAAAATGTATATTTAAAAAATAAATTCTCATTTTTTAAATATATAAAATAGCATTATTTTTTTTGTCTTCGTTATTTTTTAATTTATATAATACCAAATTTATATAATTATTTAGCTGCCTTTTTAACGCAAAAATGCCGTTTGGAAGACAAAGTAATTAAGTTTGAGATTTGGGATACAGCCGGTCAAGAAAGATTTCATTCTTTAGCTCCAATGTATTATCGAAATGCTCAGGCAGCTGTTGTTGTTTATGATGTCACAAAAGCTGTAAGTTTTTATACAGTAATATATGCAGATTTACCTTATGAATTTATTATATCAAAAATATAATAAAAGTGATCTGATCACATATTAAAAATAATTTATAAATGGAATTGGTGGATGGCTACAATTAGGCATCGCTTGACAAAGCTAAATCTTGGGTGAAAGAGCTTCAGCGTCAAGCGAACCCTAATATTGTCATTGCACTCGCAGGTAATAAAATAGATCTTGTCCAACCTATTGAAGAGAGTGAAGATGAGTCTACGGAAAGCGGAAGACAAGTTCCTACTGAGGAAGCTAAAGCCTATGCTAATGAATTCGGCCTGCTATTTTTTGAAACCAGTGCAAAGAAAGGGGATGGTGTTAGGGACGTTTTCACCGAGATTGGTATGAATGATTTAATCAAAATTTAATAATATTATATATATGAGAAGAAAAAGCAAACCATTTACTTAAAAATAATTTCTCACAGCAAAGAAAATTCCGCTTGAACTCATGATGTCCCCTCGCCCACGTCAAATTGTTAACGGAGGGCCAAGCCCGCTTCCCGGCTTACCAAGGGGGAACGGACCAATTGCTGGTGGTACAAATGGAGGGTGTAATTGTTAATTTCCCTACCTTACACATAAGTTATGATTTTATAGATACATTATTTTTGGGTCATTTCTTCATGTATAGGGAGACCTATAATTATGCTTTAAGCGGATATAATTTACATTACATTTTTTTCTTCTTTTTGTTTAATTATATTCATATTTCTATATTGGTTGTGCCGGGAATAATATTATTTGTTCCGAAATTATATAATATCGGAGAATTTTTGTTGAATGATTTGTATTAATGAAGGGGGCGCATTACGATGTTATTGTATTATTGAATATATGACATTTTATATAAAATCCAAGTTTCTTTATTAACATATCCGCGCCCTCACCTTTTACACCAAATATTGAAGAAAAAATAAGCATTTATTGCAGATTTAAGTTCTTTTTTCTGGTTACTTTTATATCATAAACTTTATTATTCCATTACTTTTATGCAGCCCTTCTATATATATATGTGTGTCCCTTAAGAAAAATAATTTCTTTGTTTTTCCTCATGGGAAATTAGTTTTATTATTATATTATTATTATTTTGTATAACAGTTAAGATTATTTTTTTTTCTCCTTCAAAATATCTCTTACAATATGAACAGGTTGTAAATAAAAAAAAAAGATGACTTTTTAATTATTTTAATATTATGATTAAATCTCTTCGTAAATCGGACGACAATTACGATCATTGATTGGCTAAACGAAAGATGTCGTATATAAAGTTCGGAAAAGTGTAACTTTACAGTTCTGCAAGCCACATTAGTTATATTGTGGTGCAATGTACGTAGTTTTACGTCATAACAAATCATTCTTTTTTTTTTAATGACAACAGAATAAAAAAAAAAGCCTGGAAAATCTTGACCTACAAAAAATTAGTGATAAAATTAGAATTGGCTGGATTATCAGGCCAAACGCCATATTCTGAATGGATGAAAAATACAATATGAATAGAAAAATGGATTATATAAATCTAGAACAATGGCATAATGCAAGATGCCAAACTATTATGTTATTTATGCTGGTTAAAACCTGTATTCATAATGACAAAACTTTCGTTACAAATACAATAAAGTAAAAAAAATGTTAGTGCCCTTTCAAACTTTCATTAAAAAAAAAAAAACTTGTTTACTTATAAATTTGGGTTTATTATAAATAATCATGTGAGATATGCGCCAATTTAAGAAACTGACGCGAAAAAGTATATTCGTCCCCGAATTTTAAATTTGAATATTTGTTACATTTGTTTATACGTGAGAGATTTCGTTAAAACATAAAGCCTATATATTTTTGACAGAAAAATAGAGTATAATGTTAGTTGATCGTATAATATGATTTCAAGTTAGTACCACGAGGTCTCGATCTGCTGATATGAGATCATAGGTTTGTTGTTTCCTCAAGAGTCAAGTTACTAACTACTGTATATTACAATTATTTAGATGAATTGGGATCTACTTTGTTTTTCTCGCTTTCAAATTCACAACACTGAATCAACAATCTGACCATTTCCCCTAGTTATTACAATGAAACAATGACATATAACCTGATCAGCCTATATATGAATGTAGTTTTTCCTAAAATTCAAAAAGAATGGATTAATTTATCATTTTATTATTATTATTCATTATTAAAATTCAGATCTGATAAATTGTTAAGTGTTCAAATTCAAATTTTTGTATTTATAATTCTTAAATACAATTCTTTCTTTCTTAACACTAATTAACTTTTGAAATTCTGAGATTTTAAAATATTTTATAATACAAAATAAACTTAATAATACTTTTGAAATTTACAACTATTATCTCAAAATATTCACTTTTTAAACTAAAGGAATTATAAATTTTACCAACAGCAACTCTGATTTCTTAAAGAATTTTAGTTAACAGTCAAAATTACAACTTTGAAAGAATTTAATTAAAATATAATAGATTAGTCTTAACAGATTGCAGAATAAAGTTATCAGATTTTTATATTATTGAAATATTAAAATCATGTTCCTAAAATTTATGTATTAAGTAAAGATAATGACTTCAAAATGAAACTTTTATTAATATAAAAAAAAAACCAGGAAATATTACACAATTGAAAATATACATTAAAGAAATATATCAAAAATTTAAGTTACAAGCAATACATCATTGCACTGATAAAAATGCAGATACATGCATAATGTTTGTGGAACCGTATAGAAGAAATCTTGTCTTTGCATTTCGTTCTGATCAGAGAGTTCTTTGACCATCGGGTGTTACATTTATCTGTGCCTGTACTTATTAGATATCACATGAAATTTGATCAACGCGCAAATTGGATCAAGAACGTTAATATATGCGGTAAAACGGTTAATATATAAAATGCAACTCGATTCAGTGACCGAATTATGTAATTTGACACGTATAGTTGATCAAAACGAATCTGGTACGCGTCTAGAAAAGTTTGTCTGTCAAAATTTTAGATCTGTAATTATTTCTAAGAAACTCTGTAGAGACTGCTTTAAACGAGGCGAGATCTTCGTTAATGGAAAGCCCGCTGAAAGTTCACGTTTACTCCATGAAGGAGATATAATAGATTTACAGATTGACAAACTTGCTTTGAAGAAGGATAAGTTAGAAATGCCTGTTGCAATAATTTTGGAAGATGAATATTTAGCTGTTATCTGTAAGAATGCAGGTGTATCTATTAGAAACTTGCAAGAAGCTTTGTCATTCGTACTGGATGGAGGAAGTGGTCTTGTCAAAGAAGGAAAGGAATACACTTGCATTAATCAAACACAAAGAGCAGTTAATGGTTTGGTAAGTTTTTATAATCAAATATATTGATTAACAATGTCTTAATTTATCTTTAAACTTTATATTTGAAGATCATTGTTTCCAAAACTCGTGAGATAAAAACTAAACTTATGACCTTACTTAAAAGTGGTTCTATTCGACAAAGTTATCGGGTACTTTGTCATGGTAAATTTCCTTTGGATGATGAAACTTTTTTTCATAATCACACACCACCTTTCGCATTACAAAATGTCACTTTCACTCGTAGTACATCCGGTAAAGAAAAGTATATCACAACATTGGATATTATTTTAAATAATTCATCTGCAATTTCAAGTGCTGGTATTCAAGAATATTTTATTCAAGTACATCATCCTATCGTTGGTTCCAATTCCCGTTCAAAAGAATTGAAGTCGTGCAAAGATAAAAGTTTAATGATGGCTTTATTAGAAGTCACTTTTAGTCATCCTATAACAAGTGAAGAAATCAAAGTAACTATCAATGAACCGAAAAAATTTGAGGTAGAAAAATAGTTTGCGGAATTTGGAATTTCAATTAATGCATTTATAAATATTAAATGATTGAATGATTTTTAATCAGAAAGTACGGCAACGCGAGCTAAAGTTTTTTGAGCAAAAGAAAAATGAAACTATTAAAGAATTGCAACGATATGGAATTGAAATAACTGATCAATTAGATTCAGAAATTATACCAACAGCGTATATTACTGGAGAAAAGGTATTCAACTAAAAGTTCATTTGACTTATCCGAATTATGTTTCAATATATTTATTTATAACAAATTTATAATAATTAGGAATTTTTTAAATTAAGATTTTTTGTTAGTAAAGATACAATGGTTCCTAGACCATCAACAGAATATCTGGTACGAGAAATCATAGACTTATATTTGAATAAATTAGATTCTGGATTCTGGAAAGATCGGGGAAATGATGATGATAATATGTTTTCAATATTAGATTGTGGAACAGGATCGGGATGTATTCTTATTTCTGTATTACATTGTATTTTATCTCAGAAGGTTCAGACAATTTCACCTCATGTTTTTGGATTAGGATTAGATATAAATTCTTCTGCTTTAGAGATTGCTCGTAAAAATGCAGAACGACACTTGAAACTCTTTGTTTCCGACAACAATAATTATGATTTTCAAAAAGGTGATTTCACAAGTCTACACAATTATGGATTAGTCCATAACAAACATTTTGATATACTTGTATGCAATCCACCATATCTGGATATTGCTCGATCACTTCCAAATGATGATGTACGTAATTTTGAACCACCTGAAGCACTTTTTGCCGAAGAAAGTGGTTATAAATTTTACCGTCTGTTATATGAATCTTTAGAACATTCATACATAAAAAAGCTTGATATTTTGAAAGAGGATTCTTTAATTATTTTGGAAGTAGGAAATAAAATGGCGGAAAAAGTTAAAAAAATTTTCACTGGATGGGAATGTATAAAAGCTATCAGAGATCATCAAGGATTTGAAAGATGTCTGATATTTATCCGAAATTCGAGCAAGTGAATTAATTATATGTATAATTTGATGTTATATTATTTTACTAAAAAAGTTCAAATTTTAAATAAGCTGCTATATTAACACAAAATCGAGGTAGTTTTGATACCTAGTGATTAGTGATCATAATCTTGCTCATTTTTTTATGTTTTATTGATATTAATTAATACAACAATTATACGGTTTTGTAATTAATAATTTATACAATAAAATTCATTATTCTTAATATATAATATATATATATATATATGATCCTATTGATCCTATTAGATATTTTAGATATTAAATAACATTGATCAATAATATCATAAATATCTATAATTTTTTTTTATTTACACTAAATTAAACTAAAATCTAGTTATATAAAAAAGGTTAACAAGATACATACATCTTGACATTACCAAATATTTTTTTTTATATTTTATAATAGAAAAATCTCGTGAATTATTTGTTTTTGGTCTCATTACCGAACTAAAAAAAACCCGCAGCTAATGTGCATTGTTTGATTTATAGATATGCGACTTATCACAGGTGAAATACCATTTCTGATCTACTGAATGGCAGAAATTACTCCCATTTTTGATTTTGGGCTTGGATCTTCTTTGTTCGGCAAGCAGGATCCACAGGACTACAGAGAAAGCACGTCATCAAATAATCAGGTTTGTGCTCTGTTCGCGGCACAGGGGACATTAATCCTTCCCCAAAAGAAAAAACAAATTTAACGAACATTGAAAAAAAAAAATAATACCACCCTTTTCCCTCTCATAACACGCAACCCATCAACTCCCCTACCATCCTCACCTATATTATTAAAAAAAAAAAAAAAAATTTAAAAAAAATTTTTTTTACATATACCTCGATACCTCGATCTTTTCCCCACCTTTTTATTCCTTTATTATTCCTGTGACTTGACCTACCTTACATCGGAACGCTCTCTTGTTCCTCACTCGGGTTTATCTTTGATAAACTCAAGAAGCCGAAAATAATAACTAGAGAACCTTACCTTATTCCTTGTTACTAACGACTTTTTTTCCTTCAAAACGGAAAACGGGTTATTTCCGTTATTTTTCTTAGGTTAGGAAGTTTAAGGTAACTAAAACAAAATTTATAATAAGAAGTTAGTTATTAAACACGGTTAATAATTAACGTATATTTATAACAATTTGATATACCGAAATTACGAATTATGTAGACTACCAACAAACTTGACGTGTAAAAAATGGCAAACGACACTCGTACAGGTATTCAAGACCCAGCCGAAATTAATGGAACTAATGTTCCTGCGGTCGCAGCCACAAATAACGGTACTACCTCCTCCACCTCCTCCTCTCCTGCCCCCACAGCTCATTCGCTTTTTGACACCCCTTTTGTTGCTTCAACCGATCAAACTGCTACTACCGAGATTAGCAGTGTTGAAGAAGATAATAAAGAGTGTACTAATGAGGACGAGGCTGGAGATATATCAAATTCTCAACTTACCCTTAGGGCATTGGTTTCTACAAAAGAAGCTGGAGTTATTATTGGCAAAGCTGGTAAAAATGTCGCCGAATTGAGAGAGAGTACTGGTGTTAAAGCCGGTGTATCTAAAGTTGTTCAAGGTGTTCACGACAGAGTTTTGTCTGTCGCAGGTACCCTTGATGGTGTAGCTAAGGTAAAAATTTTCAATTCTTAAAAACATGTTAAAAAACATTATAGACGATATTTATTTTTGAAACTATTAGATTTTTATTAAATTTAGTTCATTACGTTGATCTATTTATAATTTAATTTTTTATCGTAGGCGTATTCTTTGATCGCACAAACCCTCCTCGAGAATCCAGTGAATGCAAGCCCTAATTCAACTCCAATTACTCCTCCACCTAATGCATTTACTTCTGTTCGTTTGCTTATTTCCCATAATTTGATGGGAACTATTATCGGTCGTCAAGGTGGTAAAATTAAACATATTCAAGATGTCTCTGGAGCTAGGATGGTTGCTTCAAAGGAAATGCTTCCTCAAAGCACGGAAAGAATTGTGGAAGTTCAAGGAACTGTCGAGGCCATCCGTGTCGCGGTATGGGAAATTGGCAAGTGTCTTATTGAAGATAACGAACGTGGTATCGGGACGGTCCTATATAATCCTGCCATTAAAGTAACTTCAAGTTATTCTACCTCTCGTCGTAATGATTATACTACCCGTACTGGCAATGGGACCGATTTCATTCGCCAACGCAATGATTATCATAATAATAATCGTCGTCAATCCAACAGTAATAACAATTATGATAGTAACACCATTCGAACTCAAAATATTTCTATTCCTGCTGATATGGTTGGGTGTATTATTGGCAAAGCTGGTTCCAAAATTTCCGAAATTCGCAGACTCTCTGGTTCTCGTATCAGCATTGCAAAGACGCCTCATGATGAAACTGGTGAGCGAATGTTTACAATCCAAGGATCTCCCGAAGCCAATGAAAAAGCCCTTTTCTTATTATATAATCAGTTAGAAAATGAGAAAGAACGTCGTTTGAGTGCAAATGCAAACGGAGGTGATTCTGATGCTTAAAACCACATATACTTGGCTGGTTGGTGGACGTTATCTTCAATATTATTACCATTTTTTAACTCTGTCTTTGTCACGGAAAAAACTAAGAGAAATTTGGAACGTATTGTGTGCGTGTTCATATATGGGGTGTGTGTGTATATGTATGTATATATATTATTATAACGAGGATTTCGCAATATATATTTTTACGAACATTGGACTTTATATAGGAAATTTTTTTTTAAAAAAAAAACAAAACAAAAAAAAAAATTCCATACAAAATTCTATCCCTAAAAAGAGAAACGATTGTATTTGTTTTCTCATGTTTTTTCCTCTAGGTTTATTCCACCTTATCCCGTCTTGTTAAATTTACAACAGATCCGTATATATATTATTGATTTCATTTTATTTTAAAAATTAAATATTATTTTTTTTTTTTGATTGTTCGCTTTACCCACCTTTTCATTTCTTGATCAACTTAGTGTATTATATAGTTGATTTCTTTATTCCTTTTACTATTGCTCCTTTCTTCCTTTTTCCTTTTTCTATTCTCCTTTGTTTCTTTATGTAGAACGAACATGTAAAAAAATTTACTTATAAAAAAAAAAAAATTCTCAAAAAAAAAAAGTCAAAAACAAATCTGATCAGATTCAGGGGTTATAAAATTTTTTTTTAATGTGCGTTCCAAGTGAATGGAAATTTTGTGCTAACTCGGAAATTTTATTAATTAGACCGGGCCATTAAAGTGTCGATCAGAAATTTTGTAGATCTCTCTTTATAAAAGGAAAGAATTTCATAATATACAATCGAACCGAAACACATGATATTGTCACGCATCAGCATTGTTTCGCGAATGTATGGTCGCGCACAACACCACCACCTTCTTTCACTCATTTTTTTTGCTAGCTTAATAAAATATGCTTATTAACGAATATACAGATGCTCATAGATTATTTTTACAAGCTTCTCTTTCTGAAAGGTTTTTCACTGAAGAAACGGCCATTGAAATATATCGTAAGGCATATGAAGCAACAGCTGGTATTTAATTAAATATTTAATTCAAATATTTTTATTTTAAATGTTCATTTCTATCCAAAAAAATATTGTTTAGTTCAAGATCAAGAGACTTTTACAGAATTTATGACGACGCTTAATGCGAAGCTAAATTCTATAGATTTAGAGTTTCGAAAAAGTCATAACGAAGAAGATGGAAGTGCCGTTTGGGCACTGGTAATTTATATTAAAAGTTTTTCCTATAAACGGCTTAAAAAATAATTTGTATTTCTTTTTCTCTCCCATTTTAATAGGTTAACACGAATGGAGATGAAATTGCTAAAATGGCCACTGAATATACACCCATAGAAATATCATTTTTCAGACGTTTGGTAAAAAATTATTTTTCATAATTAAAAACTCTTTAGATCCCATTTTCATAATTATTATCACATAAAAGATAGAACTTATTGTTACGGCAGATGATGAGTCGTTTTCAGTGTCTTCAATTACTGCATTAAAAGAAGTCGTGAAACTAAAAACTTCTATATCAAAAAGTAATGGAGAAATATTATTACAACGATTTGTCGATGACAAATGGTTGAGTAGATCACGGTAATTATCAATTCAAAATTACATAAAACGTTTCACTTAAATTAAAATAAATTTCTATATTACAGGGGAGGAAGATATTCATTGAGTTTAAGATCTATTCTAGAATTACAATATTACCTTAAAAAGGAATTTGAAGATTATCTTTCAGAGTGCATTCTGTGTTATGATATTGTTACAAAGGTAAGATTGATAAATTATTTTAATAGGTATATGTATAATACATATTTAATTTTAAAATGATATGTTAGGGACAACGATGTGAAATGGCACAATGTAAAGCACGTTTTCATCATCATTGTGCTCGTAGATATTTTGATTCAAAAAATAATAAAAAATGTCCAAATTGTGAAATAGTTTGGGATTCTTCTAATGTAATTGGTGATTGCGATAGTATTGATAGTGGATCAAGACCTAAAAGATCAAATAATCAAACAACAAAAAAAAATACAAGGTCCCAAAAGTTGGAAGTTGATTATGATCAAATGGACCAAGATGATGACGATGATCAAATGGAACAAAATGATGAATAGCTGTTTTAGTGTTCGTTTTTTTTTCATAAACAATTGAGATGTAACCGATTTAACTGTTGTAAACCTGTATGTATTTATTATAATTGCAGATGTTTTCAACATTAAATAATAAAATACATTCTCGGATGCACAATATTTTTTTTTTTCAATCGATTTTTATTTATTATTTGTAAAATATCCATATCATAAGAAATGAAAATTTAACTATAAAAAAAATATGTAAATATTATCATACAAATAAAGGGTTATAAATATATCATAAATTATAAATCATAAAAAATTATATAATCTTATTCAATTCGGAATTTTATAAAGGGAAAATATATAAGAGAAAATATAAAAAGAGAAAATATAAAAAGTTCATAAAATGGTAATAATTTTCCTAACATATCCCAACACGAATTACTTTTTATTTGGTTTATTTTTTGTTTTCATTGTTTAATTTTTTTAATACAGTAAATAATAAAAAGTCCACTCCGATAAATAAGATCAAAAAATTGAAATATGATGTAGTCGCTAATCTATCTATAGACAAGAAACTAATATATGCTCTAACAAATAACCAACTTGACAAAGGACATGAGTTTTTTTTATCCTTGAATAATTAATTAAATTTCTATTTTTACTTTAACATTATCATTTTCTTGTTCATATCTCTTGGAAAGTTGGTCAATTTTTTTACTCAAAGTAGCAATGAGAGCAGCATGTTTAGCTCTTACATTGTCAGATTTGATCTTCTTATCTTCGTTCAAATCCATATTAAATAAATTCTTTGATAATAAATCCATCATATCATCAGATTTTTCTTGTTTAACTTTTACCGGCTCTACAACCTCTACTTGTTTCTTTTGAGTAACTTTTGAAAATATTTGTGTTGTAATTTTAGATGATTGTACATTTGACCCTTTATCCTTAGGTATTACATAACTTGTATCTTCCTCTTGTGATTCGTTCTTAACTTTATCTCTCAACGTTGTTGCTTCGGAAATTTCTTTAGTCAATGATAGACCAGTAGTTGGAGCATTACATTGAGGATTATCAAGTTTTTTGCAAGGAATCAACGGTGGAGTCACATCGATATATTCATTAGTATGAGATAAAGTAAGAGGAACTTCATAATCAAAATATTGTGAAGCGGAGAACGCTTGAGAAGGTAAAGTAGGTGTAGTGGTAGTAGCAGTGGAAGTGGAAGGTGTAGTTGGATTAGCTACTTCAGGTACATCATAGATGAATAAATCATTTGTAGTCCAATTGCTAGCTTCTTCAGGTGGAGATGGAAAATCATTGGAATTATAAAGAGCTGAAGTAGTTGTAGGGATATCTGATAAAACAGATGGATAAGCGCTTGAAGTTACAACAGGATATAAAACATTTGTATCGACACTATTACTATCATCTAAATTTAAATATGCGCTCGCATCAGCAGTTGAAAAAGTATCAAGAGGAAGTGACATTAATTGAGAATTTGAGTCGAATGAATCCAAAAGATTAAATCCATTTTCATTCAATATGTTATCATTATTAATTTCTCTCATTGTACAAGCAAGAAAATCATTAATTTGATTAAAATCTTCTTTTGTGTTAAGAGATGGGAGTGAATCAAAATCCAATCCATCTTGATCAATAACTTTAGATAAATCCTCTAATTTTCTAAACAAGACTAAATTAATTAAAGAAATTTGTTAATAATTTATTAAAGTAAAATTCTTTTTTAATTTAAAAATTACAAATATCTTACTTTCATTATATTGAGGGTCAATACGTTTTCTTTTGACATCTTGAACGAAACCATCAAACATATCAACGCTACGTTTATTACTAGTACGATTATTATAATTTAGACTAGTTGTAGAATCAATTAGATAAGTAGGGCTTGTATAATTGCATATTTCAGCATTAGAGATTTGAGAAAAATCAAAGTTTGATGGTAAATAATCATTAGTTAAGTCGGAGATAACGCTGTTACCAGGAGAAAGAGGAATATGATGAGGAGAAGAAGCAGAAGATATTGAGGGAGAATGTTCAGAGGAAGAAGAACAATGAGGAGGAGTAGGAGGGTGAAGATTTTTCTTATTCATTCTTCCCATTATAATTTGTTGTTGATGTTGATCCGTATGAATTTTTTCATGTTTCTTTAAATCTTGAGGACGTTTAAAAGCTTTCTTACAACTTTCGCAAACATGTGGTTTAAGTGGAACATGAACTCTTAAATGACTAGTGATATGATCTCTTTTGGTAGTTACCACTTCACATTTATCCCAATGACAACTAAGGCATAAATTTCCAGTAGATTTACGGCCAACATGATCATGAGCTAAATGACCATAAAGTAATTCTGGATCTTCAAAAGTACGAAAACATTGATTCCAAAGACAAACTAATTCTTCACTTTTGACAGAAGGTGGTGGTGTTAATAAAGACATTCTTAAAAAAAACTTTATATTTACAATAATTAAGAAGTTATTCTTGTTGGTAGGTAATAAATAATATATTTTTAAACGATTTAAACTTGAAATCTATTTTCCTCTCAGAGAAAAAACTGAATTCGATAAAAAAATTTATTTGACTCAAAAGGATATTTTTTTTTTTTCCTCAATTTGATGTAGTTCTTATAAATAGGAAAGTCCAAGACAAATACGGATAAGTTTAAAAAAATAGCAAACGTTTTATTTTCTTTAATAAGAAAAAGACCAAGGATTGTTGAGAGTTTCTAATTATAAATAGAAAATTAATGCAAGTGATTAAATATGGAATATATGTTTAATTTTTCTTGGCACGAGATCACGTTCACAGCTTTTAGCAAATCAATAGTCTTTGCCAAGAAAAATTACAGTATCTTCAGTATTTTCCAGAATACCCATAACTGAATATATAATAATTATAAATTCACGTTTGGTTGATACGCCAAGAAACCAAGAACTCTATTTAAAGAAACTTATACCTTTTACTTGGCTTTGTAATTTTTTGTAATTTGAAACTTTGGCCGCCAAGATTAACGTCACATATTATTTTATTCTTAAGAAATTTTACAAAAATTATGTAAAATAATATTTTTGATGTCGTCATATAATTAGCATGTGAATTGTATTTTTAGAATTTAAAATCAAAGAAATTCCATATGCTTTTCCTCTTTCGGCTTGGTAAAAAATGTTATTAATATAAAATAATAAAAACAATAATTTTTTCAAAATGCATCGTAGGTTCGTAATAATAAACATTCTTTGAAATATTTCCATATTTATTACTGTATTAAAAGAAAAAAGACATAACATTTTAATATGAAACCTATGCACTTCATGTAATTCTTGTACTTCAAAGTGTTCATAGTGATTCATGTAATTACAAATAAATGAAAATCTGACGTTAATTGGCTGATTATCTTCTCTTAAACTTTTGCTCCCCATGTTTTATTTTAAAATAGAATAAATATTTGCGGATCTTTAGATTCATCCCCATGCTCTCACGATCTTTTTGTTTGGTTAATAATAATAATAAATATACTGTATATTAGTTTTTGAGTTTTGATAATGATCGATTATCATGCATATCTTTAGTACATCCATTACATTCAAAGTTAAAGTTTTTAAAAAAAAAAATTAGATTAATAATATTCAAACAATTGATGATATCATTAACTTTTTAAAAGTTTCGAGAAATCCAAAATTTTCGCTAAAATTTCGGCACTTTTCAAAAAGGTATTATTATGGGAATTATATTTTATCTTTATTGGTAAATTACGTGGATTTTTTTTTTTTCATTTACTGAATGATTGATCTACCATACAGAATATTATTTTGGTTATTTTCATTTTTTAGCCATATTTAAATGGAGATAGGGCCGGTTTTTCTTGTTTCAGAGAAAGGATCCTTTTTCATATAATTGTAAATAAGACTTTTTTTTTCTTATATCTTTCTTCTTCTTCTTCTTTTTAATAATCGTGATGGGATTAAATAATCAAAAAATATTAGTTTTGATCATATTTGGAACTATATACTCTATTTTTATGTGGACATTTGCTCCCGGAGTTAAGGATGATCATTTACATATATCTAATATAAATGATAAGTTTTATGCAAACTATCTTGATACTTTCCGTCAACAACATTATAATATGTTATCAAATCTTATCAATAAAGCAAATAAAGCATTAAAAAATGATTCAGTTTATTCAGTAACTTTAAAACCTCAACTTGCACCTTCAAATGATCCACATGATTACATGTCACTGGCAAGATATTTTTGGCCAGACCCAAATAAACCGGATGGATTACCTTATATGAGAAAAGATGGTTATTCTAACCCTGAGATTGAAACTATTAAAGACTATTCTTTATTAAGAAAATTATTTGATGATGTTGAAAATTTAGGATTTGCTTATTATTTTACAAGAAATGATTCATACGTTGAGAAAGCTGTTTATAGAATTAAAGAATGGTTTATAAATCCAAAAACAAGGATGAATCCTAATCTTAATTATGCAAGTTTTATTAAAGGTCAAGATTTAGGAAGAAGAACTGGTATAATAGATATGCGACCTATTTATAGGATGTTACAGTCTATACCTTTAATGCGTTCATCTCGTAAATGGGATCATTCGGTAGAGAAAAAATTTAAAATTTGGTTATCAAAATATTATTTTTGGTTAGAAAAAACTTCTATAGGAATAGATGAAAAGGAGTCAACAAATAATCATGGGACATATTATGATGTACAAGCGATTTATCTATTATCTTATCTAGGCAGAGAAGAGGAGGCACGTAAATATTCATATGAAGCACTAATAAATAGGGTAAATGAAGGAATTCTTCCTACAGGACAACAACCTCATGAAACAAAACGCCCAACTTCATGGTATTATTCAACATTTAATTTACAAGCATTATTTCTTTTAGCCGAAAGATCACAATATTTTGGATTTGATGGATGGAATTATGTTGGACCTGAAGGTCAATCCATTAGAAAAGCTGTTGATTATTTATTATCTTTTGCCTTATCAAATGGGAAAGGTTGGCCTTTTAAAAATATTAATGGATTTGAAATGAATAATTTTGTTAAATTATTAGAATTAGCTTTTGTTATTTGGCCTGATGATAAATATCTTGAAGCTTTAGTTATTTTAAGACCTAAAGCTAAATTAGAACAAGCATTAGAATATAAAGATACTGAATGGGAAGACAATTACCTTTGTATTTGGTCTTTAATGACAAATAGGCAATTATGGACTTGTTTAAAATAATAATCTTTTTAAGGATAAGAAAGAATGATTTTAATAGATCTGTTCTTTATTAGTTTTTTTTGTTAATAAATGATGGGAAGATGAATTTGGTTATTGTTTTTGGATAATTATAAAAGTTTTTTTTTTTATTCTCTTGTGATCTTACTACCAACCCATTTTTGCTCCTTTTCTTTACAAATTTAGGAAAAAAAAGGTAATAAATGTCTTGGCGTTACGGATTTTTTTGGGGGGCAAGAAAACAGGGTTAATGTTGAATTTGAATTAACTGGATTAATACTTAATAATATTTTTTTTAGTTTACAAATAAAATTAATAAGAACGTATGATATTAAAATATGATATATATGTTGTACGTATGATAATCAATTAACAAGAGTAATAAAGATGTAATATAATAAAAATGGTTAATAATCTACTTTACTAAAGACAGTTTAATAGACAAAAAAGATTTCTAATGTTAATCTCTTTCTTTACCAATTTTCTCTCTAACCTTCTCTCTTTCCCTTTACTGCCTAACTTCCCTTGCTTCACTCATGAATTGATTGGTTCAAACATCTACTTTCGAAAATACGATAATATAATGCTACATTTTGCTTTACCCCATTGTAGAATAATATATCCGATAATAATTCATATAAATTGGCTGAGAATGGCGAAAATACTATGATTTACCAATTTTGATAACTGAAGGAAGATCTAAGAATAAATTACACTGGTTATCGATTACTTAAATAGAAGTTTGACTTGACTGATATAGAAATTTGATACAAAACTTTATTGATGATCCCCGTTTAAATAGTGTTTGTTTCATTTACCGTTGTACAAAATTAATTTCGGGTTACGAGGTTTCTTAAAAAAAAAGAATAAGGGACAAATTTTTCGCTTAAAAAAAGGATATTTCTTTTGTTTGTTGTTAAATATAAATAATATATAACAAACTAAAGGGAATAATAAAAAAAAAAAGAAATATTTACGTATATAATAATCTATATTATTTTTTTTAAAAAAAAATAATTTTTTTCTAATGATTCTACAAAAAATTTTAACTCTATCAATATTTGGAACTTTATGTTTTATTTTTTTATGGACATTTTGGCCGGAAGATTCTAAACACTTACGTTTAGATGTCTCCTTTCCGGCATCTGTTATTCAACAACCTGAGATAGTTGAGCCGCCAAAACCACAAATAACATCAACAGATAATAATAAGAAGATAAAAAATGAACCTATTGAAAAAACTTTACCTTCAAACAAATTATCAACAGTTTATGATGTAAATGGTAATCCTAAAGAGTATACAAATAGTAGATATTACGCAAATTATCTTTCTATTCTTCGACAACAACATCATCAAATGTTATCAACACTTCTCAATAAAGCGGATAATGCGTTAAGAAATAATTCGGTTTATTCAGTAACTTTAAAACCTCAACTTGCGCCTTCAAATGATCCACATGATTTCATGTCGTTAGCAAGATATTTTTGGCCAAATCCAAAAAAAAAAAATGGGTTACCTTATATAGGACGAGATGGTTATGTTAATCCTGAGATTGAAACTGTTAAAGATTATTCCCTTTTGAGAAAATTATTTAAAGATGTTGAGAATTTAGGATTTGCTTATTATTTTACAAGAAATGATTCATATGTTGAGAAATCTGTTTATAGAATCAAAGAATGGTTTATAAATCCAAAGACAAAGATGAATCCTAATCTTAATTATGCTAGTTTTATTAAAGGTCATAAATCAGGAAGAAGAACTGGTGTATTGGATATGCATCCTATTTATAGAATGTTACAATCTATACCTTTAATGCGTTCATCGCATAAATGGGATTTTTCAGTAGAGAAAGAATTAAAAGATTGGATATCAAAATATTATCAATGGTTGGAAACAACTTCTTTAGGAAAAGATGAAAAGTATTCAAAAAACAATCATGGAACATATTATGATGTACAAGCGGTTTATCTATTATCTTATTTAGATAGAGAAGAGGAGGCACGTAAATATTCACGCGAAGCATTAATAAATAGAGTAAACAAAGGAATTCTTCCTACAGGACAACAACCTCATGAAACAAAGCGTCCAACTTCATGGTTTTATTCAACATTTAATTTACAAGCATTATTTCTTTTAGCCGAAAGATCACAATATTTTGGATTTGATGGATGGAATTATGTTGGTCCTAAAGGTCAAACCATTAAAAAAGCTGTTGATTATTTATTACCTTTCGCCTTATCAAATGGGAAAGATTGGCCTTTTAAAAACATTAAAGAATTTGAAGTAAATAGTTTTGTTAGATTATTAGAATTAGCTTTTGTTATTTGGCCTGATGATAAATATCTTGAAGCTTTAGTTATTTTAAGACCTAAAGCTAAATTAGAACAAGCATTAGAATATAGAAATGCTGATTGGGAAGATAATTACCTTTGTGTTTGGTCTTTAATGACAAATAGACAATTATGGACTTGTGTTGAATGATGATATCCTTTAGGGAGGGACAATAGGAATGATAAAGAAGAATTATTTAAATATATATAAATGTACTGTAAAAAAGAATTATTTATTTAGATAATTTCGGAACTTTTTTTAATTTTTAATACTTTAATATAATGTCAAATTGTTCTTAATGATTTATTAAATTCGTTAAAATTTTTACTCGTTTTTAATTTCAATTGTCATCGTGTTGCGGTTAAATATCACCGTCATGTCTTTTTGGCTGGCGTTGTGCAGAGTTATGCAAAGGTGTGCCGTTTGCGTTGTGACGAATAGGATTTCATATAATGCACATCTTTGATCCCAGAAATGTTATATAAATGTGTATATTGGTTCGGACGTGTTGTTCTCATAAAAGCCGCATTAGTTTTCCTTTTCAAGATGTCATGTTTTTTGTTAATCTTTTCGATCATTTTATTTTTCTAGAGCCCTCCAGTAATGGCCTTTGAAATATTGGACTAATGAACATTGTTTAGTTCAATTCCAAATTTTATTGATTAATGTAACATGTATATTTAATTCCAATCAGACAATCACTTTTAATTATTAATCTTATTGTTTGCTATTACAATTCAGATAGGTACATATCAACTACTAATTACAGTAATTACAGTATGTATTGTTAGTATAATAAAATGTAATTCCTAAAAATATCTTGAGGGTTTTTAGCTTGACAACAAACATCAGTGCAGGAATAGCCGTACCAGTATGATCACCCGAAGTTACCATACTTCCCAGTGATATTTTGCAACCAAAGTAGAATCGCTATGTCGAACGCCTGCTACCATCACATAGGTGTATATTTATGATCGGACTTCGCAGTGATGGTGGGTAGTTAGGCCACTACTATATGACCAATCATGAAGTACTGTACCTTCCATGGAAGGTTTTCATTTAGCATTTTTATCTATAGAGAGAGATGGGGAAAATCAGAAATATTAGTTGGAATGTAAGTGGAAATTTACATTTGGACATAGGCAATTGGACAATATCCAAAAAGGCAGTGTTGTCATTAGAACGTGACATGTCTGTGGACAGGACGAGACGGAATACGTCTGGGACATGTCCAAGAATTTTTTAGCAACGTTCGAGATATTGGGACATTAAAAAAGTCAGGATGTTTAATATAATAATTGATTCAAATTTAATGGATGGACATTGGACAGGACAATCCGACAAGCCTGGGATATGTCATATGTCCAAGAATTTTTAGCAACGTTCGGGATATTGGGACATTAAAAAAGTCAGGATGTTTAATATAATAATTGATTCAAATTTAATGGAATATATCTTATTAGATGAGATGAATCAAATGGTATTTATTTCATCTCTCTAACGTTAATATTGATGCTTGGATGGACATTGGACAGGACAAGTCTGGGACAAGTCCAGGACATTAAAATTTTGATGGAACAGTGTCATGTACAATACTGCCAAAAAGGTATTGGACAAAAATGAACTTTTGTCCCAAAATTTCTAATAATGGACAATCCAAATAACAATTTTTGAACTTGAGAGTGTCCCAATTGTCCCATGTAACAACACTGCCAAAAAGGTATTGGACAAAATGTGACTTTGTCCCAAAATTTCAAATAATGGGGAACCCAAATAACAATTGAACTTGAGAGTGTCCCAATTGTCTCATGTACAACACTGCCAAAAAGGTATTGGACAAAATGGACTTTTGTCCCAAAATTTCAAATAATGGACAAACCAAATATAATTGAACTTGAGAGTGTCCCAATTGTCCCATGTAACAACACTGCCAAAAAGGTATTGGACAAAAAATGGACTTTGTCCCAAATTTCCAAACAATGGACAATCCAAATACAATTGAATATATCTGATTGGTCTAATTCCAATTGTCCAAAATTTTTTTTTTTTGTTTCCAATTCCAACATCGAGGATTGCTTCATAAAAAACGTATCGTTGAGATTTGTGATGTTTTTTTTTATTTTACGTCGTTAAAAAATGTCATATATATCATGTGATCAATCAAAGCACTATGAAAAAAATCATGTGCGAAATTTCTCGCACGTGATTTACTTCCGGGACAAAGTGTCTACGAACTTATTTTTTTTTTTATTAACCATAACACGTATCTATGGTATTCTTAATTTATGGGGTCCCAAAAGATACTGTTTAAAAAAAAAAGTATACAATTAAAAAGAATCTGCCATACTTTTTAAGAATGGTTAACAAAGGGAATATCGGAATTACAATTAAGGCCCGGGATTATAACGTCCCGATGATAATTTTTATCCGTAAATCCCGTATTTAACATTAACATTTGAAAATACTCTTTTTAATTGTTTGTTCATTTAAAACCTTTATGTTAAATCATTAATTTCCGAAAGAGGAATTTATCAAAAAATTAAGTTGCGAACGTGGATCAGAAAAGAAAATCACCACCGCCAAAATAAGATCATTTGTTTGTTACCTTTTTTAACAAAATAATAGGAAAAAATCCTTCCCCCACGTGTACAATTTATAGTACAAATCTGCGTTTCTTGTCTTTTTCAAGTTTCTTTTAATTATTATTAATGAAATTTAGATCAAATAAATCAGGATTTTTTTTTTTTAAAAAAAAAAAGAAAAAAAAAAAAAAAAAAAAAAAAAAAAAAAAAAAAAAAAAAAAAAAAATTTTGAAATAAAAGATGAAATTTTTTTTCTTACGATTCTAAAGTTGAAATGATCAATTGTTTTTTTTTTGAAACTGTACGGTAAATCTTACAATCTAGAATTTAGAATGACGTAATTCGGTAAAAAAACATACCGATAAAAAATATTTCGGATAAAATGGAAAATTAATAGGTAAAATAAGGACCGAACAAGGATATTTTTCCACGGATTCTAGAATCTAGTTATAGAAAATATAATTACACAATTGATTATGTATTTTTGTAAAACCGAAACGTTGTAAAAAAAATTTCCATATTCTATACAAAAAACGGAGTTACTACACCGAAATTCTGCGTGTCAATATCAAATGTTACGTCACCTGCTCTTCGAGAAAAAAAAAAATATTATTAAATAAAAAAAAAAAGCTTGGGGCCTTTGCATTACATGAGGGGGAAGTTGCAGGAAATAATTTATAGATTAATAATACAAAAATTGAATTAAAAAACCGATTATATACCTCAAAATCAACCAAATTTAGCAATATTTTTCTTTATTCTATATCCACTATCCACCATTCCCGCAAAGTTTGGGGGGAAACGAACTATTTTTTTTAAATTATATTAAACAGTTTTAATTAATTTAATTATAAATATATATATTTAATAATATAAACGGAATAATCAATCGTAAATTTAGAAATTATTATAAGAACGTGAACGTATAAGAAGCAATAATAGAACCTAAATCTGTCAATCAACCGTGAAATTAAAATTTTTTGGTTGGTGCATTATCATATTTGACGCGTATAAAATATGAATAAACCTGTAAATAAGAGTAAATATGAATAAAATTGTTAAAAATATGAATAAATTTATCGATTAAGGTTCTCACATGAAACAAAATAAATTTTAAATTAGTTAAAAAAAGGGAATTTTGGAAACAAAGAATCCCTAACGCGTTATACGAATAGAATCGATTCTCATTTAATTAACCAATAAAGGTGAATTTTTTTTTTTTGTAAGATAGAATTAAATATTTAACTTCTTTTTCTTCACATATGTGATGAATTTTTTTATTATACCAGTTATAGTTATATCAGTTATTAGTTATACGTTATACAAGTTGATATACATATATATATTTATATATAATATAAATATATAATATATATTATATATAATAATATATAAATGTATTTTATGAAAATCAAATGAATCTGGTGAACCAGTACCTTGTTTTTATTTTCTTTCAAACACGTTTTATTCGTGTAATTCATAAAGTTAGATTGGGCGCGTTTTATAATCTAAATTAGGGGTTTTATGCTACAATAATATGATAAAGGGCGAAAAGGGTGAAAGGGTACAAAGGCAAAGGGTACAAAGGCAAAGGGCGAAAGGGCGAAAAAAAAAAATAAAAAATAATAATAATAAATAAATTAAAATATCTTTTGATCTAAAAACAACAAAATAATAAAATAATATTGTTATCAAAACAAATGAAATAAAAACGCGTCTAAATATTTTTAGTAAAAGAAATATGTAATCATGATAAAAATCATTTTAAAAAAAAAAACAAAAAAGCAATAGAATCTAAGAAGCCATTATACCGCAGTTTAAATTTTTTTAAATGCAAATTTAATTAAAGCCAGATCCAGATCCAAACATAATTGGTTCATGCACATTTTTGAATTTTACGCACACACAAAATTAAATTATTTATTTCGGAAAAGACCTTAACCGTACGATCACATTCACATTGATTTGATTGATTTACGTGAAGGTCTTACATATTTGGAACCTATCTAACCTACATCTAGTTGATTTACAGCTGATTACAAGACCCTCTCCCTTATCTTAATTAAATATGGAATTATTACAACTCCGATAATAAAAATCCTTTTTTAAAATAAATATTGTTGTAAATAAAATAATGAAATGCACAAATTCTTGTTCTCTACATTTTTCAAATAATAACATGTCTTACATATCTTGGCATAAACGAATTGTTACAAAGGAAAATAAAAACAATATTTCCCTTAGAAGGATATCTAATCTTTTTAACAAATGAAGTTACAAATATATAACTTTTGGGCGTTAATCTTAAAGAATAATATTGTGATTAGAGATCCGAATGTATAACATTCTAAAGCAGGAAGATTACCGTTATTGAGCAATACCTCCTTTTCATTGTGATAATAACGGTGACACTTTCTATAAAAAATGATATCAACGGTATCTAAAAGAAATTCCCAGAATTCCTTATGATTTTTATACACTTTAATAGTTCATTTTACATTTACATTAGATTTTTATGTGTAATCGTGGCGCAGTAACCCTTATAATATATACGCGAATGGAAACGCGTTTTTTTCACAAATGATCATCTTGTATCTCGGATCAAGATTTAACAAAATTAGAAGAAAATGACGTAAATGACGTATATTTAGAGATTTATTACGAATTTTTTTTTTATTATCAAATTATCAAATTATCAATTTTTTTTTATCATGAATTTTTTTTTTTTTGATCATTTTTTTTTTATAAATATTTTTTTTTACCAAACCATAATTAAAAACTAGTTTTTACGCGATCGATCGCAGCGTGTGTAACAATAACAATTAGGTCTGTCATATGTTTTACGTAATACATTACGCTATACAGCTGAAACGTATCGGAATATCCGATTCCATCAATAATTCTATAATGATCAACAAAATCGTTCCACATTTATTACCAAAGAAAAGAAAAAAAGAATTTTGTTCGCAATTTTTTTTTAAAAAAAAATAAAAAACGAAAAAAAAAAAATAAAAAAAATATGAAAAAAAAAATAAAAAGACAGTAAGTCGGAGGACACATAACACAATGGTTTAAAGTTACATGATAAAAATAAACGTGATTGCTTGTGTATTGTTTGTTTATTTTACTTCAACTTCATTTACATATTTACATGTATGTGTATGTGTGTCATGTATGGCGTTCAAAAAGAGGCTTTTTTTTTTCATTTTCTTCCTTTCATCTTATTTTATTCTTATTTTATTTATTTATTTTTATTTTTTTTTTCCTATTTGATATTCTTTTGATATGGAAGATAGGGAGATAAGAATTTGATTCGATTTAAAGAAGACGAAGATCCAAACCCTAATCAAGATTTTAATATTTCTTATACATTGAGCTGCATAATCAAGTATTCAAACGAGGGTATTTGTTATCTTTTCATACATATTTATTTATTTATTTTATAATAAATTCTTGGAAAAAGAAAAATATAATAATAATTGTTTATTTTGTTTTTTTAAAAAAAAATTGAAATTTTGATCTTCATTTGATGCTTTTTTCTCCATCTCTAGAACTTGTAAAAAATCTAAATGAAAAAAAATTATCTTTTAAAAAATAATGATTTACAAAGTACATAAGTTGGTTTTTCTATGTTTTATATGAATCTTCATTGTTATTGGTTTTTTGATAACTCCGAAACAAAAATGATCTTGGTTTTTTTAGGTAAAATTTTACGCGTATATAGAAAAAAGTTGATCTTGTAAATATATGCGAAGATAAATACCGTATTACCTATTTTTTTTTGATTTACCAGTAACGTAGTCACATTTCATGATACAAATAACTTTTTTGCATCAGCCGGTCCCTTTCTTTTTTTTGCACTGACCAATGCTATTTAAAGAAATACGAATATTCCAGGTTCATGTTTTTGACGTGCTCCTTATTATTATAAAAATAGATTATAGAAATGATAGTTGTTTTCAATTAGACTTTCCCAAACTCTCAATGACGTACAAATCCTTCTTTTTTTTCCCTTGCGCCACTTATTTAATGCACATTTGACGCCTTGTGTTATATATTTATAAATTGCCAAGATGTTGGATTAAAAAGGTGTAATTTCGGCGGAAATTCCTATAATATCTATATGTTACAAAGTCATTTATTGGTTCTTTTTTTTTTAAAAAAAAAAATGTACTTAATTTCTTTTTCTAGAATATATTATATATTATATATAATATACATATATATATATGTATTTATTTATTTTATATTTTATTTTATTCTATTCTATTCTATTTTATTTTATTTTATTTTTTAAGAGAAAGAAGAAAAAAAAAAATATTCGGTACCAAATACAATTTTTTCCGTCAGATAATTTGATTGGTCTAAACTTTACTTTCATGTAAAACACTTTTTTAATAATGTCCATAAAAAAAAATCATTTTAATTTTTTTTTTTTAATTCGTAAATGTGATAAATAATTCATCACTCCCTATTAAGCAAAAAAAAAAATGGTACGATCATTTGTTTTACATTATTTATGTAAACTATAAAATATATTATTTATTGAAACACAAATTATCTGGTTTTTTTTTGCCCAACTTGTATGAATTGCATAATATAAATTCAATTAATGTAAAATTCAAGTATGTATATTTTTAAAGTTGGATTAAATTGAATTTTTTTTTTTATTATTATCACAATAAAAAAAAAAAAAAAATCATTTTAATTATTAATTAAATTATAATTATATTATTAATCATTTCTTATCGAAAAGAGAAGAGGTAAAAAAAAAAAAAAATTATATAAATAGTCCCCATCAACCTTAAATTTTTTTCCATGCTTGTGCACTCTCATTTTTTTTTTAAATTATACGATTAACTAATACATAAATAGTTCGAACGTATTATTTTTAGTCAAGTTATTAAAATCTTTTGAAAAACATATCGTTTTTTTTATTACATACATTTTATATATATAATATTTATATATTCCTTTTTTTTTTTACCGCAAAGAGAAAGAAAAAATTCAAAAAAAAAACAAAATAAATTATCATAAATTAAAACAAATTATTATTCTCATCTTTATTAAAACAAAGAAAAGTCGTAAATTTTAAATTCATATTCTAAAAAAAAATTCGTCATATTTTAAAGTCATATTTTTTTTTTAAAAAAAAAACAATCCTTATATTTTTTTAAAAAAAGTCGTATTTTTTTTTCTAAAAAAAATAAAATAAAAAATGTCAAGTGAAGATTTAAATGGTATTAAGAGACGTAGAGTCGCAAGAGCTTGTGATACTTGTCGACGAAAAAAAGTTCGTTGTGATGGTGTACAACCTAATTCTGATCCACCATCTTGTACAAATTGCAAAGCTTATGGTTATGAATGGTAAATATTTTTCCTTATTTTTTATCCCATATTAATGCATCTTAATGCTTTTTTTCGTTAATCTTTTTTTTTTTTTTTTTTTCTCTCTACTCTTTTAGTGCTTTTATTGATGCACCAAAGAAACGTGGTCCTCCAAAAGGTTATATTGAAGCTTTAGAAACTAGACTTCAAAGAATGGAATCAATTCTTGGAGGTTTGGTTCAATCAGGGGATTTACCAGAAGGCACAATCTCTTCAAATCTTGAATGGATTAATGTAAATGAAAGTAATTTTAGATCCGGTCAAGAATCAAATAATACTACTAGTTCTAGATTAAGAAAAACTCCTTCCTTTAATTCTTCATCACTCGGAAGAAGTGGTAGAGCCAATTCTTCAAAAAGTTTAGTATCACATAATTCATATAAAAATAATGGTCAAAGTAGTGATTCAGATGATTCTCTTTCAAGTGATAGTAATGAATATACTGGTTCTCAATATGATTTAAATGATAGTATGGGTCAACTTGCAATGGATGAAACTGGTCATACTAAATATCTTGGTAATAGTTCAGGAGTTTTTTTATTAAAAATTACAAAAAAAATTGCTAATGGACAAATTATTACTGTACCAAGTAATGATTGGAATAATCCTTCTTTAAAACGTATCGGTCCAAATATGGTTATTGAATTTCCTCCAAAAGATTTATGTGATAAATTATTAGATGCTTATTGGAATCAAGTACATCCTTTTATGCCTTTCATTGATAAAGAAGATTTAATGGAAAAATATAATAATTTGGAAGCACATTATTCTTCAATCATTTTATTTTATGCAATATTCGCTTTATCTACAAGATATATTGATGATCCTGCTATAAAATATTATTCTGAAGAATATTCAGGAAGTAGTTTTTATACAAAAGCAAGAGAATTATTAAGAGATGAATTTGATAAACCTTCAATTTCTGTAGTTCAAGCTTTATTATTATTATCAGTACAAATTAGTGGTCAAAAAGATTCTATTACTTGGGTATATATTGGTCTTGCTATAAGAATAGCTCAAGATATGGGTTTACATCGTGATTCTGCTAAATGGAATATTGATGAAAGACAAAGTGAAGTAAGAAGAAGAGTTTGGTGGGCTTGTGTTGTAGTTGATAGATTTTCTAGTGCAGGTTTAGGAAGACCTTTAGCAATAAATGAAGCTGATTGTGATGTTAATTATCCTGTACCAGGAAAAATTCCTTCTGATGATATAGAAACTATTGAAGGTTGGGTTGAATTAATTAAATGTAATTTAATTCTTGGTCGTATACTTAATCATGTTTATGGTATAAAATCTAAATCATCATCATCACAAAATAACATAGAATCAGTTTTAGTTTCTTTAGATAATGAATTAAATGAATGGCGTGATAATTTACCAAAAAAATTTCAATTTGATTCTTCAACTATGCATGGTGGTGATGTTAATACAAATAGAAAAATATATGCTCATTTACTTTATTATACTCAACAAATACTTTTACATCGACCTCATATACGTGGACCAAAATCAAAAGCTCCACCTTCTTCAATTCCTTCATTAACCATTTGTACTATGGCAGCAAATAATATTACTCATGTATTATATCGTGGTTTAAAAGATGGTAGTTTAAAATTATCTGGAATTTATACAATTTATTCATTTCTTACCGCAGCATCTATGCATATTATAAATGCTTTAAGTGGAGATGATAGATTTAGAGAAGTTGCAAAACATGGTTTAAGAATGACATTAAAATGTTTAGATTATATGACAGAATATTGGCAAGTTTCTGATAAATTATCATATTTAATTCGGGATTTATTAAAATCAAAAAATATAGAATTGGAAGGTTATAATGAAATGGGGGGAAATCCAAATCCAAGTCCAACTTGTCAAATAGGTATTTTATCAAAACATGGTAAAGTAGAAGATTTAAAAGAAAGAAACCCTTTCTTATGTCAATTTAAGGAATTAAAAGATGGACAACCCTTACCAAAGATTACCTTTGCCACATCGCATCCAACAAATTCAAGTTCAATTGAACAAAATCAGCAAACGTCACCATACCCGACATTATGGAATTCACCACAACCACATCATCAACATCAACATCATCAACATCAACATCAACAACAACCAAAAAAGAATATTATAAACAATTCGACTTCGATATCTACCCCAGTATTAACATCATCATCAGTGAACAGTCCACAATCAACAACAATGAAATCACCGATGAATGATGCAATGCAATACGAGCAAACTTCATCCCCTGAATCAACTACTTCGACATCATCAGGATTTATGCAATTCACAGAATATTTAACAACAGATAGTGGATTGTTTCCTCAAAATGCCAATACTTTTACTCCAGATTCATCATTATTATTTGAAATGGATGATTCGATGGGTAATAATAATCCATTTTTATCATTACCATCAGCAATTGATTGGAATGATTGGACCGATTGGACTGAATATTTGTTAAGAATGCAAAATTTAAGAAATTCTGTTAATACAACAACACCAACTAGTGTAATGAATAACAATGGAATTTCAACAAATCCAGTAGTTAGTAATCCGAATCTGAATATTCCCCCTATGACAGGTAACACTAATAGCATGGCGTATCAATGAGTTATCATCACTTGAAGTGTTGAACGATAATTCATTATTTTTATCTTGTAAATAATTTATTGTTTTTTTTTTCAAAGACATTGTATTTTCTTTTTTTTTATACATATATTATATATATATTATATATATAGATTAAGAGGGCTACACGGGAAAGTTTTTATCGCGTTAAAAATTATTTTTTTTTTTCTTTGTGATAGTCTATTCTTTCTTATACTTTTAGGATTATATATTGTATTATAATTTTCTTATTTTTTTTTTTTTATTTCGTATATTTTTTTTTTCGTATATTCTCTCTCTTTCTCTCTCTCTCCTAATTTTTTTTTTTTTTTTTTTTTTTTGCGAATTAAATTTTTTTTTTGCGAATTGCGAATTAAATTTTTTTTTTGTGAATTAAAATTAATTAAATTTTAAAACAAATAATTTTTTTTTTATTATCAAATCTGTTATCTAAGCACCATGTATCATGTATGTAATGTGAATGTAAAAAAAAAAAAAAAATTCAATATTTTTTAATTTTATGAAATTTTATTTTAATAAAACTAGTTTCTTTTTCTATCGATCTTAATAAAGAGTAATATTACAATTGTATTCCTACATCAATGTAACTTAAAATAGATTTCTAAAAAGAACATTTTGTTAGTACAGTAATTTTCTAAATTACGTACAAAAACTCTTCTAAACTCCCCAGCAACCCCAGCATATGTAATGAAATGCAACATAATTAACATAAATTCCGCCACGCGATAAAATTTATGCATAATTGATTGGTTTCCACGTGGGGTTTCATTTATTTATTTACTTGCTTTCAGATACTTATAATATGAATGAAAATCTTATTTTGGGATATCGGGATAATTTCGTACCGAATTGTACCGAATTTATCGGTAAAATTTAACCGATGTTATGAAACACATTGATTATAAATCAAAAATTAGTATTGGGAAAAACTTTTTGCCGAATAAAATTGCGCGATCATTCTTGTTCGCAGTATACATAATTAATTTAAACAAAAAAATAAAGCTTCATTCATTAAACAAATCTTTTATTCATGCATTATGATATAGTGGTTTGTACGTTAAGAGATTCTCACTGTAAACAAATTAATTTTTTTTTTTCATCGCATCGTGTGTTAAATTATAATTTACCTTGACCAAATTTTGACTTATTCTACTTATATTACGAGTTTATTAATAAATTATATTATATTAATAATATCTTATTAAATGTAATTTTCATTACGCGTATTATTATTGACTAAAAAAATATGAGATCGTGGCACACTTTTTTACTATAAGTTGATCGATAATATTCTTTAATATGTAATTAATTTATTTTTTTAAATTTTTCTTATGATGAACGTATTCAAATTTTATTCGACGTTAATCATAATCATAAATGGATTTTTATCATGGTTTAATAATTCGTTTTTCATTAATATTTCTTATATTTCTTGAAACTTTTTAATATTATTTTACTTATTATTACTTATTAATATGTAGAATTTCAATTTAATATTGTTCATCACATTCGAATTCCTTTAAACCAAATTTGTATTAACATGTGATCCCGTCATATTGAGTTTTTTGACGTATAATTAATTAGCTTTTTTTGAACGAATAATTGGGATCCGCGAATCACATTTTATCTTATTTAAATTTCGTTGTATTTGAAAATTTTTAACTGCGCCTCTCTCTATAATTAACCGCGCCCATTTGGTTATTATAATTGAGAAGAAATATAATGGCTTAGAATAATAAATAAACCACTACTTAATCTCACATAATTGGATAAGTGGCAATGTAGATGACAAAGTTAAAGATGAGGCTAGGTAAAAGAAATTTTTTTAAATTTTTACCATAATCAATTTGTTAAAAAAATGTAATAAGGCTTGTAATTATGGCTTAATTATGGCTTATTTTAATATTAATACTAAACTATATTTTTTTTTTCGATGGTTTTTTTTCTTGTTTCTAATATAATATCAAAAAAAAAAAAAAAAAAATTCAATTAAAAAATATATATATATTATTTAATAGAGTGTGTATTTCATTATTTTAGATATATTACGATTAAAGAGTATCAAAGAAAATGCCAACTAAAGATAGTGAGAAATCTATAACATTTTCAACAGAAGATCCAAAAAATTGGGAGGATAGAAAGAAATTATATGTTTCATCTATCGCTTCATTCACTATTTCTATTTCTCCAGTATCAATCTCGTAAGTTAATAGTGAAATTATACCAATTTTTTCTGTTCAGATAATGGTGATTAATCACATGTATGTACATATGTTAAAAGAATGTATTATCCTGCTCTTATTGCAATACGTGATTACTTTAATACAACACAATTCATTGTAAATATATCAGGTAAGAAATAATAAAATTAGATCTTTTTTTTTTTTTGTCAGTTGATTTAATTATTTGCAAATGATAGTCGGTCTAATTATACTGTTCACGGGATTAATCGTACGTGTTTTCACTTTATTTCTGATAAAAGTTACCTGAACCATTTTTCATATTTAAATCTTTTTAACAATTATCTTAATTATATAGCCTTTGGTGGTTGGATCTTATGCAGATGTATATGGAAGGAGAAGAGTATATATATTTGTTATGTTTATATTTACACTTTCAAGTATATTATGTGCAATGGCAGAAAATATATGGGTATTAATGGCAATGAGAACATTACAGTCATTTGGATCTTCGGGTGTACAATGTATTTGTGGAGGTATCGCAAATGACATTTTCATTCCAACAGGTAAAAAAAAAGGGAATATTAATATATAATTTATTTTTTTTTTAATCTAAATTTTTTTTTTTTAGAAAGAGAAGAAGCATATAGTAGATTTTTTTTAGGATATCATTTTGGAGAAATAATAGGATCTATAATAGGAGGATTACTTACGGAATATTTAGGATGGCATTCAATATTTTGGTTTCTATCAATATATGGAAGTATTTTATTATTTTTAATAATATGTTTCATTCCAGAAACACTTTATATACCAGATTCATCAACAACAACCATTATTATAAAACAATTTAATCCATTATTACCTTTTAAATTACTTTATTATCCAAATATAACATTAACAATCCTTTATAATACATCAATATGGATAATAATTTATGTATTAGATATTATGATTCCTTTTTCATTTACTAATATTTATAATTTATCTCCTTTATATATTGGTTTAATATTTTTGGCTCGTAAAATTGGAAGTATTATTGGAAATTCTTTTGGAGCTCATTATTCTGATTATTTGATAAACAAATATGAAAAGAAAAAAGGAAAAGAAGAAAGTTATCCTGAATTAAGATTGAAAAGTATTTGGATTGGTGCTATATTAGCAATTATATCATTTTTTATATTTGGTTGGATTTTAGAAAAAAGAGTTTATATAATTTGGCCATTAGTTATTATATTTATAGGTGAATTTGGTATATTATTTTTAGAAACTACAACAATTACTTATTTAACAAATCCTTATCATGAAGAATTAAATACTTCAATACTTGCAATAGGTGAAGCTATAACTGCTTTAATATCAACTATTGTAATAATATTAACTATTCCAATAGAAAATAAGTTTGGTATTGGTTGGTTATTTACTGCTTTAGCTTCTTTAGCATTATTAAGTAATATATTAATAATTTTAGTTTATTTTAAAGGAAGAAAATGGAGAGAAAATCAAAATATAAATAAAGATTTATAAAAAAAAAAAAATCTAAATACTTTAATAATAATAATAATAATAATATAAAAAATAATAATTATAATAATAATTAATTAATTAATTATATATATATATATTTATTTATAATCATTTTTTTTAAAAAAAATATTTAATAATAAAAAAAATTATTAAATAATTTTTATAATTTTATAATATATATTAGAGAAAATTTATTCCTCACCTGGATGATTTCTTGCCTTCTATTATGTAATAAAATTTTGATTGACTGATAAAGCTTTACAATTACATCATGCTAGTCAATTAGTTATTTGTTTACTCCCTTTTTAGTTTCATGTCAAAAATATACATATGGATCATATTTTTTCTTTCTTTTAAATTTCAGGCTCTTTCAGTTTTGTATTCAAAGGTATGTTTTTTTCGTTTCTTTAATTTTCTTTTTTTTTTTTTGCTTTTGCTTCATTTTTACAAACTTTGTTTTATTTTTTTTTATGGAATTTTTTCTTTTTTATCGTCTGTTTTATATTCATTTCCCTTTTATCTTTATCTTTATCCCTATTTGTTTCATTTTCCTTTACATTTTATATCCTTTCATTTTTATTTCCCTTTCATTTTTATTTATGTTTTTTCACTTCATTTTTCCTTTCATTTTTATCTTTGTCTCCTTTATTTTCATTTTTCTTTTTATTTTCTTCCTCCCTTTAGATCCTTAAAACTTGGCTAAAAGAAAAATAAAGGAATAACCAGTTAGTAAAAATAAATTATAAATTAGAAAATGGAAACCGTTGTAAGTTCAGAGCGAGATATAATAAATAAAGATGTAGCGATATTCTACTAATTAGCAGCATAACGCCTTGGAATTCTGGTAATTTTCTGCTGATTAGCAGCATAACGCCTTAGAAATCCTAAACAGAGAAACTCACATGATTGAAAATTTACACGTTATTTCCATAGATCATAATAGTGCATAGACATATATAGTCCTTCGCTTTGCTCTGGATAATAAAAAATGAAAATGAAAAAAATACATTCACCTGAAATCTCAAAATAAAAAAAAAAATAGATCTTTTCAGTTTTATGATCAAGGTATGTTCTTTTTTTTTTATTTACTACTTTTTGATTCTTTTTATTTTTAGGTTTTGTTTTTATTATTTATGTTTAATCTTAATCTTTTTCTTTCATTTTTTTCAGGTTTCAGACTTTTAGATTTTTTCTTTGTTTAAATTTCAGTGACTCCTAAATTTTTCTCTTTTTTAGATTTCTGATTCTCTTTAAGTGAGTAGTTTTATTTCTATTGTATTTTAATTTTTAGTTGTTATTTTCTCGTCTTCATTATTAACAATTTTTCATTTTTATTTTCTTTCATGATTTTTTCATCATTTCATTTTCATTGTTAACTGATTCGATATGTTGAATAAATTAACTATAATTTGCAGTTAGGAAGATTAAGTATGTTTAACTATGACTGAAATCCAATCAAACAAGACATGCTTAAAATAGGGAGTTCGTTTATTGTGTAAAAGGTTATACATTAGTATAGAACTTTATAATTACAAGAATTTAATATGAACTTATTGAAACTAATAGAAACTAATAGAACTAAACTTTTAACAAAAAAAAATACCAACGTTATTTATATAAAAATTACTACATATAAAGATATAATAAATATAAGAAATATAAGAAATATAACTATTGTTGATAAAACAGTATTACGCTAAATTTTATTTATAACTTTACAATAATTATAAAATAAAATAAAACCTAAACTAGTCACATAAAAGAAAACAATATAATACAAGTAAAAAAAAATAATTTATAAAATAAAATACTAATCTAAAATCTATATCTAAGAACCTTTATATATTCCAACCTAAACTCTAAAAAGTAAGTTCCAGATAAACTATTCAGAAAAAAGGGCTTTAAAATTTAAGTTCAAAAGAGCAAAATAGTTCACATTCCCAAACTGTTCATAAACTAAACTCTGAAGAGTAAGTTCCAAGTCAACTATTCAGAAAAAAGGGTTCTAAAATTTAAGTCTAAAAAAGCAAAGTAACTCACATCTAAAGTTGCCTGCCTAAACCTCTCCAAAATTCTACGATTAGTTTCTCCAAGATTTTACTATAGTTTTATTATAGTTTCGGTAAGGTTTTGGCAGTTTCAGCATTTATAATAAGTTTCGTCAGGTTTCGCTTTTCTCTAGAGTTTCGCTAACTTTTTAATATGACTTTCATATAGTTTTGGCAAAGTTTCGCTATTTCAGCATTTCGCCAATTTGCCAAACCCCTCTAGTTTCTCCAGCAACCTTACTCACATCTCTTAACTGTTTGATTAAACAGAAAATCTGAAATCTTGTCCATTCAAGATCCACCTTGATCCATTAGGTGTTAAAGTCAATCTTTAAGTTTTGACGTTAAAGGATGATCCTGTTACAATTGTAAGAAAAAAGCGTCAGCATAAGTAGAAGTATCACAAGAAGGAGAACTGGAAGAGTAATGGTGAGATTTCTTGAATTTGGTAGTAATATTTTGAAATAATTTCTACTTGATAAATGCATCACAGTATAAAGACTAAATATTCTTGTATATGTGATTTTGCAGTCTAAATAATTCAGAATAGATAAAGTGAATAAACTTTTTGGCTGTGTAAAGAGAAGAAAAGATATTAAACAAATCTTTAGGAATTAGACCTCAAACTAAATCAAAAGCCATAGGTGCAAATGAAAGTGGAAGGTTTATTGTAAGAAGAATATCATTCTAAATAGAGAGAGAGTTAAATTCATTTAATAAATAAAGTTTGGAGGAGTTTTTATTACAGACCTTCTTTAATTTCTTCTGAAAATTAATCTTAAAAATTTCTAAGTATTCCATAAACTTAGTTTTAACAGGAAAAACTGTGAAGTCCATAGTATGAGAAGCTTTATATATCCACAGATAAATAGAAGTTTTAGGTATTTAACAGTACAAGAAACAAGTGAAATCTATATTATATAAGTCTGGAGCATGTTGTTTATGTAAACACAAAGACAGAAGTACATCAAAAAGTAATTTTAATCTGAAAATAGCTAAATTATGGTTTTTAAAATAATTAGCAGCACCATAATATATGAAAAAATGGAAAATTTTCAAGTGGCAGGCAGGACCCCGGATATCTAATATAAAGGTCATAATGGACTTTTGGCCAAAAACACCCCTTTTTGCTGAAACTCAAAAAATCGTTTTTTGTAAATATCTCAGCATCCAATAATTCAATTTTAATGAACTTTTTTTTATTTTGTAGCCCTCATTTAGCTCTACAATTTAAAAAAAAGTTCATCAAAATTGGACCACTGGATGCCGAGATATTTACAAAAAACGATTTTTTGAGCCCTTGAAAAATGGGTCAATCTGCCGAAAGTGTGACTTTACAATCGTCTCGCTCCTTTGCTTGCCTCTCACCATGTTCTCCAAGGCGGTAATTTTGCAGGTTTACCTGGAGGGTCCTGCCGTGATCCTATTATTACTCTGGAATCCATCATTCATGATTCGGTAGTCACTAAACAACCCTTATGGATTCTTTCTCAAGACATTTCAAAAGCATTTGATTCTGTGGATTTATCTATGTTGCGTTTTGCTCTCCAACGTTTACGTTTGCCTCAAAATGCTATTCAATTCTTACTCTCTTTATTTATGTCATGTTTTAATCGTGTCATTACTGCACATGGCCCTACTCCACCATTTAGAGTTAGAATTGGAATAGACCAAGGTGAAGTTATCTCTCCGCTTTTATGGGTTATTTATTTAGACCCTTTACTTACAACTCTCAGAAATGAGAAGAAAGACCCTTATTGTTTGGTCTCTCCATTGGCTCCCTGTACTGTTTCATCAAACTCTTGTTCTCCAGATGTTTTAGAAATTAATAATTTGGTGTTCATGGATGATTCTACTTTAATCTCTTCTTCTAAAGATGGAATGAAACATATGTTGTCTATTACTGAAAAATTTTATTGTTTAAACAATACCTCAGCCAATCATAACAAATATGTTTTAGCCACTAATGCAGTCGTTGCTCCTCGAGATTTGTCTCCCATAGCCTTTAATTTGTCGATTTCATCGCTCAACTCCACGCCCAACATTATTGTTACTCCTATTTCTATGTCCTCATCTTTCCGGTTTTTAGGAGTTTGGTTTAATATTAACGGCTCTAGGAACTTTATCCGACAACAACTTAAACGAGAATGTCATTCTTTCTCTGCAATTCTTCGCCCTGCGAAACTGACTGTTCAACAAGTGGTGTATCTTTATAATACTGTTTTGATTCCGAAATTGGACTATCGAATGCAAGTTACACACTTATCTGAGGCTGAATGCTCCACTATTACCTCTTCAGTTCATGCCTTAGTTAAACATAAAGCCAAATTATCACACTCTGTTCCTAATGTGGTGTTATATTTAACACATGCTTTGGGTTTGATCAATTTATTTTCATTTCAACAACAAAGTCATTTTACTAATTTATTTTTGTTAGCAAATTCTTCTTCTGTTTTTATGAAATCATTATTTAATTATAGGTTGCGATTTATTCAATTTTATTGTTTAATTCCTATTTCTCCCTTGATGGTTTTGGATTGGACTTGTTGGTCTTCTCTTATAATTTTTAAACAAGATTATATCGCTAATACTTTAGCTTCTTTGCTCTCAACTCCTTTTCGTTTGTCACGCGCTAATCTATCATCTGTGCTTGATTTAACCTACCCCAATGGCCATACTCCTATTTATCAATGTCTTTCTTTGGATGTATTTAAAGCCAATTTAACAAGACTTCGAAAACGTGGCCTTTTCTATCTTTCGCAACTTTTGACACCTCAAGGAACACATTTGCTCTCTTGGTCTGTCATATATGCCAACTCTGTTCAAAAACGTGGTAATGCCCGTCTTCCCATGTGGTACAAAAATCTCTCTATTAATGTCACGATTCCAGATAAATCTGGTTTGTTAAGGGACCGTTTCTTGATTGAACAACAACCTGTGAGCCTGATTGCAAAAGAACTTGCTCCTTGCATTCCTCCTTCTAGTTATAAGAAAAATTGGATTGTTACGCTGAATGATAATAACCTTCCCTTATTCGGCAAACAGATTCAGTTCCAACCCAAACGCTCCACTTGTACTATTGTACATTGGACTTCAGATTGTCTATCTCGTCCAAGCGATTTAATTACTCTACGACCTTGTCCTGGCTGTAACTTAAATATTAACAAATCTTCCTATTTAAAGAAATCAGTTGCTACTGGTTCTGTTTCCTGCTCTTATTCGGCCTCTCTTCATCAGTCATGGATTTTACCTATGAAGAAATCATCCATTTTGAATCACACATCTAGTTTGACTGCTACGGTGTCGTGGGCAGAAATCATGGACTTTGTTACCGCATCTTGTAATCCTTCAGGTTGCTCGATGCTTGCTGCTGATATTCCCCATACCTCCTTTGATATTATTGATGAGGCTTTGCCTACTCCTCATTTATTTACGGCTGGCGATGTTGCTGCTTCCTCATCGGTCGTGCTTTCTTTAGACTCTCAATATACCTTTTACACTGATGGTTCTCTTATTAATTTAGGAATGTGTGATGTTTCTATGGGATGGGGCTGGGTTCAAATTGTTAAGGATTCTGGCTTTCTCAATTCTATTGCCACTTATAAGCGGGTATTATCTGTGATTGGCCACTTCTCGAGCCGAAGGCCCTTTCTACTATCCATGCAGCTTTATCAGCCCTCTCCTGCCAACTCTGTAGTTCACATTTATACAGACTCACAGTCTTCCATCGAGGGCTTGAAACATTGTTTCTTATCTGATTATTCAGATTCTCGTCTTTATTACAAGACTACCAATTTTGAACTTTGGGCCATCATCCAACAACTGATTGTGGATAAACAACTTTCAGTTTTACCCTTCAAGGTTAAAGCTCACTCTAATTTTTATTGGAATGACTTCGCTGACTCTCTTGCCAATACTGCCCATACATCTGATGATGCTATTCTTATTTCTCGCCTCGATCTTGCCGCGGTTCATGATTATATTATGACTTATGATGACGTAGTCTGTGAATCCAACCCAAGACATCTTTTTAAACAATATCATCAGATGTTGTATATGAAAAATCTTTTAGCCCTTTCTCGCTTTCGTTTCATTTCTCCTTTAACAGATCCATCCCGATACGTGGTTGATTGACTAAATTTTACTTGGCATACGTTAACGTTCCAACCCAAATTTGATAATTCCTTCACTAAGGAAAATGTCTCTAGACATCATACGTTGAAATTTCAACTTTTCCTGGAAGATTTACCTACTTTGGAATCCCTGAAAAGGACACGACCTGATTTATACGTAAAGATTCTAACCTGTCGTTCTTGTGAAGACCGCTTAGAAGATTTTATGCACTTATTTTTATGCAAAAAGCGCCGCGTTAAATTACATCAAATTTTAACGTCATATCTTCACCATCTTATCCAAAAAATTAAAGAAGCGGATGATAATGCCAATTGTGATTACTCTTCTTCAATTAATAGAGTTACTTCCCTCCCTTGCTGGACTTTTTCGTCTAACAACTGGTCTTCCTATAGTCTTGTCCGTGGCTGTTTGCCTACAGCCTTTCTGGAAGTTTTTGAAAACTTAGGTATTCCTCACCTCCAGCGAATGTGGTCGCTGCCATACATAACAATTTTATCAACAAATTCTGTAAACGAATTTGGAATCCACGTTCGTATGATAAAGGATTATGGGAACATACGATGAGCATTTCTCCAAAACTTAAACAATCTTCAAGGCCTAAAGGTTTGCCCAAATCTTCTTATTTACCTTACTCGTCTTTACCACCTCCGACCCATGTTGATTCACGTGACTCTGGAACCGATTGGTTAAAAAACTCGATGCAATATGGATTATCTTGGTTTAATCACATTTCGGGTTTTATGGGTCGTCTAACGGTCTTCTTAATAACCGCTTTTGCAGGATGGAGTGTCGATTTTAATAGTGGGCGCGTCATTCGTTATTTTGTTAGCATAGTTGCTTCTACTTTGGTTGGAATATATCAAGGGAGATCTGGGAAGTGTTAGTATTAACGAATTTTCTTTTGAACTTTCTTTTAATTTTAATTTCTTTCTGGAGATATATAGCTTTGTTTTTAGTTAGTTTTTATTTTATTTTCTTTTTCTTATATGTAATTTTGTAAAGTTTGATAAATAATTAATAAAGATAAAGGCTACTATGCCATGTTTGCCCGAAAGTGTGACTTATGACCTGTTTTGGAGATATCCGGGGTCCTTGGCAGGCCAACAAAATTGGGAAGTAAAATGACTTATACAGTCAAAATAGAAGAGAATGAAAGTAAACTTATTTATATCATATAGTAACAAATTTTTTTAAATTATCATCAATAGGATAATTGTGAAATTTAAGAATAACTTCTATAGTTGAACTGAAAATCGTCAAGTCAGAAGAATAGAAGGAAGAAGAATTAGAGTGATCCTTGACTAATTCATTACTAGCCCAGTTATTCAGGATATTTGTATTATAGGTGGTAACCTTAAATAGATTAATAAATAGATTTTTGCTTTTATAAAAAGAGCAAAAAACTATCCAAAGTAAATGATTCTTCATTTGAAGTTATTTCAATTGGAATGGTATAGAAAGTACTTGCTGTATAAATAAGATAACAGCTTGTAAATTAGTATAAAAAGTGACTGTAGTATTATGAAATAGGATTTCAAGAATAAAAAGAATGGCTTGTAGTTCAATATGGAGGAAGAGCTATGCTAAGGTAATAGTAAAAGAGTGGTAAGACAAGATGTAATCAACTTGCATTCAGTCAAGGCTAAAAGAAACATTAGAAATGCCAAAATTAGAAACTGAGCCATTAGTGTAAAATGCATAATTATTATCTATCATAAGAGTCAGGAAAGATAATGAAAGTTCATTAAATACAGGAGGAATATTAGAATTTTCATCAATAATAAAACCAGAAGAAGAAGAAAACCTATTACAAAAAGAAATTAAAGTAGAAAAAAAATAATAAAAAGAAAAGGATAAAAATAAAAAGTAGATAAACGAGGCAATCTAATTATCCAGTATGTGGTGAAATAAAACTAATACACAGAATTATGAGCATTTTTAATCAAGGTCTTAAAACGTTTAATGCATTTTGTGTTAAATTGACAATCAGAATAAGGGGCGGATAATTATATTTGTTGAATGAAAAGTAAGTCCATTTGAAGGAATAGCAGGAGAAGTGATCTAATGAGAAATAACAGCTTCACCAGAAGCTGAGATTTGTAAAGTGTGACCAATAAGTAAATCAGAAGAGTAAAAAGTAGTTTCGTCAGATGGAGGATCATGAACTTTATTCTTTATTTCCAATACGACATGAGAGTACAGCCATCCAAGTATTTTGCATGGTAGTTGAAGAGGAAAGATTAAATTGCAGAAGAGAAGGAGTAAAGTATAGCAGAAAACGTTCATTTATCCAGTAATTAGGAAGGAGTCAATGAGAAAAAGGCGAGATAACCAATCCAATGAGTGAAGTATACCATAAATATCAGTAACCTTAATTAATTAAAGGATGTTTTATTATTATAAAATTCAGTTTAAACAAAATTATGTTATATTACATTTATTTTCATTTATTTTTCAAATAAATAGGTTTTATTTTTATCACATATATAAATAAAGAGTAATGTATAACTAAAAAAACTAATACAAATAAATAGCCATCTACTTTAATATATAATGAACAGGCAGACAATAGAACATTTGTAAAGCTGATATATATAAATAATATATAATCTTTTACTTTGCTCTAAATAGAACTCTACTTACTTATAATAAAGGTTACCATAAAAAATTGGCCCTTTACTGATAGTTTTTATCTTACTTTTTTTTTAAAATTCTATTGGTTAATTAGTTAAAAAGAAAAAAAATTATAATAATGTAACATAAAATTTCCTTTTATAGTAGAATCTGTGAAGAATTTTATATATGATTTTATTTTAGATCTAAAGGTATAATATGATCTATTAAAAAATATAAATTTTAGGAAATAAAATTTGTGTGCACTCGTGTATGTGTGCACTCCTCCATTTTTGGTAATTTTTATATAGTAAATTTGTCAATTATCAATTATCATGTGACTTTAGTAAAATCCTGATTTTTTTAAATATTTATACTGCAACTTTTATATTATAGAACCTTAAAATTTTATTTATTATGCGTATTTTTGCCCATTCTACAACTTTACTTAATGAGTCATGAAGGGTTTAAAATGTTATTTTTGACTTTTATATATAATATATCCATAGAGATGCATATATACATAAGTGCACATAAATTTTAAACCCTAAATTTTAATATAAATTTATTAATTAGTTTTTTTCACTTTTTAATATTTTTAAAAAATTAAAATTTTTATAAAATTATATAAGTTTTGCTAATTTACCCCCCAGGTTAAATAATCCAAATTAAATTACTTCCCTAAAAATTTTATATTTTATACCAACTAATTTTGACTGGTTAATTTTAATTTATTTTTGTTAAAAATTTGCAACACTTTTATTTGCAATTATTTTTTGTACTATAATGGTTTATTTATTTAGTAATTATAATATATACCGTAAAGTCCCAAATATAAGCAACCTATTTTTGTTATAAGGGTGCTTATATTCAGGTAATTTTAACATTGGGACATAATATAACTCTGGAAAAGAATTTTTAGCTTAAACTTTCAAATAAAAATTAATACATAACGTAATTTTCAATTATTGCGGTTTTGCAATTTTTAAATTTTGTGAAACATTCGTGCACAGCATGACAATCATATCCTTAAAACGCGTTAATTTTTTTAATCAACTTTTAAATAACTTTCTTCAAGTTATCAAAAATGATATTTTTTCATACAAAGAAAAGCTACAATAAATAATGCCACAAGTTGCCAAACACAAACAAATTGTCAAACATAAACGAGTTGTCAAACGTAAAGCCTTCAAAAGTAATGTTAAACGAACTTCATACTCTATTAAACAAAAAGAAGAAGTTGTTAATTACGCAAAAGAGTATGGAAGAAATAGCGTGGCAGCTCACTTTGAAATTAACAAAAGTATGGTTGGACGCTGGGTTAAGGTGAGTATAAACTGGACAGATGAAATAAACAGAAATATTAAGAAAGTTAGTACAGGGCGAAGGGTTTTTTATCCTGAAGTTGAGAAAAAGCTCTATGACTGGATAATTGAACAAAGGAAACAGGGGTTTGCTGTAACCTATTCAATTATACGAGTTAAGATGCTAGAAATTTTGAGAGATCCAGATATTATAGTTCTTTATGGGAATTTAATGAACGATTTTAAGATGTCTAATCGTTGGTTATATGCATTTATGAAGCGGCAAAAATTATCTTTGCGACATCATACAAAGATTTCACAAAAACTTCCACAACAAACTGAACAATTGTTAGAAAGTTTTTATCGATTTGTTACTCGCCTTAGAATTGAAAAATCATATAAGATGTGCAACATCTTTAATATGGATGAGACCCCAGTGTATTTTGACATGGCGGGTAATTTTACTGTCAATTAAATAGGTGAAAAAACCGTTCATATTTGTGGGACAGGTAATGAAAAAAATCGATTCACTGTTGTTCTTACTTGTGCTGCTGGTAAGTACTATAGTAGGTCCTATTACTAGCAAAACAATCTTAAAAAAATTTTTAAAATACAGATGGGACCAAATTGCCACCAATATGTATTTTCAAAGGAAAAAGATTAGGACGTGGTGAACAAATTCCATCTGGTGTGGTGGTTTGGTTCCAAGAGAATAGTTGGATGGATTCAAAATTAATGATTAATTATATTGACTATTTTAACAATAATCGATCTAGAGATCCAACTATGCTTGTTTATAATTCTTTTAGGAGCCATCTTGAAGAATCTGTTAAAGCAAAATTTCATGATAACAATATTGATTTAGCAGTTATTCCAGGTGGGTTGACAAGCATCTGTCAACCACTTGATGTTGCTATAAACAAGCCATTCAAGGACAACCTTCGCAAAGAATGGCACTTGTGGATGGCAAATGATGGTGCTGGAGAAACTACTGCAGGAAACCTTAGACGTGCTAAGTATAGTGCATGGAAAAATATATCTAACGAGACCATAATTAATTCTTTTGTAAGTTGTGGTATAACAGATTCGTTAAATAGTGATCATGAAGAATTAGAAATTTCAGATATTGATGATACTTCGTAAAATTGTAATAGGGATTATTATTAGTTTCGCATTTATTTTTTTACAAACATTTTATATATAATTTTGATAATTCTATGACATTTATGCTTTAATTTCAATAAAATTACCATATAATCAATATATGCCATATCAGCCGATCAAAAAGTCCCCTAATATTTTTTAAGTATGATAATAAACAAAATATGATATAGTATTTTACTAAAAATAGATCATTAATTTGATCAGTGTATTACATTATTAAACGTTAACTGTTAAATTTTGACTATAAAATTCTAAGAATTTACATTCAGCAAGACGCTGATCATTTTTAAGATATACGCGTAAGAATTAATTTTTTTTGAAAAAAATTTACATTTTTTTTTTAAAAAAAAATGGAAACTAATGATGCTCCTTTATCAGTTAAGAAAAAAAGACCTATTGAAATTCATAATTATCCTAAAGAATCTGTTATTCAATATTCCGATTCTGAACGAAGCTATACCTATAATATTATTAAAGAAGGAACTTATCCACCTGCTGCTTATCTCAAATATACAAAAGGTCAAAAAGGGTTTCGAATACCTGATAATTATGAAGTTGAAACTAGTTTGAGAAAGCCTAAAACAAGACAAATAGTTAAATGTATAATCAAATATGTGGAAAAAAAACCGGTTTATTGGGTATACTATGGAGATAAGTTTCAATATCATGTAAAGTCAGAAAAATCAAGCTCAGATGTAGCATGTTTATATGCTAAAGTATGTAATTATTTATTAATAAATCGTAATTAGTAAGTGCTTTATTAATGCAAAGGATAATTTTTATAATAGGCTTTAAATCCTGAAACTAAAACACGCTATTCCGGTCCACATTTTTTTGGTCTTCATTTAGAAATACTTCAACAGACAAGAGATATTTACCGACGAGCAACAGTTTTAAAATCATTTGACAATTTAACTCAAACTGGACAAAATAATCGAGCTAAAAAAATTGCCAAGTCTATATCTGCAATATTTGATCAAGAAACAACTAAATGTTGTCATTTAGATGATGATTCTAATTTAAAATCAATTGAGTTTAGTATCAGAGATAATTCTTTTCACTTTAGTTTTAATGAAGATAACGTTGAAATAAAGCATAAAGCAAGAGCTGCCGTACAAGCATGTGATAAAGGTCAGGTAATACGAGAAGGATATCGAACTTTAGCTTTGATCTACCACGTGAATGGAAAGTTTCTGCAGAAAAGAAAGATATTACATATGAAATGAATGAAATTATACCAATTTCTCTTATAAATATAACACCATCACCATCTGATAATTCTGTAAATTCAGAAATACATATTAATGATGCCGAAATTATTGATAATTTACAACAATCAATTGGAAAAGGAGGGCGACGAGACATTGTTAATATTTTAAGATATTTAATACCAGGTCTTCTTGAAAGAAATGTATTAGACATAACAAATCCTACAATACATTTGCGAATTTCTGGTGATGGGAGAAACGTTGGACGAAAGGTTAAACAGGTCATGGTTACCTGCTCAATTCTTAATGATCTTGATAATATATATCGACCTGAAAATTATTATACCATAATTTTATATTCTGGCATTGAAAAGTATGAGATTTTAAATGTTGTTTTAGAACCACTAATTATGGAATTAAGGAAATTAAAAGAAGAGGGATTTAGAGATAATCAGAATAGAGAATGGAAAGTTGAACTTTATTTTTCATCAGATTGGAAGTTCCTTGCAATTTGTTTAGGATTAAATGCAGCAAATAGTAAGTATTTCTGTCCATGGTGTGAGGTATCTAAAGAAAAACAGGGTGATTTTTCATATGAATAGATAATTAATAAAACTATAGATCAAATTCGTGAAAATTACACATTTTATAAGGGTCATGTTCGACCAGCAATTTTTGATATGATTCCTTTACAAAACTGGGTTCCAGATGAACTGCATATTATGTTGCGTATAACAGATGTTCTTTGGCGGCTTGTGATTGATGAACTCAAATCCAGAAATACTTGGGGAGATAGAGCAAGAAATGTAATAGTTGAAGAAATGAAACGTGTTGATGTTAAATTTCATTTTTGGCTTGAAGTAGGATCGACAAATTGGCAATATACTTCTTTAATGGGGCAAGATAAATTAATTGTACTTCAGCATTTTGATTTAACTAAACTTTTTCCAAATTCACGAGCAACTCAAATCCGAAATTTGTGGGATAATTTTTATTTACTTCATAAAGCAATGAAAGATCAAAAAACTGATGCGAACCAATTTTCTGATGATGCACGTGCATGGTTACACCAATTTTTAGATTCTAATTATTTTTATCAAGCGGGTGATATTACACCTTATATGCATGTATTAGTTTATCACGTTCCAGAAATGATGCGTATTCATCAAAAATTTGGTTTAGCAGCATTTTCTTGTTCGGCAGTTGAAAAAAAAAATCACCAACAAGTTTCTCATTTTTTTAAAAAACAACAAAAGATGGTGGTGTCGGAAAAGGAAGAAAATCTGCAATTGTAAATATTCTTGAATACGAAAATAGAGTTTTATATTTTAATAATCATAATATGGTTGATTTAATTCGATTACCAAAACGTTTGCGTATCAAGTAGTATTTGTAATAGAAATATATGCTTTTTCATTTTTTTTTCAATGTATTATTTACAAATTTCATAATAAAATTTGATCTTATTTTTGCCACTTATATTTACATGATTTTCAACCCTTCTATTTTTAATATAAGTTTTCTATATCTCTCATACGTGAAATTGTAAAGTTTATAAAGATAAATCCTGATGAATATACAATATTTCGTACATCTGATTTTTCTTTTCTTTTCCAGCCAATAATGATTTGTATGGGTTTAAGTTTGCAGATTCGGCGTTTTTTAGCTTTATATATTTTTACTTGATTTTGTTCTTGAAGAGGATCGGGTTCGGACATAAATTTAATTCCAGAAGAGGATCTGGATCATTTGGATTTGATGGTTGTTGATATGATAAAACAAATGTCTTTTGGTGTTGCAAAAAATATTTGACACCCCAATTATCGTCTCCCAATACTTTTGATAATGTAGAATAAGAATTAATACCTTTAAAAATACACTTATAATTTCCTGTTTTTGGATAATAATTATGTATATATCCTTTAAAAACACCAAAAAATTGACTTTCTGTACAACTAATCATAATTCGCACACTCCTAGCATGTTTTGAACTTTGTTTCAGTCTCTCCTTTATATGATAAACCAAAATTCGTCGCGTTTCTTCAATAGCTTTTTCAGGTAAATCGTACGCGGTTGGCTTCATAACATTAGCATCTTTAATTGTTATTTTATGATTAGCTAAACCAGAATGCCTTTTATAGATTTTTCCACATATTTCACATTCAAACTTGTTGCAAAACGTGTTAGTTGATGGTTTAGACATAGGTATGTCGGCAATTGTCTACAAATAAAGTTTTAAAGTTTATTGTTAAACAAATACTATAATATTGGACGCGTTTTTTTAAAATAAAAAAGAAAATTACAATAAAATTTATATTATTTCTTACTCGTAATTTTTGATCGGTTCCTTTTTTTTTTGATCGGTTTAACTTACTTTATTACGTATTAAAATATTTTTTATTCGGGGAGTTGTTAAATTTAGAGGAGACATTTGGGAATCGTCTGTACTTCTAAGCCACTAAAAACATATGATTTAAGTAACACATAACAAAAATGTGGTCCTGCGATCAGGCCCAATTTTTTTGATCAGCCGATATGCATATCGGAATTTTATTTTTTTACAAATTTTTCAAAAGGGTGCTTATATTTGGGTAAAATATAAATTAGGGGTGCTTATATTTGGGGGGTGCTTATATTCAGGACTTTACGGTATATACAAAAAAATACATGACAATAATAAAGCAAATAAAAGAATAAAGCTATAAAATAAAAAATGAAATTCACTTTACAGAAACTTCAAGTTTTCAAACAATATCATTTTGATATTATTTTGATATCAATTCAATATTGATTTAATATTGATATGATATTGAAACAAAATATTATCATTTCAATATCAAAATAATATCAAAATTAAAGATGTGATATGTAATTATTTTTAGAAGGTTGTAAAGTTACAACTATTACAACATACATACAACACTTTTGTTGTAATTACAACACAATATTATAATTATTATATAGTATTATAATTACTACTAGTATTGTAATTATTATATAGTATTGTAATTATTTTCAATTATACAAATATATATTATAATATATTAATCATTTCATTTTATTATGATATTTGTTCTATAAAAACTTAATTTTTATTTTTCAAAAAGAAAATTTTTAAATAATCATAAGTATTGTAATATTACAACATTTTAACTTTAAAAGTAGTAATAGGTTGCAACTCTTATTATTACAACACAAGGTAGTAATTATCAATTACATACTACATCTTTAATCAAAATAGTATCAAAATGATACTAAAATAATAATTGAAATGACATCAAAACAATATATTTAAGTTTAACTTAAAGATGTCATTTCAATATCATTTTAATTATTTTTTTAATATTATTTTGATATTAACTGAATTTAATATTGATTCAATATTAATATGATATCAAAATGATAATACTTTATTTTAATATCACATTTTAAATCAATATCAAAATAATATCAAATAATACCATTAAGATAAACTTAACAATATCAATTCTATATTGATTAAAAATATTAAGTTTTTGTAAAGCATGTAAAAAGTTAAAGAATGAAATGATGATGAAACTTACTATATCATATTAAAATTTATATTTTTTAATAAATCATATTATATATTATTTATATTTTAAATTTTATTTTAATTGGATTTAAATTGGTTGAAATACAAATAATCAATAATTTAAATAATATATAGTCAGTTACTCTTGGAAGATACTTAGTTATATTCAATTTTTACTAAAAGTTATATGAATAAAAAAGCAGTTAAAATTTTATTTGTATAAAAAAATTATAAATTTTTAAGCTTAATATTGGCTAATTTTTGCAAAAACCATAAATTTTAAATTTACTATAAAATTTATTAAATGCCTTTTATTTTTTTAAGTAAACTGATTTCTTATAAAAAATTACATATATTTATAGCATAGCGGACATGCTTTTATCACCTTGCCGATCATTTGTCAATCATATATATATATCATATCACTTCTACTTTGAAGCATCGGGTAAAGCCATAAATGCTCGGGCAAATTATACTAATTGTTTTTTTTTGTCAGTTTAATTTATGAAAAATATACTATAAAAGTATTATGGCAAAAAAAAAATGTATTGCCAAAGTTAGCCTTGAACCAAAATTTCCAATAATTTGATAATTGCCGATCATTTGCCGATCATCTGCTAATCTGATTTTGAAGCTTCGGGCGAAGTCACAGATTTACGGGCGAAACTTGAAATTTTTAAAATATATTATTTAGGTATTCAAGAATCAATGGTTAAAATAAACCAGCAGAATTTTAGATAAACCAAAAGTTATCATTAAAAGAATGTTTATGAATATTATTAAAATATATATTAGGAATATTAGGAAAAAATTTTGGCAAAATTTTATGAACTGTTTAAAGAATTATTTTTTGTTTTATTTATTTAAACAACAAATTTGATCATTAAAAATTGTATTGTTCATTTTTTTATAAATAGTCTTTAAAATTTTGTGAAGAAATACTCATTTTATTAGAATTTAAAAAGTTAGTACTAGTAAAAGTTGCCCAATAATGATGCAATCTTGATAAAATTTAATATGCAGTAAATCTAAATGAATATTAAGCTGTCTGTAGAATTTGAGTATATATTATTATGTAGAATTTTCAACCAAAGCCAATCAATTTAATTATAGTGAAGAGATAAAATTGAATAAATGATCGACAAATGATCATCAAAATTGTGATAAAATAGGGATGTCCGCTATGCTTATATTTATACATTTAAAAATAATATTTATATTTTACTAACAAGTTGCCTCTAAAGGTTGAAATTAAATTAGCTTTAATATAATATTAAAAAAAATATTTAAATAAGTAAAATAAGATTCTAAACAATAAAAATATATTAAAAATTATAATAAATAAGTAAATTGCATATATAACTTTATAAAAAGGTTTTTACATTATTTTTTACTGTAATTTTATTTTTAAAATTATTTAATATTAATATCAAACAAAAGAACAAAGTATTATATTAGCTTTAAAAGTAATGTTATAAATGTGTAATTTACAAAACTTTTTAAATAACTTTGCTTAACTCCAAAACTTAAAAAAAAAAATAATAATTTTCAGAATAATCAATATATCTATATAAACTGAAATGAAATATGAAATACTAATATACTACAAAAAGAATTAAAAATCTAAGGATTAATAGATAAATAAGTTATGTCATACTAAGTGTTACTCATAATTATAATTTTTAAAAATTGCGAGTAATTAGCTGAGTTTATAAATGATCAGAAATTTTCATTTAGTTATTTTCCAGTTTCATATAGATAGCTGGTAAATTACTAATTTTAGTTTAAAATAGTTAAAATAGTTAATATTTAATGAGTGACATGTTCCAGAGGATTACCTTATTATTTTTAACTGTCCATGAAATAAATAATACTAATAAAGTGATTAGCCAATCAAAAGTTGACTGGAATCAAATAAGACTGGTAGATCAGAACAGAAAATGTCTATATGATACCGTCATTAAACTTTTACCATACTGTATTACTACTGACTGTTACTACTGAATACTAATGCCTCCAAAAAAGACCAAAAAAACTGCCAAAAGCGATTTACAAAAAACCTCACAGAAACGAAAATACGTTAAAGATGAAAGTGAGGAAAGTTTACCTGCACCTAAATTGAGTCCTGCTGCATCTAATTTGAGGCATTTGTCTCACATTTTCAGTCAAAGTTCAAATTTTACAGAAGCCTTCCATAATCTTGAGGCTCTTAAGCTAGTTAAATCTAAAACCAACCATTTTGACCTTCCTAGTTCAGCATCTAAATTCTATCCAGATAATTTAAAGTTGCTAAAAATAACTTTTGTAGGGGCTTTAGCTGAAAAGGATGTTATACCTGAAGTTCCAGTTACTCAAATTCAAGGTATAAACTACATTATCACAGCAATCCCCTCAGCAATCCCCTCAGTGAACATAATAATATAATAATTTAAATATTTTCTAGCCATATTTCAAAAATTAGACAAATATCTTCTCCCTACTATTGATTCTGAAACACTTGGAAATCATAAATTCGATGTTACAACTCATACTGACATTACAAGTGAAAAAGTTCAAACATTTGTTACGAAATTGCATGATGTCGTAATAAATGGTGCTCAGCAGATAGGCATGGACGAAACCTTTACTGATACACTTATAGACGATCTACTTCGTATCGTCAAGCTGAATAACTTTCCTTTAATGATCAGGTAAATAACTTTTGTTTGTAATAAATAGATAAATATAATGATCGCTCTTATCGTGCATTCTTAAAATCCAGAAACCACCTGATAAGCAAAATATATATTAAAGGTAGTGGTATTGTGATATCAGACCCTAAATTTGTAATACAAAAGAAGGGAAAACTTTCTCTTCTTGTGGTAGAGGTCTGTGCGTTGACTGTTTGACAAGTTTTTGTTTTGTCCACTCAAGTAACTTTTTTTTTGCAGGATAAGCATCTGAAAAATATCACGTCAGCCACTGATTATGGAGAATCACAGATCGCTGCAGAAATGCTTGCTTGTGGTAGTGAGAATTTACGTTATCTTGGCAAAGATACACATACAGACCAGATAATATTGGCAATGCGTGTAATCTCTACATACGTAACTTTCTATAAAACTGTGATTAAAGCAGAATATTGGAAGGAACTTGATAGCGGGCTACCAAAAAAAGAAGAAGTAGAAATTCAAAGATGGCCTGCTAAGAATGGCTTAAGGGCTGGTTTCGATTTTGCTGAGCCAACTGATAGACAAACTGTATTTGAAATATTGGCCAAAATTCGGGAATCACTTTTAGTAGAATCTAATGATGAAGTTCAGACTGAAGCTGTTACAGCAGGTGTAAGTGGTTCAAACAAATAGTGAATTGTTTGCATATACAGTATGTTAATAATAATCTGAACATCTAATCAAAAATATCATTTTTTAATCTTTAGTCATGTAATCCTTAAATAATATACTGCATATATTAACAATATTAGAAATGTGAATTATATTGTTCCTGCTAATTTTTCATGACAAGATTTGAAGATAGATATGATTTTAAGTAACAAATCACTTTTAGTAAAAAAATTAGAATAAAGACAAAAACTTATTATCATGGTAAATTTATATAAATTTTATATTTATTATTAGGAGCCATGAAAAATATGAAATGTACATTACCGGTGATTACCTGAATCAGTTATTTCTAAATGCAAAGCGTATATTACAAATATGCCTAGAAATATTGTATATGATATTGGTCATTTTGATTTTGATGAACTGATATTTTTTGTTAATGGCTAAATAATTGATATTTTTTTATCAGCTAAATATCAAATATATTTGCAATCATATAGACTATAAACTAGAAAACGGGAACCCGTTGTAAGTCCAGAGCAAAAAACAAATTTGCGATTTCATTGGGCGACGATCACGTGGCAGACAGAGAAATTCACGTGATCAATTTTGTATTCGCTCTGGACAATTAATCCTTTTAATAAGTTTTACAGTTTAAATATATTTTCATAATACTCTTACATTAATAATAGTATGATTTTGCATAACTCAATAACCTAGTTATTGGTTGGTGGATAAAATATTGTGTCACCCCTTCAGGATGACGATTATTTTAAGATCCTGAATAGCTTTAAAACAAGTCATAAGATTTAGTACATATTTTTAATAGTAAAGTGAATAATAATACAAGTTAATATACAAAATATAAATTAAGTCTTATTTTACTACTATTTCATTATTTTGAGTAATTTTCTTCAAATTTATTGCCATCATTATCTATATCATCACTCATAACACTTGAAGCAACAGAATGCATACTTGCATCACTTTTTCTTCTTCCACTATTCCATACTGAACTCTTATTTTGTTTTGGTTTGGAAAAAAAATTTCCCAAACTATTTCCAATATTAGAATTCCAAGACCTACAAAATTGCAAATTTTTAAAGAAATTGTTGAATTATATATATCATTACTACAATAGTATTTACCTTGTACTTCTAACAGAATGAGAATCATTATCACGAGAATAATAATAAGCACAATCTTGCCTAAATATTCTAATTATTCCAGAATAATCAGCACAAACAATAATATTACCATCAGGATAAGTTTGAGTAGGAACATTATTATTATTAGCATTATTGTTTGTTTCATTATATGTATTTGTAAAAATTGGATCGCCACATAATGCAATCAATTGTTTTGTTCTTGTTGGTGCGAATATTGCTACCGTTACAATTGCGGAATGAGCTATAATCATAAAATTATTTAATTAAATTTACAATAGAAATTCTTAAATAAATGACTTCAAATATTTACCTTCAAAACTTTCATAACCAATTTTATCCTTTTTAAGCCAATTATTTCCACCACTATTTCCGTATTGAGCATTTAATTGTGATTGATTTGCGTTTAATATATATACGTGCCTATCTTCTGATCCACTTATAATGTATCTTCCATCATCACTATTGATAGTTAGTTTATTAATACCAAAGTAAAATCTATTTATAATCGGCTATTGATTCATACCTGAATGTAGCGCGAATTTGGCTACATGTATTTTCATAACCTTTATATTTACATTCCAATGATTTATCTCTCATATTGTACAATCGAATTCTTGAGTCATTAGAACTGATCAACAGCTATAAAAATTATATATAAATAAAATTTTTTATTCTTTTAATATAAAAACTAATTTACTCACTTTATCTTGACCCGGTTTGGTTCCTGGCATAGCTTCGATTCCGGTAATTTTCTTCCCTTGAGAATTTTTCCCACGAGAACTTTTTACATGAATTTGTGTATTATATTTTAATCCATCAGTTTCATAAAATAAACATAATCCCGAAAAACTTCCTGCTACACTCATTTTACCATCAAGTGTAAATCCTACTGCTGTTATTAGTTGTTGGTTTGGAACTTCATTCCAATGTGCTACTCTTTTCTCTGGAATATTCCAAAGTCTTAATTTACAATCCAATGATCCTGATAAAAAAAACCTATCGTCCTGAAGGAAAACGTAATATTTATTAGATATTGTATTTTAAAAAATAAAAACTAAAATATGGTAAATTACTTTTGGGTGAAATGCAATTGCCGTTACGAAATCCGTATGTTGAAAACAACATAAACATTCTTTTCGTGTAATATGCCATAGTCTGTACAAAATAAAATAAAATAAAGTAAAGTAAAATAAATACAATTAAAATTGAGGAGCTAAAAACTTCTTAAAGATTTACCTCACAGTTTTATCCATTGATGAGGAAAGTAAGAAATCATTTTTACTCCAACTTAAATCCAAAACATCAGCAGTATGACCAAGATATTCATATAATGGTTTGTCTCTGAATACTGGAGCTCCCAGTTTAGATCCTTTTGATCCTTCATAAACACTTGTTCCATTTCCCTCCAGAAAATGTTCCCGTTCTTCGTCACTCGATATAACAGCCCAAACTCTAACAACTGTATCTTGTCCCCCTGTTGCTAAGAATTTTCCATCTTTACTAAATTTCATTGTCCAAATTGCTCCTGATGTTTCATTTTGTGTTGCAAGACATAGTTCTTGTGCAAGAAATAATTTATCAAATTCTTTGAAATGTTTATGCCGTGTTTTAACCTAAAAAATCGCACTGTAAAATTAATTATTCTTTTTTAAACAAATTTCTAAATAAAGTACCTTTATATAACGTGGTTGTGCTCGACCAAAATCACTACCAGGTGTTTCGGTGCCAAATACAGGTGCATTATTTCCTGTCACGCCTTCTTCTTCTTCTTCTATTATATCATCTTCATCTTTTCCGGCATTCGATGACGTTCGCTTCTTTATACGATTAAGAAATTTTGATCGCCTTTTATTACCAAGTTTTTTTTTTTTAATTAATAAAATTAATAATTGAATTATTTGAATTACAAAACTTTTTAAATAGTCTTAACCTACTTGTTATAAGATCTCACGTCCTGATATTTCCCACTTTTTCCACCTTCATCATCACTATCATCTTTTCTTTTATGTTCATATTGATATTCATTAAGTGACCCCGATCTTTTCAAAATATGAAAAGAAAGTGGATCAATATTCCCATTATTTGACTTTTTAATTTCTTCTTCTAAATATGATGCAGGTATATTTTTTCCTGTATCCAAATCTTTAACATAAACTGTTACATCTATTGGTTCATTGTTATCAGAACTATTATTTGTTATAGAATCCTTATTATCATTTTGCGGGATATCAGTGTTTACTGATGATGCATCGTCACTTTCGATAAGTTGTTTATCATTATATTCATCATCGCCGTCACCATTTGACATGTCTGTAATTGAAATTTCTGGAACAGCTGAAAACTCATCTTTTGGAATATCCCGGGAATTATTTTGTGACGTCAATTCTTTATTATCTGACGATGATGAGAACATTGACACAATTCCACCAGCATTTCTTGCTAGAGAAGATAATATTGCAGTAGAATATCGATATGACGTTGGTTTTCCTTCAACATCCTCTACAAATGTATCTGATGCATCTACAAATGCATCAGCGTCACTTTCATTATCGGAACGATCGGATGCCATGACAAAGGATTTGAAGTTGTTGAATGACTTTTAATAAATATTCGTTAAAATAAATATGCTTAATTGTATTTTGTTACATTTATATACTAGTGTCAAAAACGTCACACGTTCAGTAAAATAGAATACAAATTTTAAAGGAAAAGTAAAAAAAAAGGTTTGTACTAAAAAAAAATTTACTAATAAAGTTGATATCATAGTAATGACGCTATTTCTTATTTTGATTTATTTTCACAGGCAGCCAATAAAAAATTTTATGGTAGATAATCTTACATGGGTAAATAAGTTTTGCAAACTTCTATATTAGGAAATATACAATATGAAACTCGGGGAATTTAATAACTTGCCCTTTATTAAATTACTTATCATTTATGATAAGCAGAATTGTCTAATTTTCAAAATAAATAATTAATAAAAAATATAAATTATACATAATATACATATATCACAAAAAAAAAAAAAAATTCATTTACATCATTACAATATGGACAATCTCCCCTTAGTCTATTAAAGGTTTGTGTTGTTGAAGGAATAGCGCGAAGCCACTTTGATGATAAAGAAAATTATACAATATATTAGTGCATGTTTATTTTACTTTAAAAATTAAAATACTCACTTCATATAAGCAAACTTGATGAAATGGTTGACCGCATTTAGCATTGCTACAAGTTTGATCTGGGATTACATCATCCAAGCGATAAGCGTAACAAATTCCACACGCGACGTTAAAATCTGAACTTTCTTCAGGAGAAGGAAAATTAATTTCTAATATTTTCTCAAGATTTTGACGTATAGAAAGTAAAAGATCCCAGTTGTTAAAATTCTTCGCAATATTAGTTCTAAGCGGTGTAATAAAACTTTCTGCGCCGAATAAAGTATAATCACATAACTTTTTTGGATTAAATTCATCCAACTTAATAAATAAAGAACAATGATTTCCTAACGCTATTCTTCGTGACATATCGCTACGTTTTGGTTTATCGGGTTCTAGTACCCATGTATTTGCATCAATGTCATCAAGCATTGACCAAACTTCCTGAAATTTTTCAACCTCCTAATTTAAAACGAATGAGGTTAAATATTTTGCGGGTGTAAAAATTTAAGTATTATTAGGCCAAATAAATAAGATAGTTAGTTTCTCATCAGGAAAAAATATCGAAAATTGACTTGCAGTTCGGGAAAATTAATTTTTAAAAGATAAGATTTAACCGATTTCTAAAAGATGAGGACAAAATCTGCATCATATGAAAATTTCATGACAAATACGACCTGATCTATGATGAGAAACTAGTTATTTTATTTATCTGAGATTTAGCTTACCTTTGAATAAAAAGAGATTATATCATTGAAGTTTATTGTTGGATTTGACATTTTAGATGCAGAAGATGGAAGATCTATCTGTACGGTAAGTGGTGTTTGTGGATAAGAAAACGACAAGGAAATGTAAATTTTATGTTTTCGACCTGATGAATCGCTATATAAAAGGGAACGTTTGATTACGATAAATACATAAAAAAAAAAGAACTTTATAAACTTAGAATAAAAATTCCTATACTTCAAGATTAAAGTTAGGGATTTAAGCGAAGGATCAATAGATTCTAATTTATCCCATCCAACAGTATCTAATTCTGACAAGAGTTTTGAATAATAACTCTCATCTGGCATAGGTTCACGCTTTTCTTTTGTTATAATACGTTCCTAATGGATTAAATAATATTTTAAATTATAGTCATATTTGTTTAAAACAATTATAATTACTCAACAAGTAAATCTTTAAGATCCACGAAGAACTCAGTCAAACTAGAACATTGTTCAAGGCGCTACTGATGTAAAAAGACTATTTTAATGTTATTAAAAAAATTTACCAATAAAACGTAAAAACACTTCTTTTTTCACCTGTTTTAAAGCTTTTTCATGGCCAAAAAGTAATCTCTTAAGTTCTGGACTACCATGTAATTTTGCATTTTTTAATGTTTTAACATTTTCCAATTGTATTTCGAAGGGAAGTTCTTGTCCCTAGAAATTGGATTTCGTTAAAACGTAAACAAACAAAATATTTTGTTTTATATACGGAAATTTTAAAGCATGATTACTTTGATGGTAATGAAACCTCTATAAGACAGCCCATCAACGTCTGCAAGAGCAAGAAGAGGAAAAATTTGTGTTTCCATAGTGTAAGATATCAGTTGAAAAATAATCTTGAGAAACTGTACATCATTTTGTTATCACCAAATCACAGCAAAATCGATTTGGATTGGGTTAGATCAAGTCGATCATTATTTAGTTAATCCAAAAATCCGCTGTTAACTATGTAAATCAAAACTATTGGCTGATGAAATTATCAACAACCGAACAACAAAAATATGGCTTTTTTTAATATATCTAGTGTCTAGTAAAGTTTTCCCTAAAAAAGTTTATGGTATTGCTTATTTGCCATTTTTAAAAAAGCAAAATATTTTATTATATGAAAATAAGGTGACCAATGTGATTAAAGTACTCAATTTTGATTTTGATCATATGATAAGATAAAGAGATTGATGAATTAGTAAAGTACTTGCAAAAAAAACATGGTTTTTATTATAGTAAAACTTGTTAACTTCAATCCAGAGTTGACAGTCTAGTATATGAAAATATAGGTTAAAACTAGGGATGTTAGTTTGCTTAACGGTTCAGTTTGAGTTCAGCTCAATACAACTTTGAGTCTAAAGCAAATTTAAACAAGCTAAAGCAATTTTAAAAAAACAAGTTGATCAATTGAGCTTAATTATGAATTAAGCACAGCTGTTAGACTAGATTTTCTTAAATAGCTTAAATGATTTATTAAATTCTGATATTGATTTATTTTCTTATTTATTTTCTGAATAATTTTTACTTCATACTATGTTTTTAGGCAAAGGCTTACTTTGATGATAATCTGTTATTGTATATTTTGTAACTGAAAACATTTATTTGCTCACTAAATACACTTCAGTTGTTACCCATAATCTAAGCTCATACTAATAAAATGCTAAACAAGCTTGAAGCACATTTTGAAGCACATATTAAAAAGTTTGAAAAAGCTTGTGCTCAAACTCTGTTTAATGTGCTTTGTTGAAGCAATTTAACATCCCTAGTTAAAATAGGTTATAAACACCAGTTGAACAATATCAAATCAGAAACCAATCAGGTGACTGAATTCCATCCAATTAGTCCCTATTTTTTTTCAATTTTCATCAATCAGAAAACCTAATTACTGCCAAAAAATGGCACAAAAAAAGGATACTTGGATTTTAATCAGAATATTCAATAGAGTACAATCAGGTATTAATAGTTACCAATAGGATATTTACTATTTAACATATTAGTATACCAATTGATAACTTTTTGATTAAATATCAATATACTGATTGATTACTTTTCAATTAATTTATAACAATGCATTTTTATTTAAAATTATTTAAAACTTACATTAAAATTACAAAAATCAGAAATACTAATTACTAAATTATTTACATTATTTGATAATTCTATATATATTTACAGGACTCTGATGAATAATACCAATATAACTCACAAACAGGTTTGTGTAGAGTTTATATGAAATTACTTTTTAAATCCATAAATTGAGTTTGCGTAGATCGGTCAATTTTGGGATAACTCACATATCACGTTTGCGTAAAGTTTATAAATATATTGTATTATATGTTGATCAATTGTATAATGATAGTAGTATAAAAATTAAGTTGCACAACACCATTAAGGATGAGTCCGTAATATATTTCTAAAATTTGCAATATTACGGATTTTGGTAATTAATTATATATAGTAACAAAAAGTAATGCATTTTGCATTATTTTAACAAACTGCACTACTTTAACAAAAAATGGTGAATTTCGCACCATTTTATTAATATTTTAATAGAAAAAAGTGTGAAATGCACAATTTTAATAAATAATTAGTGAGTTTCATATCATTTTATTAATATTTTAATATAAAAAAGTGCAAAACGCACCTTTTTAACAAAAAATGGAGAGTTTTGCACCATTTTATTAATATTTTAATAGAAAAAGTGTGAATAAATACACCATTTTAACAAATAAATGGAAAGTTTTGTACCATTTTATTAATATTTTAATAGAAAAAGTGCAAAATGCATCATTTTAATGAATAAATGGAAAGTTTTGCACCATTTTATTAATATTTTAATATAAAAAAGTGCAAAACACACTATTTTAATATAAAATGGTGAGTTTTGCATAATTTTATTAATATTTTAATAGAAAAAATGTGAAATGAATTATATTAGTAACAAAAATTTTTTTGAACTAAGATTTGGATTTACGTAGCATTACTATGAAAAAAAAGTTGCATAGAGTTAATAGTAAATGCATGCCGATCATTTGTGAGTTATATAGCATAGCGGACATCCCTATTTTATCACAATTTTGTTGATCATTTGTTGATCATTTGTGTGATCTTATCACATAATACAAGTGCTGTCCGTTATTTATCAACAAATAACAGGGAAAAATTTTAGTTAATATACATGGCAAAATAAAATAAAATAAATAATTTACTTTTATATTTTCAAGATCTAAATAAAAAGATTTTGTTTTTTTATTAAAAGTCCATTAATAACAAATAATTAGCTAAATTCTCTATAAGTAAAAAACCTGTATTATAGGCTGAAACCCTGTATTATTTTTTTTGTAAATTATATATGATAAAAGGAATGTTTATGCAAAGTTTTAAGTTTTGGCCTTGCATATTCGGCTCTGGCCATCAATTTTTGTCCAGTGATCAGCCAAAATTTCAAATTATCACATATTAATAATATAGTATACAAAAATTAAAGAATTTATACGTAAAAGATAAAAAGCCTTCTATTATATAACTAATTTATTAAAACTCTAAACCAGTTTCCTATCTATAAGATTACTCCTATACCCTACTATTACCTTATAAAATTCACTTATATCCTTCAATAATAGTTATTGAATTATATAGAATCACTATTTCATAAGGCTTAAGTAAATACTTTTACTAAAAAAAATAAGAAAGATTATATTATATTTGTATATTTTTGTATTATTATATACCTTCCAAAATACTCTGTTTTATATCTTATATTTAATAAATACTATTTATAAATATTTAATAAATACTTTGATAAACATTATAATGGAAGGTTAAGATCGTTCCTAAAAAAAATTTGAAAATGGATCATTAGTAATATTTACTAATATTTCTAATTTAAAAAATTTTTCCTTCCCCTTCTTTTCTATTTACCTTCTGAAATATTTCATTAGTTCTGAAGTGTCTTAAGAGTCCTACAATAAAAAAAAGTAATGGAACATTAGTAATGTTAACTAATATTTCTAATTTAAAAAAATATATCCTTATCCTCCTTTTTATTTACTTTCTACGATGTTTTATTTTACAAAGATATAATGAAAATTTTACTTTGATTTTTTAAATGTGTTATGTATTTTATAAGTGATATGACTCAATATAATTAATAAAAAAAATTAATTGTTTTAACATTTTAAGAAAATATACTTAAAGTTCTTTAAACAATCAAATAAAATGAATTATAATATTTATTAATATATATTAATAAAAAATTACTAAAAACACTATAAATTATTAAATCAGCTATAAATTGCTATAATTTTATTATATTCATAAAATAGTTAAAACTAACTATTATTCTGGTTTAAATCCTATAGTAATGCAAGTATTAAACAATTTGCAATATAAGTATAATGGTAAAATATCAGGAATAATGTGATATTTTTATATTTGTTATTTATTTAAGAAACTTTTTAAATATATTCTAAAATATTTTTTGAAGAATAGATTTAAAATTTGTTTACTTGCCAGTATTTTATACTATTAATATAAAAAATCAAAAAAAAATTTAATTTTTTTACTTATTAGTTCTATATTAAAAGAGATTTAAATTCATCTAAAAGAAAGAAAAGAAAATAAAAATAGTAATGATCATTAATATAAAAAAAATTGATTCTTTTTACTTATCAGCAGTTTTATGTTTAGAAAAATTCAAAAAAAAATACCTAAAAAATAAAAAAAAATAAACAATTAGTAAAAATAAAAAAAGGTTGATTTTTTTTTTTACTTGTTAAAAGTCTCTATTTTAAAAAAGAAAAAAAATGAAATATTAATTAATATTTAATGTTTTATTGAAATTAACACATATTTTATAAATTTACATATATTATTATCCTGTCAATGATTAAAGCTAACTGAAAAATTTCAACACTTTAACAGGTTAATTAGAGTTTAACTTAATAGGAGAACTTTAAGTTGATTGCGTGAAATAACATTGGATATTCAGTTAAAAAAAATAGGTTTTTATCAAAATAATGTAAAATTTTAGATACAACAAAAAATATAGATAATCTCTTAGTTGCAAAATTAACTATTTTGAATTATATTACTGGGAATAATACTCTTTTCATATAATTCGAAAACTACAATATGATTCTCAACTATCCATAAAGACTAACTGTAAAACTAACAAGCTATTCCTTCAATTTGGTAAAATCCTATTACTATTTATAATAAAATAAAAATTAAGAATATTTAATAAAATAAATAAATATAATAAATAAATAAAATAAATGAGATAAAATAAATATATCAAATAAATAAAATATAACAAATAAAATAAATAAAATTAATAAAATAAATAAATCAAATATATTAAATTTATCAGATTTATCAGATTTATCAAATAAATCAAGAAAATCAAGAAAATTGAAAAAATCAAGTGATATCTATAAAATTGATCTACATAAAAATTACTGCACCACATTTCTACTTTAACAGTATTATGTATAGAAGAATAAGAGATTAAAAAGAAAGTAAAAAGAAGTAAAGAATATATATTTGGAAAAAAAATTGATAATTAATTAATATTATATTATATAATAAAAATTTCTTAATAAAAATTTTTAAGGATTTAATAATTTATAAAATTCTTAAAGATCTTTATAATTTATTGAAAGATTTTTAAAGAATCTACAAATTATCAGATTTTTAAAAATTCTAAAATATTTTAAAAAATTCTTAGGGATTTACATTCAAAAAAAATTACTGATGTGTATATTTCTAAAGAATATTATCAGTTTATTATCTCAAAATAATTACTAAAAATCAATAATATAATTAATATAACTATAAATTACTTGGAATATTTTTACTTATTCTTTTGGATATTATCAATAATAATTAAGATGATATTTGTAGACAGGTAATCTCACTAGATCCAGTATTTATATATTTATAACAGCTTATAACCTTGATCAATTAATTGAGTAAAATAATGGTCAGTAGTGATAATAGTAATATCAATAAAAGGGTTGATCACCCTTGGCTCATTGGTTAGTCCGTGAGCCCCTTGTGAAGCCTGAGTATATGGTAAGGTCGCAGGTTCAATTCCACCGATCACGGAAATAAAAGAATTTTACTGCAGATACTACTACCAATAGTGTGAAGGTACAGAGATTAGACTGCATCATAGTGAATTAGTATGTACTGGTTGGCGTCAACAAAGGGTCATGGTGTCCTCCTAGCGTTCCCTATGAGGCCATTGAGAAGCCTATTGTCCTATCTGGATAGTCACTGCTTGCATACCATCTGGGTAAGCTCATGTCTTGGTGGTCACTCTATGATACCACTAAGGGTGTGGTAAACTTTACTGTGAGGTTTACTACGCTAGATGGTCCTCATAGATGATAAAGTCTTAAGTGCAATGTTTTAGCAATAGTTTACCTTCTAATAGGTTTAGACTGATTGGAGACGTTCGTAGACTCACAGGTATATAAGGTTCTAAGGTAAGGTTCGATTCCTCAGTGAATTTGACGTACTGGCGATGATGCAATAAGCTGGGTTGACTTATAATAAAGGGATGATCCCAGTACCCTTAGCAGCTTACTGTCCTGGTAGTCATTACTATACTACCAGAGGATTTACAACTATGGTAGGCTGGTATGGTAATCGCGCCTGTAGTAAAAGGGGCTTTGGTGGGCGCCATATTAGTAGTCTTAAGATTGCAGCACCTTCTGCCTAACCATCATGAAAGGATTTTTAGATGTCTGCTCCGTTATATCTGCCGTACGTGGATGGTTGTTCGCTTGACAGCGCTGGTGGGTAGCGTAAGCTGTGTCATGCCAAATCCTGCTGTAAGATCCAGTACGTATTGTGGGTATAAACTTGGGTTGTCTTTTCGGTGTGGTATATAGGGAGTAGAAGGGATGAACGTCCAGTTCTTACAAATAATTAAAGTAGGTTGTTTGGTTATCGTCAGCGAGCGGTAGGAGTGCATTACCGCAACTGGTGTTGTAGTACTCCCTCCATGTATTTCTGGTGGGTCGGCTATACTGATGTCTTCAAAACATAAAAAAAAAAAAAAAAAAAGTAATATCAATAAAATATTCAAATTATTCAAGAAATATGGCAAATTATAAAGTAACAAGGATCTTGTTTTGGGAAAAACAAATAAAAAAAAGAAATTTTAATCGGAAAAAAATATTACAAATCATATAACAAATCTGCAATTTGATAGATAAGTATTATCATAGATTATTACCAGCTAGCCCAATAGTTATATTAAAATTACAAGATCATTTTACTACTTAAATTCAAAATATCAGTATATCATATATAATGTTTAAAAGTAAAATAAAAATCTAATTGATGAGAATAACTTGTGTAGTGCTAATTTGATTACATTTCAGGTTTTAAATGTTTCTTTTGCACAAGTTAAGAAAGTACAAGTAGGATTTTACTTACTTATAATAAAGATTACTGTAGATAATTGGCCCTTTACTAATAATTTTTACCTTACTTTTTTCTTAAATTCTATTGGTTAATTAGCTAAAAAGAAAAAAAAATCATAACAATATAACATAAAATTTCTTTTTATAGTAGGATCTGCAAAGAATTTTATATATAATTTTTACCTTAGGCTTGGAGGTGACCTATCTTATAAGTAAGCGGGATCCTGTACAAGTATACTTGAGTATATATTGCAAACAAATTAATAGTAAACTGAATAGTTCTAAGGCTTTTCAGTGCAATTTGTGCAAGGTGGAGATGGATTGGATGCAAATAAGATGAAGAATATCTTACTTATTAAATTGTTAATAAAAGGAACTTGAACCCATATGGAATACAATATGACTAATACTGTTTATTCATGTTGGATTCAATTTCAAAGGATTAGATCCAAATGGAATGCATCATTGTTATTTTCTATTTATACAGCCAATAGACCATAAAATAATGGTAAATTTTGTATAAAAGCTATTAATATTATTAGATGGTAATGATTTAATTAACTTTTAAAATTTTGAATATAAGTCAAATTTAAAGAATTCCCAAAAGGATGATATAAATCAAATTTGTAAGAATGGAAACATCCATGTGAATTAACTTTTTTCTTGATAAATATATTGCTTGAGAATTTCAATCTTTGACATGATTAATAGAAAAGATAGTAAAGATTAAATATATTTAAAAATATTAGAGAATTAATTTTGGAAGTAGTTCATAAAATATATAAGCATATATAACTCTGTTTCTGAGAAGCATGAAAATAGAAAAAAGTGAAGATTTCATATTTCGCTAGTAATAATTGCATAATTCAATTAATTGTTAAACATAAATATTTTGTAATAATTAAAATCCTCTTAAACTCCCATCTCTCCCAGCTGCATATATAAACTTCCCATTATTTATTTCTCGAATAGAATATATTGGATCCACATCAAAACCGATAAATTCTTGTGACGCTTGAGAGATATTGCTTGTCAAGACGGTCGGAATTTGGAATGCAGAACCGTCACCTACAAAATTCAAAGTTACTGTCAATCACACACCAATATGCACATATGTATATTAAACGTACCTTGACCAATTAAAAGGTCACCCGTCTCTTCGATGAAAACCAAATCATAGATTGCTGAATCATTTCTTTGAATTGCAAACAGATCTCTACTAAAAATGAAAAATATATAAGTAATATTTATAAATTATCAAATATAGTAATGTTTACGATTATAATATATACTTTATATTCCGAATATCAAAAACTTCAATAACCCCTTCAGCAGATCCGACAGCGAAAAGGTTATGTTTGGATGAATAGGCGCAAGAGTGCAAAGGTACATTTCGATACGACTTTGTGGTGAATGCCTAAAAAACAAATTTGATTACGACATTTACATTCATAATAAGAAAACAGTATCAAAATATATACATACCTCTTCCTTGCTCATTAGATCAATTCCATTAATACTACCATCTTCTAACACGCATATTACGAGCTTATCATCTGTTGCTACCTCACGTGAATCTAAAAAAGAATAAAATTAAATAGAATAAAATATACGAGAAAATAATTTATTCGCAACGTCATAACTTCTTGATCTTACCCATTTCACTGTTAGATTTTCTTTCGATAATGGATTCAGAAGGAAACAATCCTATAGCAATCTTATTGACAGCACAGGTATAATTTCCCATAGTACGTATAATACTAGACGAACCTCAATTATTTACAAAATATTAAACACTCTGACTTGGAAGGCAAATTCGAAATTAGAGGAAAAATATTATCGTATAAATACCACATTCCCATAATCGAATAGTCCCATCTCGTGCTGAGGCTGTTCATTGAATTAATATAATATTAATATCAACTTTTTAAATACGATATAACGAAAAAATAAACTTACACAGAACATTTCTGCCCTTGTCTATTATGGCTGAGTCGGTCACCCCTTTAGTGTGTCCTTTAAAAGTAACCGGATTACTTCCATCCAATGCTGACCAAATTCGTAATTGAAAATCTGATGCACCACTTAGTATCACTATAAGTATAAATAAATATAGTTATGGAAATCAACAAGTTACAAGAATTAGTAGAATGTATTATAATTTCTGAGTACCTTGCCCGGAAGGAAAGAAACGACAAGTAGTAATATCAGCAACGTGCCCTTTCAATTCTCTCTATATTAGGATGATCTAAAAAATGAGCAAGTGTCATGAAGTGTGGATTAGAACAAATTTATATTACTTACCCTTACACTCCCATCACTTGTGTCACCTACTTTCAGTAATCCGTCATTGTCACCAGTAACGAATAATCCACCACCAGGCGAAATATCCATTGATTTGATCTGTTTAAACAAAAGAAAGAAAGATAATTAAAATTAAACTAAATAAGTTATATGTTTTAAGTACTACTTACAGCAGAATTATGTATCTTAAAGGTAGCTTTTGTTCCTTTGATAATTGTTTTTGTAATTCCGAGTTCCCCACAGGAAACATAAAAAGAATACTAAATTATTTTCAATCGTTATTCGGAAAATATACGACGTAGTCAAAAAGAAATAAGTGAAACTTGACAAGCACATTGGTTATTTTTTCAACTACAATACCATCCTTTCCAGTGAGTTCCACAGAATGAGATTCAACAAAGCTTTTTTTAACCTGAACAGACCCATGAATTGACGCGGATCCTAGAAATACTTTACTTTAAATAATGCGTAAAGAATTATGTATAATTGACTATGGGCGGTACCTTTACGATAACACGACACCCAAAAAGACTCGGAAACAACTGTTCCACGAAGAACATCGGAAATCACTTCCACCCAGTCCGACTGTACAGTTACTTGAGGAATGTGAATTGGGTTATTGATTTCGTTTGGCATTTTTTTCGTTAACAGTAAATTTTTTACAAAATTCCATAATTCCATCTTATCAGCTGGCTATTTTTGATGGTTGTCGGCCAAAAGTCACGTGGAGGCAGAAAATTCGGGACAATTTCACTATCACGTGACATTTGGCCCGCATTACATAACACCAACAAATTTTCGGGGGAATCTTAACCTATTCCAGGGGTTTATGCTCTTTATCCTGGTAAAATTAACTACAGTTAATTAACCATAGTTCAGTAATTAACCTCTATCTCTATGGACTGTGCCACTGATCTATTGTTTATTGTATGTATACTACCATATTTCATTGGTTAAAATTGATGTTATTATTAATGGATATATATCATGAGCATCCTTAATTTACATATCATATGTATAATATTAATATATCAGATATACCAGTGTCTGAAATTCAAATTTTAAATCATGTGCAGAATGCATACATTAGAGATCCTGGGCGAAACCAAAATATTTAGTCATTTGACTAAACTGAAATAGTTTAGACATTTAAAATTAAAAGACGAAATGCCAAAATTCAATATTCCATAATATTTCCATGGATTTTTTATAGATTTCCATGGATTTTTAATTATAATAATTACTTATAAAAAAAAAATAATAAATTTATATTAAAATATAATACTTTTTAAAGGAATTTATAAAACTGTTTTATGTATAATATAATTTAATATATTTTTATAATAAAATTATAATTTTATATAATTAAAATTTAAACTTAAAAAATATTACTATATAGTTTAGTCAATGACGAAGATAAAACTAGTTGGTGACAAAACTGAAATTTTTGGCAAAAAGAGTTTAGCCAGGTATCACTAGCACACATTATTTGAAATTTTTATGTTGCAATTTCTAAATAATGTGCAAAAAGCATTTTTTTGTGCATAATTTATTTTCCAATAAATGATACTTAAAATTTATAAAAAATACGTGAAATTGTAAAAACCTTTATTATATTATAAGTTTATAAAAACACCAATAAAACACCATTATTCTTATGTTATAAGATAAAAAATTCAAACATTATTAGTATTTACTTGACGTACATATTCATTTTTTCATTGATTAAATGCTTTATCCCAATTAAAATCTTCAATATTATCAGAAGTATTGTTAAATGCATATCTAATGTTTCAACATTTAACTTATTACATAATCTAGTTTTTGTTAACTTGTGTTGAGAAAACACTCTTTCTACATTTGCATTCAAAAGTAGCACAAATAGAACAATATTAACCAAAATATTAATATTAGAAAATTGATTTTTAAATTGAGAACAAGTACTCCAAACATGATGCCATCCCTCAATTATTATATTATAATTTTTCATCAATTTCATGTATTTAACCATCTGCCATTCCTTTTTACATTCTGAACTATTAATTAATGGCTGAACTATTATACCATTTGATTTATGTTTTTGATTTCCAAAGTATTCACATAATAATTTAAGTTTTTCTATTCCATATAAAGATAATACACTTTTTTGTAATGGTAGTTTTTTTGGATCTAAAATTTTTATAGAATCATATAAATCATTATGTGAAAAATGGGCTTGTAAGCTTTGAACAATTGCCTTTGCAAAATAAACAATATCATCTGATATATAATTATTATAAAATGGGTTTTTTTGTAAATATTGCTGTAAATTTGTTTTATATATAGGTGGTTGATTATTAATACTGATGAATTGAGTTTTTATTATTGCTATAGTAGCATCTAATGAAGATTTAACTTTTAACAGAGAAATAATATCTTGTTAGAATGTTTTACCTAAAATAGTGAGAAGATATGTTAAATCTATCATATACATCGTTGAGATTTTAAATTTAGCATCTATCAATTCTAATAATTTTTTAGCCTAATCCCTATCTTTTTAATAATCACTAGCATTTAGATTGTCAAAATTTAAAGTATTAATTATTGAATCCAAAATTTGATATAAATTTTTAACTACATTAGATAAAGATAATTAACGTGTATTGATAATATTTAATATTGCCAACTGTGAATTATCATTAGCATAGCGGACATGCTTATATCACCATGCCAATCATTTTGCTGATCATATATATTTTTCAAACTTCAATAAACAATATCTCGAAATTCAGTCATCCAATTTTGATAAAGTTGTGCTCATTGGATTCGCCTCATCGAGACGAGTCAAATGGTGGTATTTTCATTAATTTTGGATCACTAGATGCCAAGATATTCACGATTTTGTATTTCTATTATGAATTATCACATTATATAAAATCGGCCGATCTGGCTTGGCTACACCGATATACATTCGGCCGGGCTATAAAAATTGATAAATTTAAGTTTTTTAACGATATAGAATAAAATAATAAACCTTATTCATTACTAAAATTGATATTTATTAATTTTATATATAAATTTTTAGTATTTAATTAGGAAATTTACTATTTTTAGACTTTAAAACTTTGTACAAAGCCACAGACTTTTAAGCCAACTCTGAAATTTTCATCATATATTTGTTAACCATTTAGAAATATATGGTGAAAAAATGGCATCCTAATTCGCTTGAAACCAAAAGTTACCTATATACTATATTTAGTCAATTTTAATAAATTTGCAATTTTAAGACTTAAAGTTTTGTACAAAGCCACAGACTTTTAAGCCAACTTTGAAATTTTCATTATATATTTGTTAACCATTTAGAAATATATGGTAAAAAAATGGCATTCTAATTCGCTTGAAACCAAAACTTACTTATATGTTATATTTAGTCAATTTTAAGTAATATATGATTATTTGATTTTAAAACTTTATATATTTTCTAAAATTTATTTTTGTTTACTATTTTAAAAATATAAGATAAAATTAATTATTTTAAAAGTTTTCTATGTGTTATATTTAATCAGTTTTTTTATAAATAGACAAAAAAATTGCTTTAGCAAAATTAGAAAATCCAATCCAATTTAAAATAAAAAAACAATATTTTTTTAAATACTTTCATAATTTTTAATTATAAAAAATGGATAACACTTCTACTTTTTCAAATATTTGCAATTTTGATTCCATTGAATGTAATGGAAGAATAAAGCCAATCACTTATAACACTAAAATACCAAAATCTACTGAATTAATTATTTCAGTTGGAATGTATTTATGCCAAATACATTACAATCAATTTATTTTAAATGAAACTAGAAATATTAATTATAATAAGAGTTGTGAGCATCCAAAACATGATGAATATAAAAATCAATCAAAAAATACAAAAAAAAATCAAGCAAACTTAATCTTAAAAAGGTTCCAAAAAGATTAATTGAAGTTTTAGAATTAAATGAATCTTCAGAAATTTGTAGTATGTGTAGAAATAAAACTGATAAAGATTCTGAATATTTACAAAATGAAAAATACAAAGCACCTATTCCAATTAAAAAAAACAATTTAAATGATAATGATAATTTACAAGATGAATCAATAGAAACTATACAAGATGAACTAATAGAGCTATACAAGATGAATCAATAGAAGTTATACAAAATGAATCAATAGAAGTTATACAAAATGAATCAATAGAAACTAAACAAATAAAAACTTGTCAACATCCAAAACATGATGAATACTTAAATCAATCAAAAAATACAAGCAAACAATTTAGTCTTCAAAAAGTTCCAACAAGATTAATTAAAGTATTAGAATTAGATGAAGCTTGCAATGATTTGCAGTATGTGTAAAAAAAAAACTGATAAAGATTCTCAATATTTACAAACTGAAGAATATAAAGTACCAATTTCTAGAAAAAATAATAATGACAATATATCAAAAATAGGAAATCATACTTATTTATTTAGAAAAGATATCTTATATACTGGAGAAGAATTACAACAATTTGAATCAGATTATCAAGAAATTATGACACAATTAAAAATTTCAAGTGAAATTAAATTAAGTAGTAAAATAATAAAAATGTCTAATATTCTTTATAATAATCAACATAGATTAAATCTTAAACCTATTTATGATCCAATAGCTTTTAAAACTATGTTAGAAACAGCTGATAAAGATTTAATTGGATTTTTTGATGAATTATATGCTGGAACTAATCCTAATACTAAATCTGAAACAACAAATAATAACAACAAAAAAAAATTAGTTTCTTTATGTTATTTTTTAGCTAGCATTAATAATAAATATATTAATGGAATTAAAGTTGATATTGGATCATACTTGGAAACTTCTGGAGCTTCTTCTTCTATTGATACATTGGCAAATATAGGAGTTTCAGTAACAAGAAAAACAGTAAATCGTAAAAAAAATTTTATTTCAAATGAACACCAACAAACTGTAGATAATTATTGTTTACAAAATATAGAAAATATGTTTATTCTTAATATAGATGATTACCATAATATTCATGTCGTAATCAACCAACATCGTTACAAACTCACAATATTTATCATTTTGTAACAATATTATTGAATACAAATACTAAAATTCCAAAAATACCATTTTATTCATTAAATAATTTTTCAATACGTAATCTAAAGGAATTGATTCCGGATTAATTATTAATAACATTAAAAATAATTTTATGAATCAATTAGGTAAAAGTTATTATATGCAAAAAGAATTATGGAAAAATTTTTTAATTGAAGATTCTTATGAAAATAGAGTTGAACTACTTAATATTCATAATTATGATGGTAGAATTCAAAATTACCATGAATTAAGATCAATGTCTAATAGCAAATTAGTAGACTTTATTTTGCATCCTTTACATAGTACTTAAGGATTATATTGAATGTTTAGATTTTGTATTTAAAGCATTTGAAAGATTAGAAAATATTGAAGAAAATTATTTAAATAATTTTATCATTCCTGTAATTGCTGATTGGCAGGACAAGTAAATATAAGTAAGAGCTATAACGCTTAGAATTAAGAAAGGCATTAATTCTGGAGTTCCAGAGCAAGTGTTAAATTTAATTCCTATGATAGGTCCACTTCATGTCTCTTTAAACAGCAGAGAAATACTATTTCAAACATATCATTTCTTTTTTGAGATGCTATATCATAACTTATTTGGAGATAAAAAAATATTATCTAAAAACCAAAACAAACAGTAATCAATCTTATTTTACATTTAACTTATCATGGATGGAAAAATATTCGTGATATTGTTACAAAAAGATTTGGAAATTTAAAAGATGCAGAATATCAAATGATGATAGATTTATTAGATAATTCTATTCCACTTACTTTGGATATATATGCAATACTTTTTAGAAGTGGATTTTTTGAAGGATATTTAGAAAGTACTGTAAAAATTTGGATATTATTTCAAAGATTGAGAAGACATAATTATAATAAAGCACCACTTATGTTTTTAAGTGATGTATTTTATTGGACTTCAAAAAATCATCCAATAATTAATATTTTAAAAAATAATTTACCAATTTTTAATGATTATTTTGTTGAAAATTTTCATAGCTCTTTAAGGCATCAAACAGCAGAATCAAATTCAGAGTTACAAATTATACAAAAAGCAAAAATTATTGATGCTGAAAGAAATAATAATCCTTTTAAAAATTCTTTTGTTAATTTGAGAAATCCAGCTAAGTCTCGAAATTAAAGAATTAAAATCTTTAGAAAAAAAGGTTTCATTATTTTTATTCTCAATATTTGATAAGATTCATCAGAATATAGGAAATACAAAACAAATTAATAATGATAGATATCCAAAATTTTATCTTCCAAGTTTTGATATTGAAGTGGATGTAAAGATGCTTCCTTTAGGCTGGAATACACAAAAAATACCAGCAGATGATAAATTTTGTGATGCAAATAATTGTTTATTATCAAATAGTATAGATTTATCTAATGGAATTGTTTTACTTTGTGGACACAGTTTTCATAAAGAATGTTTAAGTACTTTATATGATGATAAATGTAATTTTTGTTTTGATTATTTATCATCCGGAATTGAGAAAAATATTAAGAGTTTGGATCAAAGATTGTCGACATCATTAAAAGAAAATGAAATCCCTTTATTTGAAAAGGAAAATAATAATGATGATGAAAATGATGAAGAAGAGAATATTGAAAACATATTAGAAAGAACAGAATGTGATGTAGAAAATCAATATGATATAATGTATCAAGCAATGGTTAAATTATAATGATATATAATTAGTATTAATATAATAATTTTTATTAAATTGCAAAAGTCACTTTATTGAAATTTTTTAATAATAAAAATTAATATTTTATTTTGATTAATGAAAATTAATGAATTATAATTGTATAATTACTCCAACTAATAAGATAAATTATATAATAAAATAATTAGAAGATTCCGAATGCAAATATCTCAAGATATATAACTCCAAATTTTGTAAAATAAAGATGATCGGATTCATCAAGTCCTAAGCTTTCTAATAAGCTAAAAATCATAAAATTCTGATCACTGGATGCTGAGATAACTGAGATTAACTTTAAAAAAAATCTAATATTAAATGTGATATGATAAAATAGTGATCAACAAATGATCGGCAAATGATCAGCAAAATTGTGATAAAATAGGGATGTCCGCTATGCTATTATCATTTGACTTTTGAATCATTTTTAAATTCAACATTCTCTTATAGGATCCGCTAAAATATAAATATAATTCCTTGCATATAGCTTCATATTTTTTAAAATACTGAACTTTATTTGCTGTATCCTTTCCAGTCAGATGAAATTTATGAGATATGCAATACAGTCACCACTAGTTATAACAAACCTGTTTGTACCAAAAACTGTTTGTACTGACACAGGTCGAAAAGTGAAAAATCAGGCATCAATCAGTTACCAATCGATCGCCCAATCGTCGCGATTGGTGCCTGATTTTTCACTTTTCGACCTGTGCGAACCTAAGCCTCACGAACCAATTTTTCTATAATTAATCACACTGGATGTAATGAAATCACATAATAAATTACCATATATCATCACATCCGAACTTATTGTAACCAGCCCAAGTATATCAATTACATATTTAGTATAATGAACTGTCACGTGACTTTGATTAATAATATAAAAGTATGAACGCATTATCATTAGTCACATTGTACAGTTTTACCAGAAAAAAATTTTTCCATTTAGTTTCGGATAAATTTTCAAAAATACCGATAATGTCAACAAAAAGAAAGAGAGTTAACCTTTCTACTGGTCAAAAGCGCAAAATTTGTGAAATGAAGGAAAGAGATCTGCGCATTCAAAATGTTGAACTTACGCAAAAATATAACATTGGAAAGTCAACAATTACTGATATTTTGAAAGAGAGTAAATGTTGGCTTACAATTACAGAAAGTCAAGAGAATGTTAAAAAATTTCGTGGACCAAAGTGGCCTTAACTTGAAGATGCGCTCAGCCTTTGGGTTGATAACGTACTTAATACTAAGCAAGATATTGATGGTAATATCTTAAAAATGAAGGCAAGTTATTTTGCTGAACAGTTTTCAGGGTTGGTTAGGTGGCTTTAAAAAATGGCATGATTTGCGTCGGTTTAAAAAGCAGGGTGAGGCTGAAAGTGCACCTTCTGCTGAATCAATAGAAAGAGATCGTCTTGCTCTTCAGCAGTTCCTTACACCCTATAATCCTGAAGACATTTGGAATGGTGATGAAACTGGCCTATTCTGGAAGATGGAACCTTCTAGAGTTTTGGCATGCAATTCTCTATCAGGCCATAAAAAAGAAAAATCCTGAGTTACACTATTTTGTGCAACAAATGCAACCGGTAGTGAAAAAATGACATTAACCTTTATTCATAAATACAAAACATCTCGTGTCATGAAAAATATTAATCATAAAAATCTTCCAGTTCATTATTTTTGGAATAAAAAAGCATGGATGCAAGTTAGCATTTTCAATAATATTCTCCTTAAATTCAATGAAATAATGAGAAGAAAAAATCAAAAAATTGTTTTTTTAGTTGATAATGCTCCGGTAGGATCCCAAACAATACATATAACACTGGGATCCAGTTTTGTATAAACTTATTATATAATTTTCCAATAAGTCATATGTTTGATTTTGTATAACCTGTTAGTAATTTTTCGGTAAGTCAGATATGTATTTGTATAACAGTGATAATCTTTAAATCATTATTTTGTATAATGATACTTGTGTAAATAAATTATATATACGTATATAAAAAATTTTTCTTTAAAAAAATTTTAAAAACTTTGTAAATTTACAAATTAGCACATATTAAATACTTTTGTCTCAGTTTTTATTACCTGTATTTTGTGAAGATATGGGTATTTTATATAATTCATAATACATTTATTCCTAAATTTTTTCTTTTTACTTTCGTCAAACTTTGGAGTGTAATTTTACCATTTTAGCCAAATGAAATCGACTTTCTTTATTAAGAAAAAGTTGTTTAGCGATGCCAAAACTACTCGAATCTAAATTTTCATAGCAATTGGAGTAATACTTATGGAGTACGCGCATATTTTTATAATTATATTAATTTTAAATTTGCTTTTTTTGTTTATTAATTTTGGAGCGTAATTACGGCATTTTAGTCAAATGAAATCGACTTCCTTTATTAAGAGAAAATTGTTCACGGATGTCAGAACTACCTACACCTAAATTTTTATAGTAATCGGAGTAATGCTTATGGAATACGAGCAATTTTCGCACTCTCAATTTTTTTTCAATCACCCGATCAGTAACTTCAGAGCGTAATTTCGGCACCTTTACCAAATGAAATCGACTATCTTTATTAATTGAAAGTTGTTCAGCAGGTTCGAAACTACCTAGATTTAAATTTTCGTAATCATTAGTATAATACTTGTGGAAACATTTGTATTTTTCACAACAGTACTAATTTTTGAATTATGACAAGTTTTTTTAAAATTTTTTTTAAATTATGAATTTTTGAATTGTTAAAATAATTACATAAAATTAATAAATAAAATAATTTTTGTTTTATATAAACTCAGATTTGAAATTGTATAATTTGTAGTAAAATTTGAACTTATATGATGATTTTGTATAAAGCTTTTAATAAAATTAAGTGTATAAAGTTATATTAAAATTTTTGACCTTAGATTTGAGTTATATATATAATGTTCGGGGTCCTGTCTAACCTCAATATGCTGATATACTATTGAAAACTTGATATACCGATAAAATTTTATTTTTCATATAAATATCAGTATAACTTATAACTTTGATATAATGATATTTTCTAAAAATTTCATATATGTCCTGACATATCATTGTATAAAGGTTGACTGTATTCCAAATTTTCTAGAAAAATATAACAAGTCAAGTCTTCTTATTTACTTACTATTCACACCTCAGATAAGCTTATTTAACAAAACCTGACCTCCAATCTCTATTTTACTTAGTTTCCCTAAATACAGTAAGGAATTTAATGATAATATTGTTTTCAACAGTTCAGTATCTTGTCCACCCTTGTCTTATACATAATAAAAACTATAAAAGTGAAAATACAAAGAAAAGTATAGATTGTTGATTAAACTTATTGTCTTGAATAGGAGATTCAATCCCAATCTAATTATGACATATTATCTAAAAATTTTTCTCTTTTTTAAATATAACATATTAAGTTCTTAGTACCACAAAACATAGTACCAATTTTTGATAACCTGAAGATTAGGTAATACAGTATTTATGTAATCAACTGCTGACTGCTATTTACCCCAGTATCACGCGATTGGTCATGTGAAGCCGATCACCTAAAATGCGCAATACAATATCAATAGGGGCTGTGCAATATGCAGATCGCATTTGACTTTATTTTTGCATGTCTCTGGTCAATAAAACAATATTCAGATATATGGGATTTGAGGATGCGTATGCTAATCCTGAAGTCATCTTTATTGATTTGCAAGGAGATTAACACAATAGCGAAATGCAGTACGTAATTGCTAATAAATAGCCTCTATTTTGCTAATTATTATTTATAATTAGTGGTATAAGCAATTTAAAAATAAATATAAACACTTAAAATTTGCGCTGAATTTACTGAACTTGAAAAATATCTGTGTTATGATAAAGACATTCTTTCTTTTTCGTTCAAAGCATTTATCATGTTATCTTGTAAACATGTATTTCATAGGAAGTGCATAAAACTTTTCTGCTTACACACCAAAATAACTGTCCTGTTGCTGATTGTATCGCAACAGAACTCTGGACAATTATAATTAAAGTCATATCTTTTATGCTAAAAATTTACCCTTGTCATCCTGAACTTACTTTTAAAGCTATAGATATAAAATTTCGTAATAATAATTGCCCTCCTATTATCTATAATTTTGTTACTTAAAAAGTAATATTTAATAATAGTAATTTTTATTTTTTTGTATATTTCTATGTATACTGATAGTGAAAAAACGTATATTTTTTTGCCAAATTTTACCTGTGTAATGATACTTATCTCAAATTCTAATCAGTAGATTTACAAGATTTTTGGTATCAAAAGATTCTTCTTTTCAAAAGAAACATTTTTTTCTATGGTAAAAAATAATATTAACTTAATAAAATTACATGTTAAAAGAAAAATAAAGTTTAAAACATAGTAAGATATGACCTTAATTATAATTATCTGGGGTTCTACCGCAACTATAAAGTCAGTGGAGGATCCTGTTTACTTATAAGATAAATCACCCAGGCCTAAGGTAAAAATCATATATAAAGTTCTTTGCAGATCCTACTATAAAAGGAAATTTTATGTTACATTGTTATAATTTTTTTTCTTTTTAGCTAATTAACCAATAGAATTTAAGAAAAAAGTAGTAAGGTAAAAACTATTAGTAGAGTTCCGAATGGGTCAGGTTAGGTCAGGTAAATTGATAAACCTGACCTGAAATTTTTTTTCAGGTCAGGTCAGGTCAGGTCATATCAGGTTATCTATTTGACCTGACCTGAACTGAAACCTGAAAATTTTCAGGATTTATATTAAAAATATTAAAAAAAATGATGCAAACCATTTTTTTGATTCAGTTTTTTATATTAAAATTGTATAAAAAGGTAAATCGCAATACCGCAACTAACTTTTTTAATATAAAATCAATATAAAAAGTGAATTCCGATACCGCAATTCACTTTTTATATATAAAATCGATATAAAAGAGTGAATTCCGATACCGCAATTCACTTTTTATATATAAAATCGATATAAAAGAGTGAATTCTGATACCGCAATTCACTTTTTATATATATAATCGATATAAAAAAGTGAATTCCGATACCGCAATTCACTTTTTATATATAAAAAAGTGAATTCTGATATCGCAATTCACTTTTATTATATAAAATCAATATAAAAAGTGAATTATAATACCATAACTCACTTATTATATAAAATCATAGTTTCAGGTCAACCTGTCAGGTTACCTGAATTTGGTCAACCTGTTTGAAACTCTAACTATTAGTAAAGGGCCAATTTTCTACAGTAACCTTTATTATAAGTAAGCGGGTCCTGTCAGTGGTCTCTGAACAAAGATTTTTTGTAGCGTCATCGCAAATATTCGTTCAATGTTTTAAAGAAGCTTATTTGGAAGCTATTTTCTGACACCACTCAAATTTCTGAAATTAAGGGAAAGAAAAAGTACCATAGAGAGAACGTGAAGTTGATGGTGCGTGAACCTTTTTTGATCTTTACTATAAAATCATCAAGGCTGAAGAGTAAAATGAAAACGCACATCATGTCCTAATAAGTAGCTATTATTTTTTGGTAGAGGAACTAGAGAAACGCCTCACTCACTTTAGAGAGTTCTCTAAATGCACCTTCCTTGGAACCATAATGAAAATTTGAAAAATGTACATTTAGAAAGAGTTGGTTGTATAATGGCAATAATAAGGTATGAAAACAAAATTTTGTTTTTTTTATAATGTCATATCAAGTAGGAAGATAAATTAGTTATGTTATGTGATTGTAATTTTATTTATTATATATGTTATACTCTTTTACATTATAATGAGTTTTCAAATTTTCAGAAAATGATAAATAAAAAAATATTTACATAGATTTGTAAAAACTCTTTAAACTGAAAATATAAAGTTGACCAATATGCTTTTAATATACTAGTGGATTAAAACTGTGTGGTGAAACTATAAAATTAACTAATGCTAATATATCAAAGTAAGAAAGGTAAATTTTGGAAATTTCATTTAAATTATTAGTAGTTTTGCAAATTTTTAAAAATGCTCAAACTGTGCAGATTTTTTAGATTTCTAAAATTTTTGGAAACTTTTCAAGCTAATGAATACTATATATAAGAACTTATTTAAGTAATCTTTATTTATAAAAAGCAATATATAGAAGTATTTTACAGTTATATTTAATGCTATTTAATCCAAATATATATATGTATTAATTATGTTAATTAATAATTTATTTTATATAAGAATATTTTATGATATTTTCATAGACTAGTAAAAATGTATATAAAATAATATTATTATAAAGAAAAGGTTTTTTATTTTTGAACATCTTGTTTTTTAAATTTCAGTTTAAAATTATGATGATTTTTTTTTTTTGAAATCTTACTAATAATTCTTTTCTTTTTTTTTTCTTTTAGAAACAGTCTTGAACTTTTGCAAATCTGCTGATATGTTAAAAAATTTGCAGGTTTATAATGATAAAGTTTGTGATTTTAGATAAAGATTTTATTTACCTTTTGGCATTAGAATAAATAAGTTTTAATTTTTAAAAATAATAAAAAAAATCAAATAATTTGATCTGGCTAAATGGTTGTATTTTAAATCTTTATCATTTTTTTTAATATAATTTTTCTAATACATATCATTCTTATAATTAATTGGTTTTATTAATATTAATAAATGTTGTGATTAGAAATTAGAACCTTATCATAGTAAATTCAATTGCTATAAGAGAAAATGGTTCTTATATAACTTTTCCCGAGGATTAAACAGAAAGACACCTATAAATTATCAAAATTAATTAATTGTGTAGCAATGACCGCTAAATTTAGACTTTCCCTGTGATCATAAACGCAGGTTTTTTTTACGTGTTTTTTTTCAAAAACTTCAAAGCTAGCCTTTTTGACGTTCTGATAATGTCTCTATCCATCAGCAAAAAGAGAACAAAATACTCAAATGACGGGAAAATTAGCAACAAGGTTAGCCATGTATATATTTGTTTTTTAAAGTCATTTTTTTGCTAAAGTTATTGTTTGACAGTCTCACAAGGAGAAAGTAGAAAAACCGAGTTCGACAGCAAAAAAACAAATCTCCGTTGCTAAAAACGCGTCAAAGGAACCTTCGACAGTACGTAAAGTATATAAATTCAATATGAAACACGGTTATTTAAATATGCATATGTGTTATACTTCAATAGACTCAACCTTCTGTGGAAAAACAACCGAATTTACTGTCAAAATGTAGTAGTCCGCCGAGTAAAAACGAGACGGAAGTTCCTATTCCACTCACTGAAACGCCAATGATAAGGAAAAATACAAATATCCGAAAACAGAGAAGAAGATCAAGCCTTGACAAAAGAGGAAAGAGAGCTTCTTCAATAGGAAATGGATTTATCGGTTTGTAGAAAAATGATGTATATCAATTAGGTAATATTTCTGATTCTTACATTCTTGTCTCTAGCGAAACCACATCCAGACATAAGCCACAAAGAATTTTATCGTCATATTCAACCAGATTTGCCGGGGCCAATAAGGCTAAGACAACTTCTAGCTTGGTGTGGACAAAGAACTTTGGAAAACCAGAAATCAGAATATGAGAATGCATTGAAAATAGCAAAAATATTAGAAGCTGACATTTTGAATGATATAATGGATAGTAAAATAAATACGTCATGGTATCATCGAAATGTACGCTATGTACCGATTTATATAACTTGCAGATAACATATAATATTGTATTTTATTAACGATTATAATATTTAATATGAAGGATGGACAAGATTTACAGCCGCTAAAAAAACGGCCACACCAACAAAATATCGAAAATCAAAACAAATTGAAAGAGCTAGAACCAATATCTCAAAGGTAGAATATTCACTTGATCTGAATAATTTTTTATTTTTTCTCTAATGATTGTTTATTTTTTTCAGATTGAAGGCAGAGATTGAGGAATGGGACAATCTGATCAATGGGATCAACCATTTCCATTCATCAATTGTTAAGGTTGCTAAAAAAGTGTCGCAAGGGAGTAACCAAATTTCGTTGATGCCTAATGAAGTAGATATGTCTGTTCTACATGAAGATCAACGAAAATTTTTGTTGCAGTACTGTACAGATAATGAAAAAACACAATCAGAAAATAACTATTTGGAACAAATGATGGATACCATTGAAGTTAAAGCAAGTATTATTTATCCTTTAATTATGATGTTAAATTAATCAATAACATATTTATATTTAATTATTTTAAGGTGGACAATTTATATGCATTACTTTATAACGCATCCTTATATAATACTGCTACACAAACATATTGTGAAGATTTGTTGGTTAAACTTTTGGATATTCTTCGCAGACGTCAAGAAAAGAGTAGTGGTATAAATATTGAAACCAACGATGTATTAAAGGCATTATCTCGTGTGTAGAATTTTTTTTTTTTTTTAATAGCTGGTTAGCTTACAATTAGGTTTAATATATAATAAACTCATTCATGAAAAGGCAAAATATATTTATAGTAAAATTATTTATTTTCTCTTACTATAATTTACGGGAAAATCTGCCTGCATTACAGTTACTTTTTTTCAATAATTAGTGTCTTATTTATTAATGTAGAATATTTTTTATTTATAATAATTAATAAATCGTCAATAGCAAGCATCTTCCGATGACATAATAATTATAATTATAGAGTTGTTTTATATTAAGTTATATATTATCTACAAAAATCCTTGTAATTAAATAATAAACAATTATTATGGAGGAGCAACACCTCTTACAGCCTCTTCCATTAATAATCTGTATTCTTTCACAAGCTCTTGTTCCCTCTCTTTCATTTCTTCTTCATAATTCTTTTTTGCTTTTTCTATTCCTTTTAAAAACTCTTTTCGCTCTTTTTGATATGGATCCGATCTGCTTTGGCGGTTCTAAAAACATTAATAAAAGTAAGTTTGATTAAAGGTAAAAATAGTCACAAGGGCATATTAAAATATCATCATTACTTGTCTTAATTCTGTTAATTCAGATAACAACGTTTCGAAAGTTGGCTTTGCATTTTGTACTTAATAAGAAAAATAGCTGTTAAATTATTATACTATCGAAATATGAAGTAAAGACTTTACAAACATTTTTCATTGACTCCGATCAGCTTTTTATTTAGAGAAGTTACCCCGTCTGTATATTTATCTGGAGCATCTTGTGTGTATACAATACATTTATGCAAATTAGCTTCTTCACGACCATTCTTATTCAACTAAAAGAAAAAGTTATTTAGTACTTAATAATGATTTTTCAAATTTTTCTCAAATTGTACCTCAAATTCCCGTACAAAAGTCTTTATCTCTTTTTCAACGTTTTCTTTAGGGTGATTAAATATTGTATCATAAAAATTGCTTATGTCTATTGATATAACAGATATTTATTAATATTATTTTGAGACATTTCAAACCTAAAGACAATTTTCTTGCCTCGAACAATGTTTTTAGTCTCTGCTTTATACATTTTAAGATGTAAACTTACAGGTTTTGCGTTACGTCAATTTTTTAAACATGTGGCACCACTAGATGATCATTTTTGTCGGATCGTCATTTAACGAATTCAGATAAACTTTGTCTTAAAGAAAATGTCAAGTAGTGAAAAACAACAAAGTCCCTCCTCTTCCACTTTATTTTCTAAAAAACGCGGCTTAAGTGCTGAAAAGAAGCGTTCTAAAAAAAATCCTGAACGTAAAAAGGTTAAAAAACCAAAACTTGAGAGTCCACAACAATCAATTGTTACTAGCAGCATTTCAAGTAAGGATGCTACTGGAGAGATTAAATCAAAAAACTCTAAAAGTGTTTTAAATAAAAATCAACGAGCTGCTTCTAATGATGCCATTGAAGAAAGGAAAATGAGTAAAAAATCTAAGGATTCTAATACTGAAGTTGTAGTGTCTGAAACTATCGGAAAGCCTGTACAAGAAGAAGAAATGGAAGAAGTTGTTGGAGATATCTTGTTACAACAAGATTTGGTAGCTGATTCACAATATGATGAAATAATCCAACCCTCGTTAACTCCGGATATAAAGCAAATACATATCCCAAAAGTTATTCCTCACGATTCTATACATCCGGTTGTAGCTGATACTTTTGAGCATCGTGCTATTGATGAGCCATCTGTTGGCTATTTGTCAAATAATAATACAGCAGGCGAAAATGTAATTCTCAGTCACCAGGTAAGTAAAATTTCGGCAAATATGTCAGTTTTTAACATATATAAATAAAATCGATGTTATTTACTTTATAGGTTCGTCATCAAGTAGCTCTGCCACCTAATTATCCCTATATTCCCATTTCTCAACATGTCCCTCTTGCTGAGTCTGCTCGTAAGTATCCCTTCGAATTGGATCCATTTCAAAAGGTCGCGATCTCTTGTATTGAAAGAAATGAATCCATCTTGGTTAGTGCACATACGTCAGCTGGTAAAACTGTTGTGGCAGAATATGCTATAGCTCAAGCATTGAGGGATAAACAAAGGGTTATTTACACAAGCCCTATAAAGGTAAATTATTGTCTCTGTTTATCATTAAATTGCATTAAATTTCGCAAGAGATACTTACATTATCTTCAATCTAGGCACTAAGTAATCAAAAATTTAGAGAATTGGAATCTAAATTTCATGACGTAGGTCTAATGACTGGAGACGTGACAATCAGACCCGATGCAAGTTGTTTAGTGATGACCACAGAGGTATTATTGAATATCATATAATAAATCTTCGTTATACGTCAATTATTTAATGAATAAATTTTAGATTTTACTTCTTATGCTTTACCGTGGAAACGACCTTATTATGCGTGAAGTATCATGGGTTATTTTTGATGAGATTCACTATATGCGAGATAAAGGTATAGTGCATTTCATTAATTATAAATTACCTATTCAAACTTTAACAAAATATTCTTTCATCTAGTGCGTGGTGTTGTTTGGGAAGAAACAATTATTTTGTTACCCCATCAGGTCCATTTTGTGTTTTTATCCGCGACCATCCCAAATGCAATGGAATTCGCAGAATGGATTTGTAAGATGCACGCTCAGGTAGACAAAAAATAATTTTGGTTTTCTTTTTCCTTTTGATCGTAAGTACATTATTAAAATTTCTCATTATTCAATTCAAGCCATGCCACGTTGTATATACCGATTTTCGCCCTACTCCACTGCAGCATTATATTCATCCTAGCGGAAGTAATGGGATATTTGTCATCCTTGATGAAAAGGGAAATTTCAACGAAGATAGTTTCAGAAAAGCGACCGGCTTATTACAGCAAAGAAATTCCGATATTGAGTATATTAATACTAAGAAAAAATCAAAGAGAAAAAAGAACAATGAAGGGTCAAAAAAATCCAAAAAGTCGAAAAAATCCAAAAAGTCAAAGGAATCAACGGAATCAGAACAACTCGATTCCGACGAACCCGTGGATATAAATGAGTCAAAAGATACAAAGGAAGTAAACGAATCAAAAGAAGAGAAACCCGGTAAAGGTATGATAGTTTAATAAAATACACATTGAATCAAATATAATAATAACAAAATTCATTTTAACATTTAGAGATCTCTGATATTCGAAAAATTGTTAGAATGATAATGCAGAACGATTTTTATCCAGCTATTATTTTTAGTTTTGGAAAGCGAGAATGTGAAAACAATGCACTTCAAATGGGAAAAGTAACTTTAAATAATGGCAAGTTGTTTTCGGCTAAAAAAAATTATTTGCATTGCTCATGTTTATTGATATTAAACATGTTTTATAATTTTAATTAGAGGAGGAACAAGAATTAGTACAACAAGTATTTAAAAATGCAATTGAAACGCTTTCCGAAGATGATCGTAATTTGCCACAGATTGAACATTTGATACCATTCTTGAAACGAGGGATTGCTTTTCATCATTCAGGGTTATTACCAGTATTGAAAGAAATAGTCGAACTTCTTTTCCAAGAAGGTCTCATAAAGATATTATTTGCGACAGAGACTTTTTCAATGGGATTAAATATGCCAGCTAAAACGGTTGTTTTCACTGACTTAAAAAAATTTGATGGATCGGCTAATAGATATGTAAGTTAACGAACTTAATTAACATATTACATAGTGCACGCTTAACAATTTAAATCATATTGTAGATCACATCAGGTGAATATATCCAAATGTCTGGTCGCGCTGGTAGAAGAGGTATTGATGCTAGAGGAATTATCATAATAATGGCTAGAGAAAAAATGGATCCTACGATTGTTAAAGGAATAATTACGGTAATGAAATTTTTTTACTTTCATGTTTTTTGATATGTATATATATATATAACGCATCAATTAATAATTTACAGGGCGAATCAGATAATCTTTATTCTTCTTTCCATTTGAAGTATAACATGATTCTAAACATGACCAGAGTTGAAGGTATTAGTCCCGAATACATCCTTCAGCGAAGCTTTTATCAGTTCCAAAATACTGCTTGTTTGCCTGTACTTGAAGAAGGTAAAAAATGTTTGATGACGTAAATTATTTAATCAAATATTTGATGATTCTCAATTTCTCTGTTATAAAAAAGAACTACTACGATTGGATGAGGCTTACGCATCTTTTGAGATACCTAACGAAGAAATTATCGAAGAATATTATAATATTCGAAAACTTTTAGACACATATGCTCATGATATGCGTCGGGTTATTAGTCATCCGATTCATAGTCTGCAATGGTTAAAACCAGGTCGATTAGTATCAATAAAACATGCGGATATGGATTTCGGATGGGGCATGGTTGTCGCTTATGGCAAAAGAAAGGCAAGTTTATATGTTTACCTATAAAAATCCTGAAATTCCATATAACAATGTATTTTATGAAATTAGGATCCAAGGAATTTAAACGTTTTAAATAAAGTAACGTCAGAGCTATCGACGTCTGAAATAAAGGATGATACAAATAAAGAAATTCAAGAACCCCAAATCTTATCACCAGAACAATATTTTGTTGATGTTTTACTCAATTGCGAGCCAAATTCTATTGTTGCAAAGTCGGCTGAAGGGAAAACCATCGGTGTTAGACCATGCAAAGAGAATGTAATGGGAGAAGTTTTGGTAAGAATACATACCTAAAAATTTACAATTCAAATTATATTATTAATTTATCATTTTAAAAATATATAGGTTGCTCCCGTTGAATTATCTACAATACATTCTATTAGTTCAATCCGTATTTTTCCGCCTAAGATTCTTACGCACAATAAGATTAGAAATAATTTGTATGAACAAATTCAAAAAGTAAAGAATCATTTCCCGGAAGGTATACCGATCCTGGATCCGATAGAAGATATGCACATTCGAGATGAAGATTTTGGAAAGTTAATTAGGGTAATCTATTTTTTTGTTTCTATTTTTTATAAATTCGAAAATTTTTTGTTCTAATGATTATATTATTAGAAAATTGAAATCCTTGAGGCAAAGCTTTTTGCTAACAAACTCCATAAAACACCAGAGCTTCCATTATTATATGATCAATACGCTCAGAAAGTTGCTTTAAGTAATAAAATAAAAAGTTTAAGAAAAAAGATCAATATATCTAACTCTATATTGCATCTCGATGATCTTAAATATCGAAAACGATTATTAAGACGACTTAATTATTTGACAGATGATGATGTTGTTTCGTTGAAAGGGCGTGTTGCTTGTCATATCAATGCTGGTGATGAATTAGTAATTACCGAAATGATTATGAATGGTGTCTTTAATGATATGAATGCAGAGCAAATAGCTGCTTTATTAAGCTGTTTTGTATATGAAAATGGTGATAAAAAACAACATACACTTAAAGAAGAATTATATGTGCTTTATCGTAGATTACAAGAAGTGGCACGTAATATAGTTGCTGTTTCTAGTGAGTGTAAAATAGATATGATAGAAGAAGAATACCTTGCGACATTTTGTCCTGACATGATGGAGCCTGTATATGCATGGTCTCAAGTAAGTACTTTGCATCAAAACGTAATAGAGATAATAGTTCTAAATGTTTTTTATATTTAATAATATAGGGAAGATCATTTTCTGAAGTCATGAAAGTTTCCGATTCCATGTTCGAAGGACATGTTATTAGAACTTTTCGTATGTTGGATGAATTGTTGCGAGGAATGATTAATGCAGCAAAAGATATCGGTGATTTAGAACTAGAAGAAAAGTTTAAATTAGCTATTGAAAAGACTAGGCGTGGTATAGTTTTTGCGGCATCTTTATATACTACTTAATTATATTTAATATTATTCAAAATTTTTTTTGAGAGCTATCATAATTTAAAGAAAATAAATAATATTCCTAAATAAAATCAATAGAATATTTATAATTATTAAATAGATCTTTTAGATTCATTTATCAGGATTAAGCAAACAAAAACGTAGATGATGATATAACTAACTTGGGCTTAATAGTCTTAATTACCGATTGTTGGAATTATTGTAATACTATAGCCGAAATTTATGAAGTTTTTGAGAGGTTTTCAGGAAAAAAATTCTTTAATGCCATATTAAAGAATATTTTATAATTTATGATGTTAAATTCATTTCCCTAGCCGGAATTACATGTAGTATTTATAATCACGTGGTTCAGATTCAAAATGGTATATAATCAATACTATTATTAAAAGTCGTTACTATAATAGCTCTGATTTTATTGAAAAAAGAAGTGTAAAATACCCAATTGCATTTAATAAATGTAATTTTTTTATATAGCCAATATGGTATATAAGCAAAGTTATTTTGTAAGATTAACAATATTAATAAATAATCATTAAATTTGAAAATTTTATCCAAATTAAAACCCACCTAATTTTACTTATCTATTTTAATATAAGATTAATTGAGAAATTATTAAACTAGAATATTTCTTAATTTTTATAAACTGCTTGGATCTTTATCAGTTTTATTAATTTCATTTTATTCTTTATCTACTTTTTCTTACATATCTCCCTCCTTTTTATTAGTCTAATTAATTAGGTTTAAATCATTTCAGTTTTTTTAAATAAAGAATGGAAAGTTCAGATTAAGATTCTAAACTTACAGATTCTAGCATATAGATGAACTGGATTCAATTTAAGGCAGTGTTCGGAAATGACCTGGTCATTTGACCATTTTTCAGATTAGGAGTCATTTGGTCAAATGACACCCCATCATTTGGCATTTGGCATTTGAATTATTCGCGAAATGACAAATGCCAAATGATTGGGTATCATTTGACTGTCATTTGCGTCCTTTGTCATTTGGTCATTTGTCATTAAAATATTTAAAGATTATTGGACAATTTATAATCACGTGATGTACAAAAAAGGAAGGAAATAATCACAAACAGAATCAATTTCACCAAATTATTTATTTTTTACTGTAATCTGAAAATAATAAATAACACAACCATAACAGATAATTATTAAAGTGATAATATCTGATATGTTATTTATTATATATAATTTTATTATATAATTATATGCATAAATAAATATTATGGCCATCTTATGATTAAATATAGACAACAATTATATATAAAAATGGTGAAAAATGAGATCCACTACATGTGTTACAATTAAATATTTTATTGCAAAATTAATTAACTTTTATCTGTGTGAATAAAATGATCATTAGTGAAATAATTATAAGTAAAATAATCCTGTCTATAATAATATTATTAACAAATAATAACCTGTAAAAATAATAACAAAATCACGTGATTAAAAAATCTTTACTACTATTGAAACTTTTTTGATTATATATATTAAACCAATTTTGTTTTAATATTTTTGTTTTCTTAATTAAAATAAACAAAATAATTAATAAAAATTCTCAGAATATTTAATATTTTTCAAATGACTTAAATGACAGGTCATTTGAGTTGCAAATGACAAATGACAAATGACTTGTCATTTGAGTCATTTGTTCATTTCAAGTCATTTGCCAAACACTGATTTAAGGACTAAAAAAACTAGGATTTAAGTTAAAACTTAATTTCAATAGTTAATTTTAAATAAAAAGAGTATTTGTTAATGATTATTACTAAATTATACAGTAATTTATAAATTTATTAATCAATAATTAAAAGAAATTATAAAATTCTTACAAAAGTTACATTATTTTACAAATAAAAAAAATGTTTTAAAGTAATAAAGTAAAATGTAAAATATGAAAATTTTGATAATATAATTATATTTTATATAAAAGTTTTGTTTTTTATTACACCTGTGTTATGTCATACTCCTATAATATATTACATATAAAAGTCAAAAATAACATTTTAAATCCTTTTTGATATATTAAGAAAACTTGTAGAATGGTTAAAAATACATATAGTATAACTGTATAAGGTTTTTTATAATATATAGTAAATATATACCAGGATTTTTAAAAAAATGGAAAATCTCAATGAAGTCATGTAATAAAAATGATCAATATAATTAATATATAAAAATTACTAAAAAAGGGAAATGCAACATATCGCAAGTGTAAAAAAAAATATATTTCTTTATATAATATAATATGATGTAATTTACCAATTAAATTAAATCATTTGAATTAAGTTTCAAAAATTAAATTAGATTTTACAAAAATTAAATTCTTTTTTTATTATATGCTATGTATTTTTTTTTATTACCTGCAGTACATTTAATTCTTTATTAAAATAAGTAAAATAAAAATATATAAAGTAATTAATATTACAGTCAACTCTCTTTATAGTCACACATTTGGGACAGTCCATATTTGGTGATTATAAAGAGATGTGACTATATAAAAAATTTCTTATATTAGTATATCATAATTCCGGCCAAAAATTAACATAATTTTGGCCAAAATTATACTTAAAACTTTATTGTATCGTAACTCAGCCAATATTAATCGTAGAGAGATGATCTTACCACCATTCGATTCATCTCGATGAGACGGTTCTAATGGTATAAAATACATCGAAATCCAATTACTAGATTAATTTCCATTTCTGAAGTTAAAAAAATATTAATGGTTTTTGTGTAATAACTCTGCCAATATTGATCCTAGAGAGACGATCTTACTACCATTCGATTCATCTTGATGCGATGAATCTAATGGTATAAAATACATCGAAATCCAATCACTAGATCAATTTCAGAAATTAAAAAATATTAAATGGTTTTTAAGTAGTAACTCCGTCAATATTGATTATAGAAAGATGAGCTTACCACCATTCGATTTGTCTTGATGAGGGGATTCCAACGAGCTATTAATCATCTTTTTATAATCACTAGGTACCAAGAAATTCAGCAAAATGTTAAATGGTGCAGTAAACGTAAATTAAGAAATATAATAATGCTAATGCTTAACATTTTGTTGAATAACTCATCAGCCAGTGATCATGAAAGGATAAAACTACTACCATTCGATTTGTTTCAGTGAGACGATTCTAACAAGCTATGGTACTAAGGTTGCTTGCCGAAACTAGGGAGTTTCGGCATGCCAAAACTGCCAAAACTGCCAAAACTAGGTTTCGGCAAGCAACTGAAAATGCCGAAATGCTGAAACTGCTGAAACTGCTGAAACTGTTTTGGCATTTCGGCGCAGTATATCATATGATATACATATAGTTTCGGCATTTCTTAATTCAGTTAAGCTCTGATCAGTTTTTTAACTGATCATTGATAATCTAAAACGGTTTTTTAAACCGTTATCGTTATTTTTTTTTAAAAAAAAACTTTTTTAACGTTAAAAAGATAATTTAACATTAAATTTTATGATCGCCCGCCCACCCTTTATTTTAACGTTAGTATATTTTACTAACGTTAATTTTTTTTAATTTTTTTCTTGAATTGTATTAAAGAAACGTACAAACGTTTCTATTTTCTTGTTTTTTAGGATACCGGACTCCTAGGAACTTGAAAGAACCTGGACTTTGGTAAGTATATGGGGTACTGCTGTTTAATTGTGTTAAAGAAACGTACTAACGTTTCTTTTTTCTGTTTTTTTAGGTTACCGGACTCTTAGAAATTTGGAAGAACCGGTCTTTGGTAAGTATATGGGGTACTGTGTTTAATTGTGTTAAAGAAATGTACTAACGTTTCTTTTTTCTGTTTTTTTAGGTTACCGGACTCCCAGAAACTTGGAAAAACCAATCTTCGGTAAGTATATGGGGTACTGTGTTTAATTGTATTAAAGAAACGTACTAACGTTTCTTTTTTCTGTTTTTTTAGGTTACCGGACTCCTAGGAACTTGGAAGAACCGGTCTTTGGTAAGTATATGGGGTACTGTGTTTAATTGTGTTAAAGAAACGTACTAACGTTTCTTTTTTCTGTTTTTTTTAGTTTACCGGACTCCTAAGAAGCTTGGAAGAACGGATCTTTGGTAAGTATATGGGGGAGTCTATGTTTAATTGTGTTAAAGAAACGTATTAATATTTCTTTTTTCTGTTTTTTTAGGATACCGGACTCCCAGGAACTTGGAAGAACCGGTCTTTGGTAAGTATATGGGATACTGTGTTTAATTGTGCAGTTAAACGTACTAACGTTTCTTTTTTCTGTTTTTTTAAAAGCACGATTCTATAAGAACTTCAAGAACCCGAACTTGGGATACTTGGTATGTAAGACTTAAGGAAGGGGAAGGAATCTTTTTTTTAATATATTGAAGAAACATTATAATGTTCCTTCTATTTTTTTTGTTTTTTTTTACCGTACTTTTTTATATGGAAAGTTTTATTTAATTGCTTCGAAGAAATGAGTGTGTTTCTTATAGTATACCATTGTTTATAAAAATTGGTTTATTACAATAAAATAAATAATATAATAAAATATTTAATTACGTATATATATATTGGAATTAAATTAATGAAAAAAAATTATTATAGAATGCCGAAATTATGCCGAAACTATATCAAGATGTTAGTATTAGCTATGCCGAAACTATGCCAAAACTTGCAAATAGTTTCGGCAGTTTTGGCATTTCAGCAGGTTTCGGCATTTCGGCGTTTCGGCAGTTTCGGCACTAATAAAAGAGTTTCGGCTTTTGGCAGGCAACCTTAGTCATACGTCAGATATTTGTTATACATCAAGATATATATCATATATCAAGAAATATGCCAAAAGTCAGTGGTTGTGGCAAACGGCACATGTGACGTATTGCCGTGACGTATGCTGTAAGATAGTTTCCCTCAAGAAAAGATATGTCTGCAACCTAGTTACTAAAATACGAGGTGTCCCTCGAAAGAAAAGATTGAATTGAAGCTATGGAATTATCAAAAAAACGGGTCCCGATGCAAGAAACCCTGAATGATCTAAATTATCAAGTGGCAAAGAGTCAACACAAGTGTCTGTTATGCGGAAAATCTGATCATTACCAGAAAAAGTGTCCAAATGCTAGGGATATGAAATATAGAGGTATTATACTATACTTCCATAGTTTTATACCAGAGTGCACTCTTTATTTGATTTTTTATTGTACTAATAACTACTTTAATTAATATGAGAGCAGCGTAGATTTTTATGTATTGTAACTCTATATTAGAAAATTATAATCAGAGAGGAGAACGACAGATATTTTTGATGTAATTCTTAATGTAATTCAAATACTAATAAAAACATTATTTGTTATAAACGAGATTTATTAATGTAAATTATATAACTCATATGGGCTGATCTGCGGAATTGACCTTAAAAATCGTATAATCATCCATTAATTAATAATTTATAATTTAAAAACTATCACAAAAATGATTGGATGGGTGATACTATCACGTGCATAAAGAATCGTATTATAAATGTACGTGAAATTTCAAAAAAATTTTATGTATTTTACCATTCTATTATTAAATCATGCAAAATTATGCTCAACTAAAAGCTCTATTTGAGTGTAATTTAATGATAATATTTTTACAAAAAACGGATTTAAATTAGCTAAATTATTTATTTTTGTAGTATAATATTTATTTTCCCAAAAAAAATTATATCTTTGTAACTTATGTTTAAAATTAGGTGAAATTATAACAAAATAAGGGTTTAACTAAGGTGGTTCTAACAATACTAAAATAGAAATATTTATTAACAAAGGGTTAGAAAAGTCACAAAAAGTTTCCCCACTCTCTCTCTGATTTTTGAATAATAAAATTTGCCTAATTTTGAAATAAATAAAAATTTTTTGTTATTACTTAAATTCTTTAATAAAATATGATATAAACAAACAAGAAATAAAATTACAACAAGTTTTATCTAAAGTCCCAAACTTTTATAACTTCTTACAACTCTACTGAACGCCAAGAACTTTTAGAAAACAAAAAAAATAGTTACCAACCATATTTAATATGCAAATAACGTGAAATTATCACCTATACCAAAAACCCATTGGAATCTTGAAAACCCATTAGAATTCGCATTGTTTATTTGTATCTATGGAAAATATTTTTATTTTAAAGTACAAAAAAAAATTTTTTTTTAATCGGTTGGCATAAAGATGATCATGTAACACAATTGAAATAGGGAGTTGCAGAATAAATATCTCGTTTTTTTAATAAATTTTATAAATCCTTAATTTTAGCCGATTCTGTAGATCGGCCCATATGTAATAATACATATGTTATTTATTATATTAAAAAATAAATTAATTTTTTTTTGAAACGTAAAATTCGATGTCACATGACCAGGTGATTTTCACCTGGGATGAACGTTAAAATTATCCTTAAAAAAATATTTTTTTCTAAAAGTTTCAATTCTTTCATCTGATCAAAACTTATAGGCTATAGTGAAGATTTTAAGAAATTTGATTGGTTAATTCATTATAAGCAAGAGGAAATTTATTATAGTTGTCTGAAAAATTCACTATATCAAGGGTTCACTATCATATTAAGGTTTGACTGTATATTCAATATTTAATAACCAAAAGTTGAAACTTACAAAATAAAAGAAAAAAAAATTAAAAAAAATAATATTATTTAAAAAAAGTTTTAAAGTTTTTACTTCAAAATATTCAATATCTAAGAACTGAAAGAAACTTACAAAATAGAAGAAAAATACAATTAAAATAATTTTTTTAAAAAAAGTATAAATATTTGTATTTATGAATCTTTAGGTTTTTCTGTTCTTTAAAAGTTTACCTGAAACCTAAAAAATAAAAAAAAAAAATAGTTAGAACTTTATTATAATTATATTTAAACTGTAAAAGCCATTTAAATCTTTAGAACTTATAACTAAACTAATTCTTATAAAAGGATAATATTATCTATTATTGGATATACTTATAAATTAGCAGTATAAAAAATTGGTATAATATGAAATGGTATTAGATAATATACTTCAAATTTTATTGTTATACTGCTTACTTAATTTCATGTAAATATACAGTTCTCGGCGAAAAGAATGGCAGTACAAATATCATTTGTTATTTTGGATATGAGATCAGAATTTTCCTATTTAAATTAAAACTTGTAATGTCCAATGGGATTTTTAAAATACTATTTTAAAAAGCAATAAAAAAGATGGAAATTTTATTATTGTTTATATGCTTATTTTACCCTCTAAAAAACAAAGAAGTTATAAATTTAATAGAAATCAAAGAATAATAATTTGCTATAAATTTTTTTAAAATGCACAAAATTTTACATAATAATAAATTCCATTTTTTTTTAAAAAAAAACTACTTACTTTTAACTGCCAAATATTACAATTGCATTTTGTTATATTACATTACCATAGAAAAATACTACTGATAATTTTTACATTAAAATTGAATTTGGTATAAAAGTTTGAAATAAAAAGTTTAAACTTCATTTTCTCATCAACCAAAGCTTGTATTGAAACAAAATTACAATTATTAGATTCCTTGCAATTACGAAATTTAAATAATGCACTTTTATTATATTATTGAGCTTTTATATTGCTTTTGAAAAATGATTATCTTTATACAACATAAAAATTCATCATACTCATTATTATACTTGAACTAGCATATTACACAGATGCCACACAGGAATTTTAAGACTACCATTCGAACCACATAGTCAAGAGGAATCCAATGGTGGTAATTTTGTCTCAATCTGACCTTTAGATGGCGAGAAAATTAAGAAAATATTAAAATATCATAATAAAAGAATACTAGTTAAGAGTGCGAATAGTACATAATACTGAATTGAAGCATTTATTGACACGGAAGATGATCATATCAAATAAATAATGAAATATATGTATTTTCTGTTTCTCTTTCAGAAAATAAAAAAAAATTTCACATTTTACTATAAATTATATTTGTGATATCAAAAAAACTGACTGCTATTCTTTTCGCCAAGGTCTATACTAGATTCAAATAATTTACTTCTTATTTAACCAAATAAACCAATTTATAAAGCTCAAAAAAAGTTAGTAATACCAAACTGTTTAAAAAAAATCATAATTATTTTCAGAAAATCTAAAGAAAAAACTGAGAAAAATGGAAAATATACAAAGCTTTCTTTATTTTTATTTTTTAAATATTAACTAATAATAAGAAAAAAGTTTGCTTTTCAAGTGGCCATTTACTTCAATTAATATTTTGTAAAAGAATCTTTACAATACTTTTAAAAATATAGAAATCCAATAGGAAAACTTTACAAATACAAGTATTTAAAGTCAGCTGCCTAGTATATAACTGTTACAACTTTCAGAAATATGGTAAGAGCTTAAATTTCATAAAAGTAAAAATATCTTTGATGAGAATTACTTTCAATATGTAACTTCAAAACTGGAAGTTTTTAATTCAAATAAGTTTTAAAGGAATTCTCTTAAAGTCTTAATATCAAAAGCAATTTATAAACATTATAAGTTAAAAAAAAACCAAGTTTTTCTTTTACTGGAAAATGGTCAGGCAATTGGTAGGTGAGAAATATAGTCAATCCATCCAAAGACTCAGTTCTAAAGTCCTGGGTCTGATACCCTATTCTTAAAGCCTTTGACCTAAAAATTCTATTGCCAGTCTTATTTTTATATATCATCATTCATTTAAAGCACAATTTGAACTACTTTTGAAAGAACTAGTTGATCTAATTCCCATAAAATAATCAGATTCTTTTTCTTCTTAAAAATAAAGTATAAATTATAATAATATCTTTTAAAACTTGATTTATATTTTAAATAAATGCAAATTCAATACTATATATATAAAATTTTCCAATTTTTAAAGTAAATAACCAAATTTTAAAAAAGATTACTGCAATAATTATTGATTATATAAAACTTTATACGGTCAAATTATTTGATTTCATATAGAATAGTTTTTATCTAACTAAATCAACTAAAATTATAGTAAGTATACCAATTTCGTTTTAGGTTTGCTTTATCTAATATTTACTATTACCTTTTTTATAAGCTAGAAAAATCTTACGTAATATAAAATCAAGCACTTTTATTAGTAAACTTAATATTCTATATACAATTAAATATTATTTGTCAAAATCTCCTCATGAAACTAATATTAGGTAATATATATCATTTCCCTAATAAATTATATAGTAGGGATTATCTCTAACCTTCTTTCTTTACTCCAATTATTTTACATTGCAACTTTTTCAAGGTTCTTAATCCATTCCTTTATATTGTCCTTTGATTTCTGTTATTTCATAGAAATTTATATAACAATATCTAATAACTTTTCCTCGAACAAAGTTTTAAAATATTCATTGCAAAACATGTGTATTTGAATTTTTGCTTTGGTAAATCTATCTGTACATCGAGCAGTTAAAATCCACGCTCTATACTTTTCATATAATGAGAACTATAGAACTTCAAAACAATCGGGCGCACTCGCGCTTCTAAGAGTTACTTTCTAAAGTAACCCAATTTAACGTATTTCTGCCTACTGAACTAATAGATACGTACATTGTGCATTATGATGTCCATATTTCATCATCCTAATCATACATCATGTGATCTAACTCTATTAATTGATTTAAATTTTATCCCCGGCACTGTTCTTGGGAAATATAATTACTTTCCCCATTTTTCATAATACTAAATTATGGAAACATTTCCAGACTATTACGCAATTCTCAACGTTTCCGAAACTGCCACAGCTGAGTATGTTATGCTAGTTAACTCTTTAATTTAAAAGAGAATTCTTATTCTAATAAAACTTATTATTATAGTGAAATTCGAGAAGCTTATAAGCGTAAAGCTCTTGAAACTCACCCAGACAGATATGCTTCAGGCTCGAAAGATTCAGAGATAAATCCAAGACTTTCTCAAGAGGAAGCAAAAATACATTTTCAAAAGGTGGCTGATGCTTATTTCGTTCTCAGCGATAAGGAAAGGAGGGCACAATATGGTTCGTATAAGCGTACTTTTTTATTTATTTATTCATTATTTCAAAATTTATGATAAAAGCTATTATTAAAAGATAATACGAGAGCGACTCGAAAGAAACGGCAAGGAAATTCATGGCAAACATCACAGGCTAATCCAGATCAAGTTTTTGGCGATGTATTTGAAGACTTATTGAGATCAGAAGTAGATAATCCATCATGGTTCTATGCACCTGTTGGTGCTGTTACTGGCGCATGTCTTGGATTTATTTGTGGTAATGTGCCTGGTTTGATAATAGGTGCTTATGCGGGGAATAAATTAGGCGCTATTAGAGATGCGAAAGGTATGTTTCATTAAAAACATGTCTGTACATACAATAATGAAATGGATGAACAATTTTAATAAATTTTGTAGGTATGTCTGTTTACGATGCGTATTCAAGACTTAATGGTAATCGTAAAGCAGCAATCCTGGCCGCACTTGCTTCTAAACTGATTACTGCTGGACGAATTTAAAATAAATGATGCTTACGTCAATCGTAATCGTAACCCTTTATCAATTAGTCAAATTGAATTTGACACCCTTTTTAACTCTAATTAATTAAACTAGTATATTATTAATAATATTATTGGATTAAATACTAATCCTTTTCACTATAAACACTCAAAAAAAGTTTTTAATTTTATGTTCTTAATTTTTTGGGGGGGTTTTTTTTATTTCCAAAAATTAATAAATATTGATTATGCAATTAATAATTGTTCTATGTACAAATGCACAACTAAGTATGCTTGGATGATTAATGTTACACACAAAATTTGGTTGTCGCAAAAATTAAGGTAAATTAAACTAATGCCAAATCTTTGTTAAAAAAAATAATTTTTTTCTTTTTTTTTTGGTAGTCAGAGTGTGACGTTGTCACCAACTTGACATTCCATGCGAATTAGATAATATCTATTTTCTACGAAAATAACATTTAAATTGAATCAAAATACAATACAATAAAATAAAATATGAAAACGAATACCATTTTATCAACATCTGAAAAGTTCATATATTAAACAATATCCCATTCCAACAGAGAAAAAAAAATATTATAAAAAATGATAATAGTGATAATAGTTAAATTTGGAAAAAAAGTACAAATATGGTAATAAAAATCCCTCCTTTGCAGCAACAAAATAACCACAATGTCGACAAGAAGGCACCTACAAAAAAGAGTTCAAGATACCTCCAAAAGCTCGAACGAGATCAAGAGAAGTTTATGACAATGTTGGATCCATGGAGAAGGCTCCTTTAATAATTGAAATTTTTTTAGTATTAATGCTGAATTCAAGAATCAATAAATTACGACAGAATAATAATCATTATTTATTATACCTGTTATGCATTCTTCTGAACATCTTCGCTCCTTCGGGAGTTTCGAATTCTACTTCTGCGGTTTGGGCCGAACGATCGAACGTAATTGCCTAAAATAATAGAAAGATTTTGTCAATTTCTTGAATCATCAAGTCTAATTTTTCATATAAACTGATTAACCAACCGAAAATCCAATAGGAACTTTATTAGCCAATTCCTGGATATCGCGCCTAGTCACATTCTTAACAACATTTCTAATCGTCAATTTGTTACCTCCAGATGAAGGTGCACTATCAGTTTTAGTGGTAGATTTAGATGTTGGTGTAGATGCAGCGTCAGCTTTCGCTGGTGCATTTCTAGCAGTGTTTTTTGGTGTAGGTTTTTGCACGGGTTTAGGTGTTTGTTTTACCGAAGTAGAACTAGTAGCATTACTAGATGCTGGGGCAATTTTATTTTTTGTAGCTGCCGAAGATGTCTTGTTGGTATTTGCTGTAGAAATTCCTTGTTTGGAATTAGAAGCTTTGACAGCAGGACTAGTGGAATTCTTTGTCGCAGGTGAAGCAACAGCTTTACTTTTTTCAACATTTTTTTGTAAAGCTGATACTGATTTTGCGTCTGGAACAGGAGATTTACCGTTTGTAACTGAAATCTTTTTACTATCAGGTTCTTTTTGTTCAAATCCGTCATTTGGAACCTTGCGTTTTGGAGAAGGTTGCATAGGCCTTTGAGATTGGTTATTATTTTGCTGATTTGCTGGTCTTCGTGGTGAAATTGAATTATGATTAAAGCCTGGACTACCACCTCTTCCCCCATACGAATTATTGTTACCACGTCCACTACCCATAGGTGTTATAGAAGGATGATATGGATGCATATCCATTTGTCCTTGATATGGCATCATGTTCATTGGAGGTCCACCGGACCCTATAGGATACTGGCTCATAGGATTCCCAAATAATGTGTGTGGTCGTAATCTGGCGAAATTTGGATTAACATGTATATTCGGCCCAATCATTCCTATGAAACAACAAATATAAAACTCAAAATTAAATTAAATTTACTGAAAAAAAAAATAATAATAAAAATAAATCGCATTCATCTTGTATTTTAAAAAATAAAATTAAGATTTCACATTGCTTACCGTGTGGTATAGGTAACATGTGTGGATTGTTTAAAGGCATTTGTCCCATTTGCATACTAAAAAATTAATTAAGTAAATAATTAATTAAATATTATGTTAAACTTCAACCGAATGAAATATAAATTAAATGATTACCCAGGCATTCCTTCTAATCCTGGGCCGAATCCTGGACGAAAAGACGACATGCCACTATTTAAAAATGTATTGTTATTATTAATTGGACGCCAATCGTTATTTCTTCGACCACCTCGCCCTCTATAATTTTGTAAATTTTGTTGTTGTTGAAGATTATTCTGTTGCTGTTGACGCTGAGTCTGTGTTCGTTGCGTTTGAGCTTGTCGCTGTGTTTGTACTTGTTGCTGTGATTGCGATAATTTTTGTTTCTGTGATTGTTGTACTTGTCTATCGGCAGACGTTGAAGCGTTGAAAATTTCGCCATCTTCTTTTTCAGGAGATTTTGAAGTCCTTTTGACAGATTTATTGCTAGAAATATTATTAATTTTAATATCGTCTGATTGTGATGATATTAACCTTTTTGGAGTGTTTTCTTTTGGATTAATATTTGTATTGTCTGTATCAAAATTATTTGGAGTCTCAGATTTCTCATCGAACTTTTCCTCCTTTTCCGACTCATTTGGTGGGTCTAACCCTAATTCTTTCCAAAATTCATCATCTTCTATAGGCACATCATCGACATTTCCACTATAATCATTAAGATCCAAATCAAAATCATCGAACTTAAGTTCGTCTTGATCTTTTTGTTGTGATAAGGTTGAATTATTATCCACATCTATATTTTCAGATAACTGGTTATCAGTTAATTCGGAATCTTCGTTTTTCCCTTCTGTGCTGAATTTCTCTATTATTCGAATATTTAAAAAAAAACTTGTTCGGTCAGCCATCATCTTTTAAAATAATTCCTACAAGGTACATAAAACTCACCTTCAGTTAATTGTTCGGTGGTTGCATAGTTCATATCAGATTCAAGACTAAACAGACTGTCTCCTTCCGCTAAGTTAGAGTTAGTAGCTTGAGGATCTTCAGAAAGACTGAAGTCGACGTTGCCATCAAAGTCCAAAATAATCTCGTCTACATCATTCATTTTTTTTTAGTTCTCTTAGGTAAACCTTTGGTAGAACTTTTAGCACTTTATGCAAATGTTTAGCATAAATAAATATATTTATAATTGCAACTAACTGTACTTGACCGTTTCTGGTCAACTACGAAAAACTATAAGGAAAGGAAAGTGGGCAATTCAAGTGCAACGGTCATCGGATATATATAACCCTTTGTGACTTACCGCAGTAAGCAGTAACTGATAACTTTTTTATTAGTCACTCTATCATACGATTCAGATTTTCAGAAATGTTACGCTAACTACCATATTCAATGAATTTTATATATGAAATCTTTTTGACGGAGTTCTTAAAACGGGTTAGTAATGAATCGAATTGTTTAAACAATCATTGTAAAATTTTATTTTATTGATCAAATTCTCAAGAAATTTACAGAATCAGTTATTATAATAATTTCTATTAGAAAAATTTATTTAAAAATTTCTTTACATCTTGACACTAAAAATTAAAATTAAAATGTGATATTATTTTTAATAAATAACCTGTAAATTCATTCAGGAAAAAGCTGGCCGGCGCAGCATAAAATCGGGAAAAACTATAGGTTTCGAAATTTCCTGAATTTTAGCTTCAATGACCTTTTTATATTTTTTTTCGACCAATATACTTTATTCGATAAAAATGGATGATTGTAATTTGATTGGTGTCACACCGTCACACGTATAGGATTTTTTTTTTTTATATTGTGTCACGCATTACATCACAAACATAATCTGCTGATTTGTTGAGACGATTACCTTTGTTACAAAATATACTAAAAAACTTTTGGTACTGTGGACAAATTTTTTTTTTTCTCAATTTCTATTTTCGAATTTATAGTAAATAAATCAACACTGTTTAAATAGTGTTTATGAATCCTATAATATGGAAAAAGAAATAATTTTAGAAACTGCAGCAAGTTATCAAGATAGAGACGGTATACTGATTCTAACTCCAAAGAGACTACAGTGGAGTGTTCAAGGAGAAAAGTCACCGACGATCGATATTGCAACATTAGAAATAAAAAGTAACTTCATGACTTTAGGAAGGATCTATTGAGATTCAAATATTATTAGATTATTACTAAAATTTTATTTCAAACATTTAATATCAGATTTGTTCGTTGGAAAGCCAAATGTAGCCGACGCAAAATTTAAAATTAAATGTACTGACTATAATAATCAAGAAATAACACATACGATTGTCTTAAAATCCCCGTCAGCATGGCAAGATCTTGAAATAATAAAAGCCAAAGTTAGAAATAAAGGGCCAGGGCGATCCGCTGCACCGTCTCCCGCCCCACAGCAGTCTGCTGGAACTTCACCAGTACATTATAAATCTGCAGCTCCCTCGCCAGCATCTGGCGGTTCTTCACCTGCTGTATGGAATAATAATAATAAGAATGGTACCCCAACAAATGGTAGAAATAGTACGACACCGTTGAGAAAAGTTACTCCGAGGGAAATCAATTTACGTATGAACTTGCTATTGAGAGACAAGAAGCTAGCAGATCAACACAGAATGCTTGTCGTTGAGCAGAAATGTATTACGGAAGAGGAATTCTGGGAATTGAGAAAAGTATGGTGTTTCCATACATTTTCATGATTTTTCTGATCATATTTTTGTGGGCCATTTGTTTTTTTTTTGTTGGCGAAAATTTTTTTAAAGTGATAAACTAAAAAGGTGGATGATGGCATAGAATCTATTACGTGATCAAGATACGCGAACGAGCCAGCAGAAGGGTCGTTCTTCGACTATGCCTAACCTACGCCCTGTTACCGAAGAAGGTGGGGAGGCCAAGATAAATATCACTCCGCAATTGATCAATGAGATATTTGAAGAATATCCAAGGGTTAAAATTGCTTATGAAAAAAATGTTCCTACTAAGGTATATTGTGCTTATAAATTTCAACTTAGTTATTCAATTTTCTTCAATAAAAAACGTCCAATTTATTATTAATTTATTTTTAGATAAGTGAAGAGGTCTTTTGGAAACGTTATGTTCATTCTAAGTTTAACGATCGAAACAGAGGTACATCAAATGTAAACAATGACGATATATTTGAGAAGTGTTGGGCTGAAACGGAAGATGGTGAGTAGTTTTTATCTTTTTGATTCCAATTATTTATAATATTTATTTAAGACAAATTCTAATTAATCGCACATATTTATTTATTATTAGATTTAAATCAAGAAAGGGAACATGGGCGAAAGAGATTAAAAATAAGTAATCTTAGAGACTTGAGTGCAACAAAAGAAGACCACATGGAGGTAATTGATTTTAATTAAATATATATTTATAACTAACTTTCTGAGAAAGTTCTGGGTAAAGTCCTAGTGTGTAATACATCATTTATGAGTTTGTAAGTTTAAATTGTTCTTCATTTACTTTATCGTTCAGATTGACTTTGCTCCAGATGTCACTATGAGAGCGGGTCAGGGAAAAATTCTTTCTTTATTGCGGAGAAATAATCGACATGGTGAACGAATATTAGAGACTTCTTGGTTTGTATTTGATTATCGTAATTTTAATTATTTACTAGTAATACTTATTGATTATATTAATACTGTTTTTAATTCAGTGAAAAATCTCGTAATTATAAAGAAGCGATGGCTCAGCAACAAAAGGTTTAAAAATAATCAAGAAGTTTTAAGTTTTAATAATTTATTTTCTAACTATTTATTATTTAGGAGATTTATAAAGATGATATTGTAATGGACGAATTAATTGAAGAGGAATCACCCAATACGTACAAGTTAGATATTACAGATCAGCGTGAATATTTTGCTAGTCAAGCAACTGAAATTGACAATGACGTTGAAATGGTTGATGCTGATCAGGTTAGTCAAACAATTTAATATCTGGGTATTTTACCATAATTAACTTTGTAATATCAAAACATTTATTAGAGTTCTATTAAGCATCAAAATTCTATTGAAATATTAAATAAATTCCGAGATAATTTTAGAAATTGGAAACCTAACTTGACTACGAAGGTATATACTTTTTAACCTTAAATATGTTATCCTTTTCGTTAACTAATACATTATGCACATGTTTTTTTTGGTAAGTCGCTGTTTCCAAGAAAAGTAGATACACCTATCCCTAATTTAGTAACACAAAAGTGTAATGAAATGATTGAAGACAAACAAAATCGTATGAGAGAATCAAAACCTAAAATTGGTAAGCGTGGTTTCTTTTCTTTTCTTTTTTTTAATTATATAGCATTGCAAAACATTCAACTTATTTAATTATTATCCCTACAGAATATCTACCACAAAAAATTGAAAAGGAAGTCAATGTAATCCAATTGATGGGAAATGAGTTTTTGCGTCATTTTTGGGCGTCCGTTGATTTAACCGTTAAAGAAAAAGTAGAAAAAAATAAGCGGATGATAGAGCAATTAAAATCAATCCTAACAAAAATTGATCAGATTTCTGAGTTGAAACCATCAGAAGAAGATATTAAGCAAGGACTCAACCTTCCGAATGGGTCATCTAATAATAATACAATTCAAAAAGATCAAGAACCAAAATCAGTTGTCATCAACGGTAAACGAGTAAAAATCGGTTCAAAAGGTGGTAATAGTTTTGAGCAAGTTAATGGAAGCCGCCCGGATTCCAATGGATCTCCTAGGATAGACTCAGAATGGAAAGATGCACTAATACAAGCTCAACAGGCACGTTTAAACATGTTGAATTCTGCATGATAACTATATAATTATTATTATTAATATTATATACATATTACTCTTTAATAATAGATGCTAAATCCTTTGTGCAATTCCATCGAAAAAGCCTTGTCTCATAATCAAGGGGTAAATATTTCAAGACCAAATAGTCGTCAAGGACCATCAGCTGTAAGTCAAAGCTTTCAGAAGTCAGCTCGAACTTCTAGTCCGGGACATCACAAAACCGGTATTCGTGATTCAAAAACACCGGATCTTTACAAAGCTCCTCGTGATACAAAATCAATCGGTTCGGATATTCAAAGACCTGTCCCTCGGGATATTCGGGATATCAAGCAACCTCAACATCATCATGGCAGAACCGTCAATCGTGAAACAAAGCAAGTTATTAATCCAAAAACTCAAAAAAGTAGTAACCACGATATGCAACAAAGTTTAAGTTCAGAGGTCCAGAAATCCTCCAACCGACAATTCAAACAAGGTTCAAATATGAAACAAGACATTAGCCGTGTTAACCCCAAAGTATCTGTTCGTAACGGTATTACACAAGCTCAGTCGGATACTAATCGAGAAAGTCGCACGACTATTAAAATTCAAAAAAGAAACATACAACAAAACACTAGTCGTGATGATTCTCAATCAAATGGTCGGGACACACTAAAAAGCTCTAATATCAATCCCGCTCGAGTTTCCAGTGGCTCCTCAGAAATTTCTTCCCAAGTCTCATCAGCAAATAGAATCAAAGTGAAGCGAAAACGATAAAAGGACAAAATTATTGTAACATCGTATATTTGCAAGCAGTTTATTTTCGCACATTTTTTTATTTTAATATTGTTTTTTTTTTGGGTTTTTTTTTTAATTAAAAAAAAAAAAAAAAAAATTTTTCTGTATATACATTTACTTTTTTTTTATTGAAAGCTATCATTATAAATATATATTAAAAAAAAAAAAAGAAAGAAAGAAGAGATTAACAAGTATAATTATTATTCATATGCCCTGCAACTTAATGTAGGCGCAAAAAGCGAAATAAAATTGTCAGTCAGACAATCACTCGCTTACTTGCAGAAGAATTAATATCTTGAACCAATATTCTTATTAAATTAAATAATAATTGAACATTTTGAGTAATTTATAAAATTTAAAAATTTATAAACTAATATTCTAGACAAAAAATAAAATAAAAAATTAATAAAATTCGACAATATTTATTTGTATTCATGACAATTTAAATGTGGAGATAATATCTGATTAATAATTTGCAAGAATCTATTATTAATATTATTTTAAAATGGTTTAGTAATAATAACACTGATTAGATTTATACTATCAATTTAGTGAAATTTTTGGCATAGACATGACCGACCTTATTAAATGAACTTAAAAGTGTTATGCTCTCTAAGTGCACATACTACGTACATCTTCCATAAGTGTTACTGTATATGAATGCGTGATTGACAATTGTATCAAATTGTATCGAGCACTTAGATTTAAAAGTTTAAAAGTGTAAATGCTAGCATAAATGCGTGATTTTGACAATTGTATAGAATTGTATCAAGCACTTAGAGATTTAAAAGTTTAAAAGTGTAAATACTGACGCAAATGCGTGATTTTGGCAATTGTATCGGGCACTTGGAGATTTAAAAGTGTAAATGCTGACATAAATGCGTGATTTTGACAATTGTATCGGGCACTTGGAAATTTAACAGTGTAAATGCTGACATAAATGCGTGATTTTAACAATTGTATCGGGCACTTGGAGATTTAACAGTGTAAATGCTGACATAAATGCGTGATTTTGACAATTGTATCGGGCACTTGGAGATTTAAAAGTGTAAATGCTGACATAAATGCGTGATCTTGACAATTGTATCGGGCACTTGGAAATTTAACGGTGTAAATGCTGACATAAATGCGTGATTTTGACAATTGTATCGGGCACTTGGAGATTTAAAAGTGTAAATGCTGACATAATGCGTGATTTTGACAATTGTATCGGGCACTTGGAAATTTAAAAGTGTAAATGTTGACATAAATGCGTGATTTTGACAATTGTATCGGGCACTTGGAAATTTAACAGTGTAAATGCTGACATAAATGCGTGATTTTGACAATTGTATCGGGCACTTGGAGATTTAAAAGTGTAAATGTTGACATAAATGCGTGATTTTGACAATTGTATCGGGCACCATGTATTTTTATAAATAAATGCTATTAACTTTGGTAAATAAATGTAATTTTCATAATTCCACTTATGTTAAATCCAATTTATTTCACACTTTTGATTTTATAATTCCAATTCATAATTCCAATTACTGTAGACCTTTTATTTATAGAAAATTCAATCTTATATTTTACATCTTTTGATTTATAAATTCAACTATTCTAATTAGATATAGCTAATTCAACCTTTTATTTTACATATTTTATATCTTTTGATTTTATAATTCCAATTCACCTTTTATTATTAGACCTTTAACTTTAATTCGACCTTTTTTATTTTGCATCATGTTTTAATTCCAATTCACTTAATTCACTCACTTGATTCATCAATATTTTTATAATTCAATATTTCAAATTCACTTATTTACATATTATGAAATTCCTTACAATAAAAAAAGAATAATTCTATAATTAAATTTGAAACATTTTAATAATATAATTAAATTATTTCAAAGAATTACTTGTTACGATAAAATCACGTCACGCGTTTAACCTTGGTGAAACGCGTATATCCGTAAATCCGTATATTACAATGTACACATAACATATATATGTATATAATATAAAAAAAAAACAATATTATAAAATAATAAGAACAATATTTAATATATAATATTTTTTTTTATAAAAGTTTAATTCATTCTTTTTTTAAAATTCATTATCGGTCCTTGACCGATAATATTTAATGAATAAATCTAAAAGTTAATAGGTTCAAAAAGTTTAAACTTTAAAAAAACTTTTTTTCTTTTAAGGAAATCATACTCCTTTAAAAGTTCATAATTAAAAATTATTTTAAATTTGGTTAATTGATACCTTTTTAATATTATTGATTACTTTTTTTTTCTTTTTTTTTTTCCTTTGTATTAAATATTTAACAAAGAAAAAATATATATATATATATAATCTATTTAACATCTTAACTATCGGGGTTAATAATCCGAAAAATCATTTGTTTTACATGTAAGAAGAAATAATTCTCATTTTAGATAAACTTTAAATTTTATCACATTTATCACAATTTTTAAACAAGAGTCATTTTAAAAGAAAAAACCCCGAGTCATAGAAGAAATGATTTTAAAAAGCGAGGTTGATCTGAAAATACCTGAAACAAAGGGGTATTGAGTGGCTATTGGCTTTGATTGGCTTGTAGTGGCAAATTAAACTAATAAGGATAAAAAGTGGCTGAGATAGAAAATTCGAAACATGGAAAAGTATTATGATACACCAAAAAAGGGTGTGGCTGATGAGAACACGCCATTTATCTTAATTTTTCTTAATAAGCGAGAATAAAATGAAATTAATAAGATGAAACCAGAAAAAAAAAAAAAGATTTAAAGTTTTAAGTAATAAGCGAAAAAAGATTATCATTTTATCATTTTTTTATTTTTTAAAAGAAAAAAAAAAGTATCATAAAAAGTTTAGCTTATAAACGAACGATAAAGAAAAAAAAAAAAGTGTTTTTTTTTTTTCTGCAGGGCTATAAAAGTAATGTAAAACTGTTTCAACAAAATTAATTTAGTAATTAATTATCGATAAAATTTGTAAAAATAGGAATGAGATGACCTTTAATATTGTATTATTAACGGCTATTAACGGCTATTATTAAATAAGAAATGCATTCCAAAGATTTTTAATCAAGCGTAATATGGTATGTATTCCTAAAAAAGTTTTAATTAAATAATTAAAAAGAGATTCTAAAGAGGGAAAATTTTGACAGCTGAGCACAAAGGAAAAGGAGTAACAAGAAAATCACTTCCTCATGTTCATTCATTTCATTCAAAAAAAAAAAATATACTTGCATTTTTTTGGAAAGTGATGCAAAATGAAAGAATATTTAACGGAAGAAAGTTAAGTAATGATTGGTAAAAGTATACATGATATCAATGAATTATATCCAAAAATTAAAATATTGTTTAGATAAAAGAAGACAATAAAAAAGGTAGATTACAATAAACCCAATTTTTACGAATAAAAAACCGTGTAACTGATCGTCGTAAAATATTCACCATGATCATCATAATTATAAAGATCCTCCAAAAAAAAAAAACATGAATACAGACATTTTTTTTTTTTAAAAAAAAAATAAAATAAAAATAAAGGGGATAATTGACAAAGAAGAAACTAATAACATGAAAAATTTCATGCAGTGCCGAATTTCCTAAAAAGTCAGAAATAAACCTTAAATAATGTTTTATGTAAATTATGTTATTTAAACTTATTAAAACGGGAGTAATTGCAAAAAATAGCATATGGTAGAAATACATAATACATACAATACATACATACTTTATACAAACTTTATACATACTTTATATTACTTAATGATTACCAAGACAATTTCTAATCTTTAGTATTACTTTACACAACAAGTATTGGACGATAGGGGTGGTATAAATATTGGGCGCGTTTTTTGCCACATTATTTTTCAATAGTTAAAAAAATATTGTGCGTGTACGTTATGTAGTATAATAACATAATAACATGATAGTACATACTTATTTATTTACACAAAAGATTAAAAACTTTTTTCATTAAATTCATGAGAAATTTTAAGGACGTAAAACAAGCGAAAGTAAATAATGGCGCAAAGTAATAATTTTTGCTTGGAGCACGAAAACGGTTTGGCGCTTTAATAAAGTCATAAAAGGAGATAAGGAGACTAAACTTCGGTAATGTCCTTGTGATTTTTATCCCTGATGATTTTTTTAAAATTCGAGAATGGGATAAAAAATAAAAAATCGCGTTGTTATCATGTAAATTCATGTAAATTCATGTAAATTCATGTAAATTAATGTAACAAACGAAAAAAAAAACGAGACCCTTTTTTGTTTTTTTTTAAAGAATATTGATAAACAGGGATAATTTCTAATTAAGAATTAGGATGCGTAAAATAACTGAATTGTTGATATGTTGATATTTTGATATGTTGATATGTTATTGTTATGTGAATTCTTTGCATTGAATAATAATAATAAATAAGCAATGCAATTTATCCTTTTTTTTTGTTAAAAAAAAAAACAAAAAACTTTTAACAACTTAATATAATTCGGAAAAACCTTTTTCAGTAGAAACATAATTTTCTTTTTAACAAATAACGGATTTAAATTAATTAATCTTTTGTTTTTCAGAATAAAAACAGATCGAATTTAAAAAGTAAAATTTTCCGATATTTAATAATATTAATATTTTTAGAAATCGAATGATTGTTAATATGGCTTTTTTTTTTCTCATACACAACAAAACACAACATGAAACGAAAAAGCCTTTTATCTTTAATTTTATTTCCAAAGAATAAACAAGATACATTCTTATTATCATGCACAAAAAGTACAAAAATCCCTCAAAAGTTTTAAATACTTAAAAATTACTTCTTATCTTTACTATTCAATATACTATTTTTGGTATTTGTTTTTTTAAAATAAACATTTCAATAAAAATATTCCCGATTTTTGCTTCAATTTTCAAAAAAAAAAAAAAAACTCTTTTAAAAAAAAAAGTTATTCTAATTTACTAAATTTGGATTGTAATATAAAATATTTATTTACATTAAAACAAGTTTTAATATTTCAAATGATGCATACACCGCATATCAATTGCATTTAAATTTATTAACATTGTGCTTTTATTGGAAATATTTGAAATACCATTTGGTATTACAAAATAGATCATAAATTCATTGGATGTTCTTAAAAATAGCAAACACTTTGGAATTTGTCCAAATTTAGTTAATTTTAATTCATCTTTTTTGTTTTGATGTTTCAATTGGGTATTTTTGGCTTCCGTTTTTTTTATTTCCTGAAAAATAAAAAATAAAAATGAAAAAGAAAAAAAAATTTATTTATGATAAAGTTGCATCAAAAATGAATTATTTGTAAACATATTAGGATGGATCTATATAATAACTGACAACGATCAAAATTATCAAATCATTGAACTCGGATTAAAAAAAATTGGTTCGTCGTTGTCATCGTTTTTATCGTCGTTATCGTCTTTCAAGTCATTTTTTAATCTTGATCAAATGTATTTTTTACACTTTAAAAAATAAAAAAAAATTACACTACACGCAAAATAAATAAATTGAATGAAATGATGATTTTTTTTTTGTTTTTTATTTATTAATAATAATAATAATAATTTTTTTTAATATATATATATAATATTTACACAAATTAAAAAAAGAAGAAAAAGGAAAAAGAATAGAATTGAAGAAAGAAAATAATAATAAAAAAAAAACCGCTAATAATAATAATAATAATAATAATAAAAGAAAAAAACTCTTAAAATTATAGAAACTATATATGAAAAAAAAGTTCTTATAAAAAAAAAGGAAATAAAATAAAAGGGGAAAAAAAATAAAAAATAAAAAATAAATAAGTAACCTTCGTAATCATCTATGTTTAAGGTGTATTTCGTTCCTTCTTGCATATATAATAATACAACAAAAAAAAAATCACTTTTTTTTATTTTTTTTTTTATTTTAAACAAAAAAAATGTATGATGAAAAAAATGTATATGTATAGAGTGAAAAAAAAAATCTTTACAAATTTAAATTTTTTTTTTTTCTTTTTATAAAAAAAAAAATCATAGATACAAAGTATATATATAATAAATACAAAAAAAGTTTCCTTGAGGGAAAAAAAGTGCGTGTTTATGGTTTTTGATTATGGTTGTGAATGAAAAAAAAAAATGTCCTTATTGTAATAATACTAACAGAAATGATAAATAGTAATGTTATTATTCAAAAGTTTTAAAAATGTTTTTTTGTTTTTTTTTTTAAAAAAAAAAATAAATAAATTATAAATCTACTAATTAATTACTATTTAAATTCCAAGAAGTCATTGGTTCGTCAGTGGGAGAAGTTGTTGTTGGAGGCAAAAAATTCATCGGATTCATCGTGTTCATCGTATTCATTGTGTAGTTACTATCCATATAATAAGGATTGTATGAATCATAAAAGGAGAATTCTGAAGCGGCACTGGTTGTTACAATTGGTGCTGGGTGTTGTGAGACGTTATTTGATGAATTATTATAACATTTTGATTCAGGATGAACTTGTTGTCCATTAGTTGGTGGTGTGGTAGGTCCCCCACTTGTTGTATCATCGTTATATTCAAAGCCACCTGAGTCGGAACCCCCTTCGTCATCCCCTGATTGTAAATTAAGAGATGTATTCATATCACTATATTGTGGAATCATCATTGAATCGACTGATAAAATGTTTTCACCCGCTTGATAAGGTTGGGCCAAGTAATTTTCTTCAATTTTCTTAAACATATCAGAAGAGGGAAAAGCTGGTAAAAGTTGAGCGTCCGAGTTTGCACAATCAACGAAACGTTGCAAACTTTTCATTATTTCTGCAATACATTTTCCGTCACCAAGACGTTTTAAAAGTTCAAAAGTAATTGGTAAAACTGGCCTTATGCATCTACTTTGTTTTAAAGCGTCTCTTAAACCTTCAAATAATGGTTCGTAGGATACAAAATGTTCTTTTGATTCATAAAGGAGACAAAGTATTTCCTTTTCAATATCTTTTGTTTGTAACTGTTCAGCTACATCACTTGTTATCGCGATTAATTGCTCTTCGACTGCATTAAGTCTTAACTTTAAGGATTCTACTTGCTTGTTCTTACGGGGAGAATTGTCATATTTGCAGTGTTGGGGATCGCAGTTGCTACAGGGTTTACCAGTTTCGGCATCACCATCACATTTTATCTTCCCTTGTCGACAACGTTGGCATGCCCTTTTATTAATAGGACCACGAGTTCGCTTCGCTAATACGTTTGCGCTGTTGTTGTTATTATTTGATGATTGATTTACGTATCGAGGTTGACCTGGTCTTGTTGCAGTCATTGTTAATAAGTTTTTATTTAACAGACGTTTTGAATTCTAATGTTTAAAATGTTTAAATGAAGACGACAGTTTTCTTTGTAAATAAAAACGAAAAAAAATAAAGCTTGATTGAAAAGTTTTTTTTTTTTTTTTTTGTTGAAAAAAAAATAAATAAATTTAAATTTATCTAACAAAAAAAATTTTTTTTTAAAAAAAAAGTTTTTTTTTTTCTTTTGAATTTGTTTGTTTTTGAGTGTTTATATAGAAAAAAAAAGGATAAATTTTTAATATTTTAATTTTTTTTTTCACAACGAGAAGAGAAGAGAAATTTGGTATCTAAAAATGGGGGATTCTATCTTTTTTATATTAATTTTTAAAATAACACATATATATTATCTGCCGTAGTATTGTATGTTTAAAATATTTATATTTGTTATTTTAAAAATCCACTTTACCTCATTTACATCAATATAAAAAAAATTTTTTTTTTTTAATAAGGATAAAATTAAAACCTATTATCACAATCACAAATTTTTGTTTTAAAATTTTTTATCACTTATCACATATCACTGTATCGCAACTACCTGGTCACAAAATTTTTCAAATTTTGATATTTTTGGAAATATGAATTAAAAAAAAAATCGAATGTTGAAAGAAGAGAAAACGAAAATTTTTAAAATATATTAGAATATAAAATAACTAATTTTTTTTTACTTGACTTTTTTTTACTTTAATCTTGTCAACTTTCATTCTTTGTTAAAAAAAAAATATATAATAATAATAATAATAATAAAATTTTTTTTTTTTTTTTTTTTATTTTGTACACATTTTCATTTTCATTAGTAATCATTAAAAAAAAAAATTCTAAAGAATTCTGTTTCATTCTTTTCTTACGAATTCCCTTACGAAATTTTTTTTTTATTTTATGCCAAAGGGAACAAACGAAATGAACATATTCCAGCCTAATCTTTAGAAAGTCAGATTTTCTAAATAAATCTAATTAAATAATCTATCTTTCTCCAGTTTTTTTTTTCGTACATAAAAAAAATTTGGTACAAATCATTAAAAATCCAATCAAATTTTACTTGAATCAAAATTTTTTTTTTTCTTTGCCATTTTCTATTTATAGAAACATAACACATTAATTTTTTTTCCATGAAATTTAAGTTTTAATACTTTAAAAAGTCAATAATGAAAAGATTTTTTTTTTTTTTACATTTAGAACGTTTTCTACATCTATTTTTTTTTTCTATTTATTTTTCTTTTTGTTTTTTTTACAACTTTTATTAATTTATTTAGAATATCGAAAAAAGAATTCTTCATTACAAATCTCAATTATTATATATATCAGTCCAAAAGATTAAAAATTTTTGTGGCTTAAACTTTTTTAAAAACCAGAATCGGTTAGAAGGTCGATCTATTGAGAATGGTTTAGCATGGTACGAATAAAATTATTGCAGGAGTGGCGAAATGGCTGGGATGATCATAAATATATTAATTATATATATATATATATTTGAATAGGTGAAAATATGATAAATATACGTGATTAAATAATAATTGTCACCCTTAAACATATATTATTGTTACGCAAATCCTGAAACAAAATGAGAATTTAGGAAATCCCGTTTTCTTTTTTTTTATTTTAAAAAAAAAATAAAAATAAAAAATAAAATAAAATAAAATAAAAAGGAATTAATAATATAATACCAAGAGAAATATTTTGATATTGTTTACAGCTAGGAAATAAGTTTTTTTTTTTTTTGCAATAAAAACAATTATTTAATCGAAAATTTCAAGGCACGGTAAAGTACATTATTTGTTCAATGGATATATATGATAATGTACATATTAATCTATTAATCAATAAATAATAATTCAATGTTTCAATATTTTAAATGTTTCCCCGAAATTGAAAGTGAAAATTTCATATTACCATAGGATAATCTACGATCTCGTGAATACAAATCCCAGGTATATTTTGAATTGGATACATGGGATTACAACCAACCCATACAAACCCGAAGGAAATCTTAATTTATCTCTTGGTAACACCAACTAACCAATAATGTAAATTAAGGATTTTAAAGTAGTATTGTTCATTATGTAACTTGTATTAAAAAATAAAAATAATAATAATAATGTGTGACTCATAATTATAATTATATTATCATTTTCAATACGTTTTAAATATTTTTTTTTTTAAAAAAAAAAACGTGGGATTCTGTGTAAATCTGCGTAATTTTATACCCAAATTATCCAAATTAGAACAATTTCCAGTTCTAGATTCTTTGACGATAAAGTTCTTGGCAGATCACAGGTGGGGTTATGTGGGTTATGTGGGTTACTGTTGGTTGGTTATAAATGTTAATTAATATGTGGCTATGTGAAATTATGTAGATTATGTTGATTAATGTGGTGGATAAATGGATTATGTTATTATGTATATTATGTATATTGAGTTGCGTGAGTTACGTTAGGTTACGTGAATTACGTTGGGTTACTTTTACGTTTGGTTACTTTTGTTACGTTGGGTTACGTTGGGTTACGTTGGGTTACGTGGGCTATGTTGAAGTAAATCGATTATTTCTTCCGTTGATGATGATGATGACATTTTTTTGATATTTTGGGTAATATAATGGAACATTATGCATTAGTTTTTTGGTCATGTGTATTTTCACCCGACAACTTTTTTTTTAAAAAAATTATTTGAAATTTATCCCATGACCCAAAGAAAATTATTTGGCCCATGACCAATTCATGATCATACCCTTTCTTATCTTTGATCATTGTTAAAATTGCTTATCATGATCCTAACCATACATCCGAAAAATTTTCATTATTTACCATATTTAATAATAAATGTAATAAATGTAATAATAATAAATGTATACGAAAAAAATATGTCTTTTTAAAAAATACATATTATCTTTTTTTGTGATATCAAAATATGTGATTTATGAATTATCAAAAAAAAAAAATATATATCCATCCATTCGTTTAGATCTTTATTAAATCTTTATAACAAAGAATAACTTTTTTTGAAAGTTCAGTTTTAACTTGATTTAGTAAAAAAAAAAAAAAAATTTTTTTATACTTTTTTTTGAGCATTAAAAACGTTCATGCAATCCTTTTTTGCCAAAGGAAAATATATTATCAATATATTTTCTTTTTTTTATTTATTTATTTATTTATTTATTATTATTATTATTATTATTTTTTTTTCTTTTTATTTCCTCTTTCAACAACTTTCAACATTTTCAACATTTTCGGCATTTTTTTTTAAAAAAGCATCTTTTGGTTAGATTAATTACTTTATATTCAAATAACTTATTATATTAATACTTTAATACTTTATACGAATAATATATTATTACGAATAAATTTATTATTATATGAATACTTAAATACTTTATTATAAATACTTTATTATATGAATACTTGAATACTTTATTATACGAAATACTTTTATATTTTATTATACGAATACTTTTATACTTTATTCAAAAATATTTTATTTTATTCAAAATATTTCTTTATTAAAAATACTTCTTTATTCAAATACTTTATTCAATAGTACTTTATTCAAATATCTTTTTTTCGTTCAAATCCGTTTTCGTAAAACGCACGACTTTTTTTTACAAAAACAGGTCTCGGTCCCTTCCCCCTCTAATATTTACCTCGATACCTTTCTCACCTATTTTCTCACCCCCAAAAAAAAAACTTCCAAAGTAAATTACGCCATTTAATTACAAAAATGAAAAAAAAAAATAGTCTACAAAGTCGAAATTTTCCTTTTTTGATTACAATTAAAATATAATTTTTTTTTACATATCATTTACATATGATAATATAATATTATTAAATAATATTAATAATGATAATAATATCTAATATTATTATTATTATTATTATAATAATGTGTTTATAATATATATATATATATGTATCTATTAGCCTATTTGCCTCTCACTTTATTATTATTACCAAAAATAAAATTAAGGTTTTGTTATTTCCAAAAGAACTAAAACTGTTCCCCAGTCATATTAAAAAAAAAAAACTGTGAAACTTTATTTTATTAATGTTATCATCAAATAAATAAATAAATGGGTTTTTTAAAAAAAAAAAACCAATGAACCCGAAACCCGTAAGTTTAATAATGTGTGATTATCATTAATGATTTATTATTGTTTGAATGAAAAAAAAAAAAAAAAAAAAAAAAAAAATTAAAAATAAAATAAAAAATAAAAAATAAAATAAAAAATAAAAAATAAAACAAAGCGGTTAATATAACACAGAATACATCATAAAAAGTGTAATTTTTTGAAACATATTTTTTTTTTTTGAGGGAAAAAAAATTTTTATATGAAAATAATATTACGCACTTCAATAAAAGGTTTTTTTTTTTCGGGACGGGAAATTTTATTTACAAAAAGTAAGTTATGATATAATGTTGTGATTACGAACAACATATGATGATATCATTTATCTTTTTATTCATTAAAGGTCAGATGAGCAGAGAATCAAGGGATTCTGGACCTTTGATAAGCCACAACTTCGCATTAGATAGCCATAGATGGCCGTAGATAGTCTTATTCCAATTAGGTCAATTTATGTGTTACTTTATAACATCATTAAACTGCGTGTGTAATGCTGATTTACTTATGACATAAAAAAAAAAAGAAAAATTTGGGGGAATATTTCTTACTTGGCTGATGAAACTCAAAATACGCCTCACGAATAATCAACAAATCGATTAGTTTTTATTGACCACAGCAAATGAGGAAACTGATACAAAAAAATAAGAAGATGAGTTGCATAATATAAATTATAAAATTCAAATGATTTTTTTACAAACAAAAAATTCCCCCTTACATGATGTATTCCTAAAATGGTAATTAAACAATGAATTAATTGCTGCGTACGTTCATTTCATATATTGAATGAAATTAAACAAACATAAATAGCGTAGTAAAAAGTGATAATATATGTATAATGTATGTATGTATGTATGCTACGGGAAAATAAAAAAATAATATATTGTAAATATTTTTTTTTTAAAAAAAAAATCCTTTTTATTTCCTGAAAAAGTGAGATTAACAACTTTCAATTAATTAAATTCTAATTAAATTCAAAAAATCAAAAAAATCGATATATAAAAAAAAAATCGATATTTGAATATTGACAACCTTATTATATAATACGGTTGGACCACTTATGAAAATGTTTGCATTAATTCGCATAATCTATTAAACATTAAACTTTCTAAATATGTCTAAATATGTTTAATTTTTCCTTCATCCTTTCATCACAAAGGAAGAGATTCAATTTTTAATCACATTCACATTATATTTTTTTTTTGTGTAATAAATATCAGATGAGAATATTTTCCCGAAGGTACAGTAACTCATTATTTTTCCCGTATTTGATAACTGATAAGATAGGAAATTATTGTATTAATATGATTTGTTCAAGTTCACGAGAAAAAAAAAAAACTGATCATATGAGAAAGAATGATAATTATTGTTGTTGTTGTGGTTGTTTTCTTTCCGTTGTTGAATTGATAGGATGTTAATTCATGCAATATTCTGTGTAAATATTTGTTATATTGACTAATCCAAAAATGTTTAATTTTTCGTAAAAAAATTTGATTTTATTCAATTATTATGTATTGTGTAATAAATCACGATGGCTGCACGGAATGTATGGAAGAGAATAATGGGATAATATATCATCATGTCAAATAATTGATAATACTGATAAGATAATGACAAGATAGGAAATATTTTGAATATTTGGTCATGTTCACCTACACTAAAGTTCACGAGACGTTATAAGAAAGATATGAAAGAAAACTGATCATATGAGAATGAAGCATCTCTTACGAAAAATTTTCGAACTTTTTAATAATTTTTGGTAATTCATTACAAAGAAAAAATTATCTTAGAGGTCATTAGGTTGTCAAATGATCAAAAAAAAATATTTTAAATTAGTTTTTTTTTTTCTTTAAGGTTTTTTTTTGTAAACATTAAACTTGTCGATATAAAACGATTAATTGGTTTAAAGAGAGAGAGGGTTTCAATGAAATTATAAATTTGGATTAAATCGACAAGTCATGTGGGACAATATTAATACAAGATGATCATGTGGGATGGAAAATTCATTCAAGAATAGTTATGTAGAAGAAATCATGTGCGTTCTAGGGATTTCATTATTATTGTGCATTATTAAAATATTTGAACAGAACATTTTTTTATTGAAACACTTTATCACTTTTATTAAACATTTTAGGGTTGAATGGGGCATAAATGCGAGAATTTTAATGTGATTAATGAGAAATAAATGAGAAATTATAACGATATAATCATAATATTTTTTTTTTTAGAATTAAAAATTCAAAAATATACACAAATATATACATTATGCATTTAATACTTTAAAAAAACTGACAAAGGTCTTTGTCATTTTTTATGTAACAAATTTATATAATTTATATAATAATATTAAAATAAAATATATATATTTTAAAATATTTTAAAATATTTTTGTTATTTTTGTTTTGTTTTTTTAAAAAAAAATTTGGTTACAGTAATAATATCCGTAAAAATGAGAAGATAAGAAAAATAATATATGTAAAAAGTATATATGTATAAGTATGCACACACAAACCACACAAACATATTTATTTTTTTTCAGCCATCAAAAAAAATAACTTAATTCGAAAATTGCACAAAGCATTTTTTTTCCCTCAATTTATAAATAAATTAAATAAATTATTTTTTTTAATATTAAAATGGTGATGATTATAAGTAAATCTTTTAAATAATTCTAAAATAATCCTAAAATAATCCTAATAATCCTAATAATCTTAATGGGTATTATGACGATCCCAAGTCCCAACGAATAAAATTTCTTCCAACCAATTAAAAATTGACAAAATGAAATAAACTAGGAACGAGTTCATAAATCATAATAATAGGATTGAATGTAGTAATACATTATTGTAGTAAAAAATTGTTGTAAAATCCCCAACTTTGGATTTAAGTTGCGGATGTTATTTAGATGTGTTACTTTTGTTACTTTGTATACTTGCTATACTTTTTTCCAAATTTGGTTTGGTCCTAATTTTTTATTGTGAATATAAAAGGACAAGTATTGTGATGGCTTTTTAAAGGGGGGGGATGATGCATGAAACCATCAAAAAAAAACACGTTTTTTTATTTCAGCCATAAAAGTAAGAAATATAAAAGGAAACCTTTGAAAGCTGGGTTGTGAGTTGAATAAGAAAAAGGGTATAGTCCCATATTACAATTACATTATACAACATTGTTGTATTCCAATGGCGATTTTTGATTTTTTTGTCGTAATAAAAACAAGTTTTTCTGTAAGTTCTGTAAATCTACATACATTATACATCATGCATATATTAATTTCCTTTTCACTTTCATCCTCTTTTTTTGGGACACATGAACAATATTTTATTTTTTTTTATTTTTGATTTTTTTTGAACAAATATGATATTGTAATCATGAGATTCTTATAAATTGATTTGATAATAAAAAATTTCGTGTGAAAAAATTTAATTTTCCTTAAAAAAAAAAATAAAAAAAATAGATATTCAAATAAGAAATCTAGAATGCTTATTATCTTACATGAAAGTTTATATTCTTGTTTTTGTTTTCGCAAATAACCGAAATAAAATTTATATTTTGTTTATAATTTAACAAAATACTTTATCTTTTTTAACGGTTCCTTGTAAAGAATAAAAAAATAAAAAAATAAAATAAAAATAAAATAAAAAAATAAAAAAGACGTACACAAAAAAAAATTAAAAATAAAGTGATCACAAAAAAATGTGAGTAAACGAAGATGCAAGCCACAATTTGACATCATTTTTATCACAATATTTTATTTATCACATTTATATTATGAATATCCCAATTTTTTTTTTTATAAAAAGAATCTAAAAAAGGATTTGAATAAAAAAATTTATTCGACATGAAATTTTTTCGTAACACATGAAATAAATACAAAAATTTTCTTATCTAATACAAAAAAAATATTAAAAATAAATATATATTTTTTAATATGTTGATATGTTGTATCAATTTGTTGTGGCGTTTTTTTTTTTCTTTTATGTAATTTTTTTTTTAACTGCGCATATTATTCCATCATTATACTTTTATGTTGTGTACATTTTTATTATGTATAATGACTAAGTTAAAAATTTTTTTTTTTCCACCAATTTTTCACTTGGCATTCAATTGGCGTAGCTATTAAGGTTTTTTTTTGCTCATTAACCGCAGTTTATCATCTAAACATTGTTTATGCATATTATGATGAAATTAGTACAACTTTTTATTTTACTGCGTGTGATAAATAATAATAATTTTAAATTAATAATAATAAAAAAAAAAAATTTTTTTAAATTTCTCTTTTTCTCAGTACCTTCTCAAGAAATTCTCAATCAAGAAAAATCTTCAATGTTTATTTTTTTGTCAATCTTGGCAATAATAATAAACCCTTGGCAAATCATAATAATGAATTAAATCTTCACGTAAAAAATGTATCGTAATTGTAATTTGCCAAGATTTTCTTGAGTACAAGGAAAAGAAGGAATTTAATAAATGTATTATAATTTATTCTCGCCAAGATTTTCTTAAATGCAAGAACAAGAAGGAATTTAATAAATGTATTATAATTTATTCTCGCCAAGATTTTCTTGAATGCAAGAACAAGAAGGAATTTAATAAATGTATTGTAATTTATTCTCGTTACCAAGATTTTCTTAAATGCAAGAACAAGAAGGAATTTAATAAATGTATCGTAAATTTTATTCTCGTTAACCCTACCAAGATTTTCTTAGGTGCAAGAACAAGAAGGAATTTAATAAATGTATCGTAATTTATTCTCGTTAACCTTGCCAAGATTTTCTTAGGTACAAGAATAGAAGGAATTTAATTAAAATATAACCTTTAATATAACCTTTAATATTTTTATAGACTTTTTTTGTAAACTTTTTTATAAACTTTTTTAATTTCTTTCCTTCTCTTCCAAATCCCCCCTCAAAAAAATAAAATAAAAAATAAATTTATAAAATCGGTATGTTCAATAGAAAAAAATGTCAATCATACAAAATAATACAAATAATAGCATTCATTTTTAATCCTTTATCCATTGTTTTAAATTTTGTTTATTCTTATTTTCTTACCGAACGTGTATATATAAAGTAAGTGGCTTTAAAATTAAAAGCCACAATATTCACAATATATCATTCAAATATTGTTAACTTTTTAATATGCATTATTGAAATCGACAAATATAACGCACGTACAATATGTACCTTCGATCTCTATGTGAGAATATTTATTAAGTAATAGATAATATTTATGTTATTGATTTGTTAGTGATGCCCCTTTTTAGTTTTACTCAAAACAAAAACATTTCATTTTCTTAGATGGCGTGCAAAAAAAAAAAACCTGTTTTACCAATCACAAGTCGACAGTTGGACATTTGGAAAGTAAACCAGTTGTAAAGTAAGACAGTTGAAAAGTAAAACAGTTGAAAAGTAAGACAGTTGAAAAATAAGACAGTTGAAAAGTAAGAGTCGTTGAACAGTTGGATAGTTGAACAGTTGAAGTTGGACAAAATTATTAAAAAAAAATTTTTTTTTTTGATCATCATACCACATCTTTAAAAAAAGTTTCTACCTTCTTAATAAAAGCATTCTTAAAAAGCATGCTTTCAATATACAGCCAATATATTCTTTTAATATGCTTCCAACTTTCTAAAACACTTTCTTATAAATTTCTTATAATGACCTCTTTATTCTCCTAAAGAATGATTTCTTTTGTTTCGCTAATTTGGTTTGAAGAAAAAAAAAAAAAAAAAAAAAAATTTTTTTTTTAATCCCTTTAAATAAATAAATAAATAAATAAATTTCTTTTTCTTTGTTATGACTTTCTATAGTAAAATAATCAATGAGGCGAATCATTCATTTCATTGATTGATCAATGAGAAAACTCCGGTAAGACTCCGAGCAGATCATTTATTTATTCATTTGTGATCATGTGCATTTCTGTATTTCCATTTCAATAGTAATAAGTGTGAAAAATTATTGATTGATTGATTGACAATAATGGTATTATAAAAACAACGCGTTATTTAATAGTAATAGTAATAACCGAAAATTTTTTTTTTTATATAAAAAATTACGTTATATTAGTTTTATTTTTACTCCCTAAAATAGGTTACGCCTTCCTAAGAAAATAATAATTAGTGGAATTCCTTTTTGTGTGATCTTGAATGTTTGAATGAATATCCAAAAACATTAACAAATAAAGTAATGTAACAAAGTAATCCAAATTCATTCGAATTGAAGAAGTTCTTTTAATATAAATAAATGACATTTATTATAATATAATAATAAATGCGAATATGCGGAATATGCGATAATATAATAAATACGTTATAATAAATGCGTTATAATAAATGCGTTATAATAATGCGTTATATTATATGTTATAAATGAAATAATATAATAAATAATAAATGCAATGAATGCGTTATATTATATGTTATAAATGAAAATGAAAAAAAGCGTTGAATTAAATAAATGAAATAATAAATATATCACAAATATGCAAATATATTATACTATACACAGTAAGTTTTTTTTTGTACAGAACCAATCGTTAGCATTTATTCACAATTATTCCTTATCGAGTAAACTAGTAAAATAAAGATATAAATTATCTTATTATCAATTGAACATAAAAACTGTTATAATAATTAAATCATTTATTTAATCTTACACGAAAGTATGAATCATGAGATATCTTCAATCTTTTTCCCTTTTTTAATAATAATTAAACTTTAAAAAAAAAAAAAATGAGATGAAATGAGATGAAAATGAAAATGAGAAAAAACATAGCCACATAAAATAATAACATAATCAAACCACTCATGGGCCCTTTTTTTTTCTTTGTTTAAATTAATCCAATCCATTGTACCATAAGTTATGTAAACAAGTTCGTTTTAAGTAAATTTTTTTTATCCGGTTATTTACCCTTTTATAAACTCTTTACATCAATATTGTTTGAACTCTTTTACATTAATTTGTTGAAAATAAATATTAATAAATAAATATTAATGCAATGTAATGTGGTGTACCTTCTTATATCCGAAATTTTTTTTAAATTGTTAATCGCGTATTATTATTGGAAAATTCGTCCTAGTTTTGGTGTGTATTATCTTTTCTCGTTTCATTTTTTTTTTATACATTAATCAATTACTTCATTTATTTTCTCCTTATCCAAATGGTTTCTAATGGTAAAATGGTTACCTTGCTCCTAAATCTCCTAAATCAAATATGGTATCAACCAACACCAATCAAAATACAATCATAATCATTATTATAATATTTTTGTGATATTAATAATAATATATTAATCATGATATATATGCATTGTATTGTATTCATTATATATATGCACATATCATATAAAATGTAAAGGATCGATCATTTTAAATTGATTTAGGTGATTATTACAAAATCGTTTTAAAAAAAAATAATATATATAATATAAAACGCGTTTAATAATTAATTGTGTGGCGTGGTCAATGTGGTTAATCAATTCAACATTTAACCGCATTTACTACGCCATAAATAATACGCCATAAATTAGCAGCCACAATTTATAACTTTCATTGCCCTTTTTAGCAGGAATTATAAGAATTTAAGAATTATGTAAAGTAAGCTGTTTATATAAGTTTGTGGTACAACGTGATGTTGAATTTGATGGACGTTACAAATTATTACGTAACGATTAACAACGAAACAAAACATATTTTACAAATTTAAAGAAGAAAAAATAATTTTTTTTCCTTGTTTTTTTTCAACTCCAGGTCGGCTTAGCGTTTCGAAAACCAAACTTGGTACCGTGATAAAAAAATTATTTGTGATATGATATAAATTTTATATCCCAAACGAAAAAAAAAAATAATAAAAAAAAAATATATCTATTTTTCACATATAGTAACGCATTTGATATTGTTTTTTTTTATTGTTTGTTTACTAAAAAAATTTTCATAAAGGAATTAACATTATTAGGAATAATATTATTTTTTACTAAATTTTAAGAAACAAGTTTAATTCCAGATTTTTATTTAATAGGTAAGATCTGACACTCTAAATCTAAAAATAAACATAATTCTTTATCGTACTTTACTAAAAATAAACAAAGTAAAGTTTTTTTTTGGATGGTATCATATTATGAATTTACTTTTAAAAAAAAATTTTATATGTTTATATGTTTATTATATTATTATATTATATTATTATTATATTATTATGTTTTTTTATATTATAGATATTTTTTTTTTTGTAGGTTACATTTTAATTTGAAACAATAATAAGATCGATTGATAATCAATTATTAAAATATAGTTTATGACTATTTAAGGTTAAAGAAATTATTTTATTTTTAGGATGGGCAAACTTTTTTTACATGAAAAAAAAAATATTTTATAAACAAAAAAAAAAATGAATTTCACAAATTTGGTAAAAAAAATACACAAAAATAAAAATAGATTTTTTAATTTTTTAATATATTAACCAATTAAAATTAATAAAGTTACATATAAATAATAAAAAAAAGTAATGATCTTCTATTTGTTTTGTTTTTTTTTTTTTAAAACTTCATATAAGAAGAATAAACAATATCCCTTTATAAAACTTTAATTTAACAGCCGATATAATGAACAATAGTTTACATCAATTTTTAATTTAAAAAAAGTTTTTAACGTCGGCAATTTACGATCAAGCACAAACAATCATTTTTCACTCCGTCAACAATCATCTGAAACATATTTACTAACGTGATGTAATACTATACCGAGTTAAAAAGACGTAAGAAATAGTAATCAAATAAATGACGTAAAAATATAAAATTTCTAATCAATTTTCGGATGGGAAAGAAATTATTAATCAAAGTATACATGACATAACATAACCTAGTCGGATAAATTTAGATTTCAAATTCAAAATTTGTTTTTTTTTTTTAAAAGTTTCAAAGTTAAATTAAGTAAATAAAGTTGCATAAATTCTAGATTATGAAACTTAATAATATTTGTTATGTATTTAATAATGGCAGCTATATAATGACGACTATAATTAGTAAACCTGTATTAGGAATATCATAATGACGAAATTATGAAAGACGAGGAAGGTTTTACGAAAAGAAGCTTTTAAGAAAAGAAGGTTAAATAAGTTAATTTACGTTAATTTACGAAAAGGTTAATTTACGTTAATTTACGGAAAGGTTAATTTACGTTAATTTACGGAAAAGTTAAGTTACGAAAAGGTTAATTTACGTTAATTTACGGAAAAGTTAATATACGTTAAATTACGAAAAGGTTAATATACGTTAAATTACGAAAGGTTAATTTACGTTAATTTACGAAAAGGTTAATTTACGTTAATTTACGGAAAAGTTAATTTACGTTAATTTACGAAAGAAGGGTAATTTACGTTAATTTACGAAAAGGTTAATTTACGTTAAATTACGAAAAGGTTAATTTACGTTAATTTACGGAAAAGTTAAGTTACGTTGATTTACGAAAAGGTTAATTTACGTTAAATTACGAAAGAAGGATAAGTTACGTTAAATTACGAAAAGAAGGTTAAGTTACGTAAAGGTTAATTTACAAAATTACGAAACTAATAAAATTTTATTACGAGACTTACGAGACTTACGAGACTACATTAAACTTTATTATATAATTTTATTACGAAACTATATATCATATATCTTGATCTAGTCATTCTTTTATAATATTTTAATAAACATCTTTACAATAAAATACATTTTATTGCATTATTGTATTATTGCATAACCATCTTTGCAACAAAATACATTATTACATAAACGCCTTTGCAACAAAATACATACATTAAACGCCTTTGCAACAAAATACATTAAACGCCTTTGCAACAAAATACATTAAACGCCTTTGCAACAAAATACATTAAACGCCTTTGCAACAAAATACTTTATTTCATAAACATCTTTGCAGTAAAATACATTTTATTGCATTGCATTATTGCGTATAACAAATACACAAACCAACACAAACACACTACTAATCCCCTTCCCAAAGTTTTAAATGTGATAAAATATAACTTATCTTCGATCTCATTTAGATGGTGACATAAATAATACGAACCTGAGTTGAGTGAATTCATTATTTACAAATAATAATATAAGACAAAGACATTCAAGTATAAAGAAAAATAGGAAACAAAACATTTATTCGTTAATCATAGTTAATCATTTCCTGCATGATGGTTACAATCGACGGGAAGTAAATATAAGTAAATATTAAAAGTAAATAGTAAATAGTGGTAATTAAAATTAAAATTTTTTTGTTTTAGGAGAAAAAAAATTGTTTCAAGTAAATAAATGTTTCTTCTTCTTCTTCATTTACTTCGTCTTCTTACTGCTTCCTTTTTTTCCTTTGTCTTGATTAATAATGATTTAATTGGTTTCCATTAAAATATTTGGTTTGCTATTTGCTATGCATAAAATTCATCCGTAACGTTTTATCGTTTCATAATAATAATTCAAAACTTTAATTAAACACAAAAAAAAAAACTTTTTTTTTTTGAAAAATGTTCTCGAACATATGGTCGTGCAAAACTGCAAATCAAAATTATGTAATGTAACATGAAGAAAATTCTGGAATTTGTGCTTCTTTGTTCCACGAATGTATATTAATTTCCAAATTCGTTAATTCGGCCGGAGAACTGAACAAAGAAAAAAAAATAAAATAAAAATATATTTAAAAATATTTAATTTTAACAATTAACACACACATCTAATATTTATCAACCCTTGTTTCTGTTTCAAAAAAAAAAAAAATATTCATAAATTTCATTTATTTATTTCCCAATTATTTTGATTATCACAAAAGTCACAATCTGTTTTATCCCTTTCACACCTTTTTCACATTTTTTTTTTTTTTAAATCAACTATGTGAAATTTCATTTTCATCCCCGTTCTTTGACACATCAGGGTTAGTAAATTTAATAAAGTTAACCAATATAAGATAAGTAACTAAGTAACTTTCGGTTCAACTTAATTACCGAAATTTATTGTATAAATAATTAATTAATTAAACTGATAGACGGTTGCTCTTAATTTATTTATACCGACTTAACCAATAAAGGATAATTAATATTCGGTAAAATCAAATACCGAAATTAAGCCGACAATTACCCGATAATCACTTAATTTATCATCCTTATTCCTTATATGACGCCGAAAGTTCATATATTAAACTATTTTAAGTCGATCATTCATATAAGCAATATAGGGAAATGAGTGATTAAAAATAGATTTAAACTATTTAACAATGGATTTACGGCAAAGAAGTAATGCACACGCGAGTTTCATCGATTTAATGCTTATTTATAGTATATATGTAAAAAAAAAAAAAATTTAAGTTTTTATTTTCCTATTAAGAAAATAAAAATATGCAAAAAATTTTATTGTTTTAGTTAAAACAAAGAATCATAAAGAATTTTAAAAAGAATCATGAGTCAAAAAGTTAGAGAATGATAAAAATAGAATAAAATATTTTTTATATGCATATTTTTTTTTTTTTTTTCCATTATCTCAATTATTTCGATTAATAAGTAAAAAAACATGATTTACGGTATAAAATCAGTATAAGGTATGTATCTTCAAAATATAACAAAGTACAAAAGTACAATATGCGAATCAAAAAAATAAAAAAGTAAAATAAATATCTTTATCAATTTTAGAAAATTCTAGGACAATTTTTTTCTATGAGGAAATGCACATCATTATGTAACACAATGCGGTTAATCATTTCGCAGTTATTCTATCAACATTTCTTTATAGAATGAAAACCACTTTGTATTCACGTGAACTTGGAATTTTTTTTTTCCCTCGATTTGATTGTTATATTTCCTAATCAATGACAATTAATTTCTTTTCTCCTTTGTTATTTTTTTTTTTAAGGTTTTTATTTATTTATTTATTTTTGCATATCACAAGGTTTCCGATTCCTGAAATAGAGAATGACACATTTTATATATTCAGTATGTACAATCAATCGGGTATTACGGGACTTATATATATTACAATATATTAAAGGTATTTATAAATTACAATGTTAATATTAGATTTACAATGTTAATCTTGGAGGTATTTATAATATTAAAGAATATCAAAAAAGTATTTACGCCCTCTAATCACAACTTTCTTTTAGATAATATGAACGAAAATATGTTTATCAAAATTATTTATGACAAAAAAACTATTATAAACCTTATTATAAATCTATTATTATAAAACGTTAATCAATTAACCAAGATAATATATTGAATAACATGATCAACCCTTTCAAAGGATCGGATTCGGGAGTATAATGAATAAAATATGAAGGAGTATTTTTTTTCATAAAAGATGCGCATGTATTACGAAAGTTGATTGCATCATTGTTCTTGTTACTGCGCCAACGGTAATTCGGTAAAATCAAATCTTTAATTAATTAATTAAGATTAACTAAAAATTTTAACGGTATAAAATGAGGATAAAACGGGTATAAACGGTATTTTAATATTTATAACAATTTAGATATAATACTACATTTTACTACATTTATTACATTTATTACATCAATTATTGTTCGAGTTGAAGTACGGAGATTCCTTAATTAAAAGTGCAAAATATTACCCCTTGTTTCTCGCTTCTAATTTGAAACAATAAATACGCGGGAGTTTAAAAAATTTTCTTTGTATGAACACAATAAAGTTTTCTTTTCGTTGAAATTCTTTAATTGATAAAGTATAATACATAATAGGATAAGAGTTGAAAAAAAAAATCTTAAAACTGTATCACTCATACATAATGTACGTATTGTACGTATCACTATACTCGGTTACTATAAATAAATTTTTATTATAAGAGATATGTATCTTGTTATTCTTGTCACGTAAATGGAAAGTCTTTTTTTGATTTTAAAGTTCATTGTGAAATATTTTATATTCGAAGATAATTAATTATAATATTTTAATTAATTATATACTTTAATTTACTTTATAATTTTAATATATACTTTAATTTAAGGAATCTTTCAAATATCACTTATAAGCCACATAGTTTTATTGGTAAAAAAAAAAACAAGAGTTTCGAGTTCTTTCGATCCTTAAGTGATTATGTGATACAATTTATTTAATTATTTAATTTATTATTAGTAAAAAAATAAAAAAAAATAAAAAAAAAGGTAAAAAATAAAGATAAAAAAGTTTTACTTTTTTAAAATATTTATATTTATATATATATATATACAAATATATATATTTTCTCTTAAAAAAGCTGTTTCCCAACTAGAAATAAAAAATTTGTTTTTTGATACGATTTTGCATCATACAACGCGAATCCTTTGATTTGATTTGATTTTTTTTTTGTATAACCAAATGTTATCTAACATTTTAAAAAATTTATTTTTAGATAAAGATTACAACTTTAATTTCTTTAAAAGTAGAAAATCAAAGATCTAAAATTAGGTTATCTTTTATTATTGGCTGATTTAAATTTAAAATTAGAATTGATCCTAACTTTATTTAGTTTGGTTTGATCGATCATTATCAAAAAAGGAATTTTTTTTATAAATAACTTTTACAAATTTTGGTAAATTAAATAGATTGGCGCAATCGGCAAATTCAAAAACTTAATCGATTATTACCATTAATTGCATTTTATTACCTAAACAAATATTATAATAAAAAATATTTTGGAAAAAATGTTATCGTCACCCGCGAAATTGTACTATAATGGATATTGAGAAACGTTAATCTAACCTAATCTGATTTATTTGTTTTTACTTTAAAATAATCCACTCCTTAAAAAATAAAATAATATAAAATAAAAAAAAATATATACAAAGAAACCAAATTTAATATTTCATTTGAAATTTCTTTTTTTAAAAAAATCGAATCAAATAAAATTAAAGTAAAGAAATTTAAACATAGTAGAAAAATATGGAAATCATGGTAAAATGTTCGTGTATTACTATTTTAAAAATATGGGGAAACTCACGATTCAATTTTTGGTAATCTGTAAAATAAAAATCTTGATTTTAATGTGATATCACTTATATTCTGGCGTAATCTTTGTTATTATCAGGAGCCAAATTACTATATAAATTATCATTAACTTAATACGAGAAATTTTTCCTGTTTCATGTCATTGCGCTGAACTTTTTTAGGTAATACTAATGTCATGAATCCTAAGTATCCTAATCCTAAACAATAATATTAAGATATGAAACGTGGTAAAAAAGAAAGATTTCGATTAATTAAATAAAGAAAAAAAAATGAGATGAAAAAATGAAACTTTTCAACATACAAACATACTGTACAAACAGATTATAAAAGGAAATCGGAGATTTTGTTTCAAACAAAAACAAAAAATAAAATTTTTTAAACTGTATAAACTGTATGATTAATGTGATACTTTATTCTGGTAGTTAACTTCGTGATATAATTACCTAAATGGTCTAAATGGTAAATAAAAAAAATTATGCAGCGAAGGGGGGAATAAAAAAAAAAATTCTTATTGTTTCATATCCCTGCGTTGTAACTTATGATTTTAATATTGTTTCATTTTCTCTCTCTATCTGCTAGTATACACACTACTATACTATACACAATTTTTAAATTTTACTCCCCTGTCCTTTGTTATCTTATATTGTGTTTAATTATTGTTTATATTGAATCTCATTATTATTCTAAAAACATTTGTTTCTTTTATTTCTTGTTTGTTTTTCTCAATGAAATTTTTATATTTTCGTAAAATAATTTTAATGTATTTAAAAGTACAAAAAAATTATACAAAAAAGAATATATACATATATTATGTAATGAATTTGGTCATCGGATAGATGCAGTTTGCCAAGCAGTCATTTTGTTTTTCATAAATATTAAATATTAATATTATGTGATAAAGTGACAATAACCGGCTTTTATTTACGATATATTATTTTCATTTATTTATTTATTTTTTTTAAAAAAACAATATTTAATGTTGGAAAAAAAAAACATTTGGTAAATATTTTGAAAATTATATTAAAGACAAAGAAATACAAAGAAACAAAGGAAATTTTTTTTAGTTTCTATATCGGTCAAATTATATATTAATTTGGAAAATGTAATAATTATGAAAAAATGAAATATGATAATATTAACGGATAAGAATAAATCAATCAAACGCGAGATTTTGTGAACAATCGTGATTCGTGACACAGTCAAAAACCCGAAATTCTTGATGATGGTAGTTACAACTTACAAACTTACAACGTGTTAGTACATTATTGACTACACTAGAAAATAATCCTAAACTATAAAGTAATAAGTACTAAACTAATCCTCCAATAGGACCGACCGCCTTGCCATTAACAAAATGATGTGTCATACATATTTGTATCAATTTTACGAACTTTATAGTTTAAATGTCATATGATCGCGGAATTTAATGAACTTACCGAGTTATTAATTGAGTTTTAATACGTAAATTTGGAATTACTACAATATATCAACTTAGCATACACAGACCAAAGATATTTTGACCAAATTACCACCTAAATTCTACCAGAATTAAGAATTTTAAGCCGTATATTAATTAGGATACTCCCTGTACGGTAAATAACTAATACGTAAATTTGGTATAACTAGTAGTTGTATTGCACAAGATACACTATACACTACTTACAGTACTTGATCAAGACCATGCCATTTTATGATATTTTGGCTAAAAATTAACCTAAATTCTAATAAATTCTACCAGAATTAAGAATTTTAGGCCGTATATTAATTAGGATACTCCCTGTACGGTAAATAACTAATACGTAAATTTGGTATAACTAGTAGTTGTATTGCACAAGATACACCATGACATTTTATGATATTTTGGCTAAAATTAACCTAAATTCTAATAAATTCTACCAGAATTAAGAATTTTAGGCCGTATATTATATCGGATCTCTAAAGTCTATAACTTAGGATACTCGATACTCTCATCAGAGAATACGTCTTTTCCCGTACAGTATATAAACGAATAATTCGTATTATCTATTTTATCAACATTAACAAAAGCTAAAAAAAAAAAATCGTCAAAAAATAACTCCAAATTTTTCCAACAGTCACATGACTTTTACACGTTTTTTTTTCGAAATAACGCGTAATAAGTTACAGACTTACAGTATCATGTTAATTTTATAGAAAAATGTAAAGGTGAACTGGTCTTAACGAAGAATGGGTTATAACTTATAAGATAATATGGTCAAATAATTAAAGCTTAGAATTAATTAAGACAATTTTGTGATTAGTACCACTTTTTTGTCGTACGATTTTTGTGAAAACTTTGTTCGACTTTAAATAGATGACACACAGATCTCTTTAAGGAATTAAGGTATTCGGCAGCTTATAATATGAATATTAGCCTGTATATTATTTTTTTTAATGTCGTGCAAATTATAAATCGTTCTAACGAAGTTTAAAAAATAATTTTATTATTTATTTTCAAATAGGTTGAAGCATATTTTCTTAAAAATATTAACAATTATTTTGGTATTTTAATATATGGGATCCAGATACGTGAATTAATGGATTCTTTTAAAAAATACACCAAAAAAATAAGTATCTTTTTAAAATAATAAAAACTTTATTATCCAAATTTATTTACTTTTCAGGTCACTCTAAGGTAATTTCAAAATTGTTAAATGATCTAAGATGAAAATGCTTTTTGAACAAGCCCAGTGATGTGCTCTTGGCACTATTGGAAGCACCTTTAGAAAGATTGGAAGCATAATTTTCTAATAAAACCATTTAGATTGAAAACTTCCAACCAAATTTTTATATTATTGGAAGTACAAAAGCACATCACTGGACAAGCTGAAAGTGCTGCTTCCCCTGAAATGTCAGTCGCAATTCTTTATTGTAACCATCAATATGCAATCTAATGTAATCCATTCAAGAATTCTAGCCTACGCGATGGAAATTTTTAGCAAATCCTCCAATAAATATTCCTATCAATAGAATGATAGAATGTTTAGTAAAATCAGTTTGCGGTCTTTAAATTTCTGTTTGTGATTCCTTCGACAAAACCAAAGATTAATGTGATTAGTAGTGGGTCGAAAAAAACTAGTAGTAAGAATTAATTCATAATTTTTTAGAAAATTCTTGTAAATAGTTAGCAGAAAATTGATTCCTAGTTATTAGTAATTTCAGTTATGCTAATTTTTTTTGGTTTAAAAAACGTTATGATACCCATTCGGTTCGTTTGAAATTTGTCTTAAAAATACTATAAATAACATGTGAAAAACCTGGATGAGACTGGTTAAACTAGTTGATCTTGGATGAGAAAAATCCATTAATATATAAATTTACTATCTTACTCATTCATAGAATATTTTAAGTAGACCTTGGTAAACTCGAGATCGGTACCCTATATTTCACAAAATCAGTAAAATAACTCCCCTCTAATATTGAATTCAATACTAATTCATTCTCATTCAGCCTTTCATAATGGCAATTTTATATTAAAATTTTGAACAAAAAAAAAAAAAGAAAGAAAAAAGGTGATAATGAGCGTTTAAATAACAAAAATATTAATTAATAAATTAAATAATTTTTATTATCTAACCTTAAATTTGTTGTTACAAAGAATTTTAGCAATGCTCTTACTATATTCTTATATAAAAGGCATTGATTGTTATTATTATTAAAAAAAAAGAAAAAAAAAACTATGCGATATTGTTTGATTTTTTATGTTAATTAAGAATTGTAATTTAAAAGATTTTAACAGTTAAATAGTTTTTTAAATTATATTTACATAACAAGAAATTATATCTTGTGAAATTTTTAAAAAGTTATGCATATGGGGGATTCTTAAAATGAGGGTGGAATATTTTTGGCAGTTTCGACATAGTCTTTTAACTTATTAATACCATCATTTCCATACCAAAACATCATCCATTGAGTTCCGGGAATTCTATGATTACCATCGGATCTTTCAAAATACCTATGAAAAAACGAATAATTATAATGATTAATTAAAAATTCGGAAGTTTTTAAACCAAAATTTATACATCAAAATTTATACATCACAAAAAATTTATATATTACGTACCATTTGTTTACGCCATTATTGCACCGTGATCGCCACATCAAATTCGGATATCTTATTTGCAATTGTTTCCATAATATGTCCGCAATACCTATTCCTTGATTGTTAGGCGATACGGCAAATTTATCTAAGTAAGGTACATCACCTTCCATAGATACTATTGCAGCACCTTGGTAATCCCCTGTTACTATTACTAAATCTAACCTCTTCTTCATTCTATCAATAAAACCTTTAGTATCCAACTTTTTCCCGAATGAAGCCTCAATAAGAGAATTTAAAGAAGGTATGTCGATGGTTGAAAGTGAATTATGATAAGTGACCGGCATACCATATCGGATTACTGTTGTAGCTGTTGATGGCGTTGTAGGTGCCATAAGTGGTAAAGATGATGAAAATAATGGTTTATCGGTGATTAGATTATTTATTAGTCCTCTAGGGGAATATGCTGGAGCCATAATTGCTGATGTAGTAGAAGGCAAGCCTTCCAAACAAGTTTTTATCATTTCAAAATTTTCAAGACCCGTTGGGTGGGTGAATTTCCATTGTGGATTCTCCTTATAACTTCTCTTAATATCCTCATATTCTTGTTGGATATTTATAAAAACATGAGATCCTTTCCTTTCTTCAGATGGAACACCGCCTTCCGAATTGATAACAATGATTTTCATGGGCTCAAGGTATGAAGTTTTCAAATCTAAACATGCGTTTGATAAAGATCTTGAAAGAGCTATCATCCCTGAATTTGGATGAATCGTTCTTTGCGTAGAAAATTCATCTAGAGCTACGGGAAGGATGATAGGAATGTGACCCAGTTTTAAGGAAGAATTTAACCATGATAATGATACATCGATTGATGATGAAATCTGTTTGATATTATCAATTTTCTCAGATTCATTATGAGCAAGATTGAAAATACCGCTATATACAGGAGTGGCCCTTCCACCTGCATTCTCTAATGCTTCACAAACATTAGCACTGTCTTCCCTCATCCATGTTGTTAATTCACTGAATCGGGAATGACCGAGCTTCAACAATTCACTCCATTCATCATTATCCAAAACAACAATCGGCATCAATCCTAAATTTTGTAAGCGAACCAATGTATTACTGATAGATTTTAAATCTAAAGAGGTAAAAGGACCTTGAACTTTAATCAAAGCAATATGTTCACATTTAGTTTCAAATAAAGAATCAACAAATTCTTTTTCTTTTGGTAAATGTTGTGGTTTTTCTAGTTGAACTTCCTTTAAATCATTTTCGGGAATAGCTGATTTCTTAATTTCTACGGAAGTAGAAGTAGATGGAACAGGGGGTTTTCTATGAGGTAATGTGAATCGTTTAATATATGACATTGCCTCCCTTTGACTAGGAGTCGTATTTAAAACTTCTAATATAAGGGACTTTGAAAAAAAAAAAGATTAATTTGAATTCAATACAAAGTTATTTACGAGCAAGCCTTTAAGAGAATATTAAGAACACATACTCTGAATTTGACATTGTTTTTAAAAATTGGAGTTTCCGTTTTTTGCTGCTCAACTAATGTCTATTCAATATAAAATAATATCATGAATTAATTTTTTATTTCCAAAGATAATAAATATTCATATCATTTTGATAACTTTACCTCTAATACTGCTTTGGAAGCATGATATTTCCGTTTATAATGATAGTATGAAGAAGTTTTTGGTATAAACTTATTATTAAGAATTAAATTCTGCGGTAATCTTATCATTTTTTATTTATATAATATGTAATGATTGATGAAAATGAAAATTCGAAAAAAGTAAAAGTAGTCTTTGATGGCAAAATACTAATTTATGTTTTAATTATAATATATTCAATGTCACATGATTCAATAGTATTTATGTCATGATCATCATCTTTTGCCACATTACATTTTTATGGTATATAAAGAAGCGCGGGAATATTATTGAGCATGTGTATCTAATCTTGATTGATTTGATTGAAGGGTATTGCGAATAAAATGATTCAATTATGATTATCAGGACGTAATCATAACGATTATCTATGATCATTTTAATCATTTTAATCAAAATGATCAAAAAATTAATATAAATTTAATATAATTATGGGAAGATAAAGCACCGACCATTTTTAATAGATGCATCTAAACTCTTTTTGAAATTAATTAATAACATTATGTACACAATAATGTACAAACAAAGTAAATTATTGTCAATAATATTTGTAGGAGTAATAACTGGTCATTAATAATGCTCGTCATTCGCTCATTATCCATGTTATTTTCAATAGTATTTATAAAATTAGGTCAAGATCTACTTTATGCATCATAATTTATAATCCGTTTTTTCTCTATCTCTCAAATTTCGGAATTCTTCTATGGAAACAATTCATCATAAATATATGCGAGAAGCTTTAAATCATGTAATAATATTAGTTTATCTAACGTATGATATTTTTTAAAAAATTAAATACGTTAAAATTTGGAAACTAACATTTAGGCACAGGAAGCATATGACAATCAAGAAATACCTGTGGGATGCTTGTTTGTACTTGATGATAAAATAATCGGGAGTGGCCGTAATAGAACTAATGAGACTTTTAATGTAATTTTATTTTTGTAACAAATTATTTATTAGTAATACAAGGATAAGAATTATTCTCCTTGTTAAATGTCAGGGGACGAGACACGCTGAATTTGAAGCAATAGATCAAATTCTTTCATCTGGTGAATATACGAGTGAAGTATTTCAAAGATGTATATTATATGTTACAGTTGAACCTTGTGTTATGTGCTCATATGCATTAAGACAATTAAGTAAGTGATTCCTTGTTTTAAATATTCCTTTTATAGGAATTCAAAGAAATTGACAAAATTTTTTTTTTTCATTTTATAAGGAATCAAGCATGTTTATTATGGATGTGCAAACGAAAGATTTGGAGGGACAGGATCTGTTTTTGATATTCATCAAGAGTACTTTTCTTATTTAAACATTTCATTAAAAGATTATTATTTTTTTTTTGATTTTTGATGATTCTAATATAAAATATTCTTGTTTTCAAAAAAATAATCATATAATTTAGTCCACAATTGACATTACATCCTGCCTATCCATGTGAAGGAGGATATTATAGAGATGAATCTATTATGTTATTAAGAAAATTTTATGTCCGAGAAAATGAAAAAGGTGACAATTTTTTTTTTTTTTTGAAATTTACTGATTAACCTCCTTAATTGATCAATATTTTAAAATTTGTTTATATTTAATTTTATACTAATTTTAGCCCCTGTGCCTAAAAGAAAACATAAACGAGTTTTAAAAACAGAAATTACACCAATGAAAAAATAATTATAGCTCGATAATAATAATAATAATTTCTTATTTTCAGTTACCAGATCACACAAGAATTATTTTTGTGATACAAAGTTCCATGAATACTTATTTCAATTATTCATGCATCTTCTGTTTATTACAATTAATAAAATTAGTTAACTAAATGCCCCCTTTGTATTGATAATACATAATTCGTATAGGAGATGTTTTGTCAAAAAAAGTCTCGCCTTAATGATTACAAAAAAAAAGAATGAGAATGAAAGTTCCATACACCATACTAGATAAGTAATTTGTACACTTGGATTGCTGAAATATTATATGCTCGAAATAAATCCCCTAAACGAAAATATGATGTGTACTTAGTTGCATTTTATATAAATTCGTATTCAATTACGGAATGATCGATTAAAGGATTGATAGAAAATTTGAGATCACCCCTTTCCGAAAACTCTAAAATTTTAAGAAATACCTCTCGTGCCACTCATGTTTCATAATAACAACATTGTGCTTAATACGTGATTACAGTGCAAAGATCTTTTCTTTTGAAAATTTTATATAATCAAAGCAAACTATATGTGACCTATATATAAATTATTCAGAATCTTATATAACTTTTAAAATTTATATTAATAGTTTCAGATTAAAATATCAATATGATGTCCACTTTGTAAACTCCAAAATATATCATATATAGGTGTAATATAATCTGGATATTCCAATAGAAAATTGTCCCATTTAATGAATCTGCTGCTATATATCTCCTGTTAGTTCTAAATAAAGCAAGTTCTAGCCTAATTAACATCAGTTTTATATCCATCAGAATGTAATATTTGTTTAATATCATAAAACTATCTTAAATGTATTATTATATAAATTGATTAATATTGTAATACCATTTGAAAAGTAGAAACAGATGTAATAATATCTTCAAAATGTTCTTTTTTCAATAATTCACAAATTACATTATATCAAATAATATATATTCCACCCATATTTTCATCTTTTTTATGTAATATATCATTATATTTTACAAGATAATCCAAATATTATTTAATGAAATTTGACAAGTTACTTTTCAATAAAAAAATATATTATAAAAAGACTATTATTTTCTTTTATTTTTTTTACATAAAAATTATTTATATTAATTTATAAAAAAATTTATTTCTTACCTAAATGATTTTTATCTTTCTGCATGTAGATTATTTTGCTAATTATTTTTAAAAAAATAATTTTTGAAATTAATAATGGTGTAGTTAGCTAAAAAAAAAAGAGCTGAATTCCTGATTGCTAATTATTTGAACCAGTTTAATTACAGAAATCCCCTGAAATTTTACATGATTTATACCTGAATCAGATTTAAATAACATTGCAGCTAATTATTTTTTGGCTAACTATAACCATTATTTGAAATTATAATTTATAATTTTACCTACTCTATAAATTTACTTAGAAAATTTTAAAGTTTACATGAGGTGTTTAAACACAGGTCATGTGAAATATAATGACATCAATGTCACACACTTGTCACACCCTTTTACTTTTCTATGTAATATATGTATTTAAGTATTTTTGAATGCTTTGCAAGTTTACTTAAGACATCAAAAGGGGTTTTAAATGCCATTTTTGACTTATATATGAAAAACTGTTTTTGCTGATCATTTTCTAAATTTTTTTAAAAGCGATTGGCAAAATCAATTATTCATAAAGGTAAAGTCAAAACTGACATTCAAAAGCCTTTACGTTCTTAAGTAAACTTGTGAAAGCAGGAAAAAATCCATTTATCTATTAATTTTAAAGTTTATACTTTTAGTCAAAATGGCAATAATCACATGACCTGGGTTCAAAAGGACCCCGGATATCTCCAAAACAGGTCATAAGTCACACTTTCGGCAGATTGGCCCTTTTTATTTTTAGGCCAAAAAATCGTTTTTTGTAAATATCTCGGCATCCAGTGGTCCAATTTTGATGAACTTTCTTTTAAATTGTAGAGCTAAATGAGGGCTACAAAATAAAAAAAAGTTCATTAAAATTGAATTACTGGATGCTGAGATATTTACAAAAAACGATTTTTTGAGTTTCAGCAAAAAGGGTGTTTTTGGCCAAAAGTCCATTATGACCTTTATATTAGATATCCGGGGTCCTGGTTCAAATATCTCGTATTCAAATAGAAATTGCCATTTACTTAATATCTTAAGAAAAGTTATAAATACTATTTTTAACATATTTGATAATTTATAACTTGGAAATGAGAAATATTAAATCTTAATTAGAGTGAAAAATAAATTTATTTTTAATATATTAATTTATTAAAAGCAAATAACTGAAAAATATTTAACAATTTTTAAATTATTTATTTTCTAAAAAAAGTAAAATAATTGAATTTTTAATAGAAAAAAATAAAAAATATCTGACTTTTAAATCAAATATATATATATATATATTAATAAAATAATTATAGAAAAAAAAAAGTTTTTTGTTAAAAATAAAATTCAATATTTTATTAATTTTATTATATTAAATATTCATTAAAGCAAATAACTGAAAATAACAATTTTTAAATTACATTTTTTTAAAAAATATAATGATTGAATTTTTAATAAAAAAAAAATAAGAAATATTTATTTAACTTTAATAAATTAAAAAAATATATATATTATATATTAATGAAAAAAAAAGTTCTAAAATTCAATAATTTATTTATTATAAAATGAAAAAATATTTTAAATATTATTAATAATTCAAATTAATTAACATCTGAAAGAAAAATATATTATTAATATTGCTTGAATATTAAATTATATCAATTTGTAAGTTTTCTTTATAATAATTTATATATATTTTACAAAATTTTACTTAATAAATAAATTTTACATATATAAAATACTGATTTGATCTTTAAAATTAAATTACTTAGTAAATATTAATCTAATTGCTATAAAATTATTGTTATTTGATTCCTCTTAATGAGATTATTTCAATAAATTTAAGATCATTAAAATCTGATTACTAGAATCTGTAATAATAAAATAAAGTTAAAATATTTAATATTACACAAATTTTACATATATAAAATGTTAATTTGATCTTTAAAATTGGATTGCTCAATCCAATTGTTATGAAATTACTTTCATTTAATAAGGTAAATTCAATAAATTAAAGAATATTAAAATCTGATTATTAAATTTTAAAATAATTATATTTTAATAAATATCTCTTTATAATTATAGTCAACTCTCTATAAATACATCCCCCTTGGGATCAGGTATAAGAGTGCATTTAAAAAGGATAAGTATTTATAGAATACATATAAATCTATATGATATTAATCTAAAATTAAGGTAATACAAAATCTTATAAGTAAACTATATAAAATTTTTTTATAAAGGATGCATTTACAGAATACATATATATAAAAATCATGCATTTAGCATTAAAATCCAAGTTGAAACTAAATAAAAGGTGCATTTATAGAGGATGTGCATTTATAGAGGGTGCATTTATAAAGAGTTGACTGTATATATAATTACATATATATATAATTTTTAAGTAATTTGTAAATATAAATTATAGACTTTATATATAAAATTTGAGACATTCAACTAAATGATTATATAGATAATATAATTATAATAAAAATAACTATAAAAAAAATTAACTGTATTTTATTTAATTATATTTTGTAAAAATTGCAATAGATTCAGTAATATTTTTACAGTTATAATATTTATAGCATTTCTTTAAAATAATAGTAATACTAAAATGTAAATTTTTAGAATATTTGAAATATTTGTAATTTTTTTAATCTTTTGTAAAATTTTAAAATAAACTATTATATTGTTATTCTGTTAATAAGTTAATTATAAATAATTATGTGAAATAATATTAAATATTTAGTTAAAAAAAATAGGTTTTTATAAAATTTTATATATAACAAAAAATATATAAAAATAATCTCTTAGTATAAAATTAACTACAGTCAACCCCTTTATTTATAAATATTTCCTATATAAACACTTCTCTTCTTAAAGCACACATTTTTTAGTTCCAATTTTTTATATATAAAATACTTCTTTTATAATCACTTTATTAATTATAAGTATAATCTCATCAATAATTAGTCCTATATTATAATAAATATATATAAAATTCTTCCTGCATAAGCACATAAATCATGATTTAATAAAATAACTAATAAAATATGTGTTATATACATAGTTTGCATTTTAAATTATACATAACTAGTAATTCCCTATTTTCATATAAATACGTAATTCGTAATTCTGGTAACTAATTACCAGATTTTTTAAAAAATACATAAATACGTAATTATTTATACTATATATAAATATTATTAGCTAATTATGATTTATGAATCATATACTTTTTTATATAAGTTATATGTATTTTTATATATAAAAATACTAAAACTATCAATTTTGACATTTTTTATGTATTTTTATATATTAGGGAATTTTTAGGATGCAGATCTATAAAGAATTACAAAATTTGCAATTCTTTGCATTTTTTTTGCATTTTTTTATGCATTTTTATGAAGTTCTGCAAATTTTGCAATTTCACAGATAATTGAATATTTTTTCATAAAAATCTGCAAAATTTTGCAATTTTACAGATTTCTGCAGATTTGTTAAGTAGTAATTTATAAGAATAATCAAAAGTTAAACTGTTACATTTTTAGTAGCTTATTTTTTTTTTTAGCTTTTATTAAATCTTTTTAAGGGTAGAGTGTATCACGTGATACTTCATATAGATCGACTTGTCAAATTCCTTATTACATAGTAGCACTATTTTCTGTACAATATAAACTTTTGTAATACTTAACATAAATGGATAAAATTTATATCGTTAGAAAGCCACAATTTTGAACTTTTATTTTTTTAATTAAAAAAACTTCTTTTATAAAAAAAATCTTTAAAAAACACCTAATGAAGTTGCGACTAGGCATATATGTTTTTGTGACTAGGCAATCTTGAATTTTATTGGTTGTTAGTATCAGTTGTATATTTAAAATGTAAACAAATGATCGGCAAACCTATAGTAAAATAATTTGCCACCCGCTACATATAAAAAATGATCGACATATACTCTACCCTTAAATTTAAACTTTTTTTTAAGTTTTAAATTTTACTTTTTTTTCCTTTGAAATTATTCAAATTTATTTTTTTTTTGAAATTATTCAATTTTTACTACTTTTTTCTGTGAACTTATTCAATTTTATTACTTTACTTTAACAGTTATTTTTTCTTTAAAGTTATTTAAACTTGCTTATCATATAAATTGAAATGACAAGATTTGATAGTATATGAAACTATTTAAAAAATATTTTTAATATTCTTTATTCTTCATTTTTATAGGTTTCAGTACTTCACAGTTTTTTAAAACTTTAAAATGGTAAGTTTTGCAATATCTTAAAACTTTAAATTTTTTTTATTTTTTATAAATGAATATTTCTAACTAAAGCTCCGCATAAGCCAGCTTGAGCTGAATCAGGATATGGCTCGGGTTCAATTCAAAAAATTATACAAAGCCAATCTGAGTTAAGCCACAAATTTTTATGGTTTAGTTTGATACAAGCTAAACTATGATAATACTTAGCTTAAATCAAATAAATCAAGCTGAATTATAAAAATTTTGGCTCAAACTAAATTAGGTTTGAGCTAATTTATTTATTTATCATTTCAAAAAAAAAGTTGGTTTACTTTAAATAAAATAAGATTTTTTAAACTAAATCATAAAAAAAAACTAATCTTATCTCGATTTATTGAAAAGTACTTGTTAAATTAAGCTTTTTATTTACTTTTTTGTATTTATAAAATAGTATTTAAAGTGTAAATTTTAATATTGAAAAAATAGTCAAAATTCTAATTAGTTTAATTTTACATGACATAATTAAAAGTTGATTAAAAAAAATCTAAAAATTTTTATTTTTATTTTATTAAAAATCATACATAAAAAGTTTCAAGAAGAGAATTTGGCATTTATTTAAAGAAATATTAAAAATGTTTCTTTATTCTCTATTTTTATAGGAAATGGTCTTGAAGACCTTAGATAAGTTGTAATTTAAGGGTGTTACTTAGAATGATTACCTTGAGAAACATTTTTAATGTTTCTTTATCTTTATTTTGTAGAAAATGGCCTAGATCTTAAATAAGTTGTAATTAAAAGATGCTATTTAGAACTTATTTAAAGAAATATTTTTAACATTTCTTTATTCTTTATTTTTGTAAAAAACGGTCTTAAAAACCTTGGGTAAGTTGTAATTAGAAGGTGCTATTTGGAATTTATTTAAAGAAATATTTTTAACATCTCTTTATTCTTTATTTTTGTAAGAAATAGCTTTAAAGATCTTGGGTAAGTTGTAATTAAAAAGTGCTATTTGAAATTTATTTAAAAAAATGTTTTTAACGTTTCTTTATTCTTTATTTTTGTAGAAAATATCCTTGAAGACCTTAAATAATTATTAGTAATTGGAAGTACTATTCAGAATTAATTTAAAGAAATGATTATATACCATCTTTTTATTCTTTATTTTTGTAAAAAATATCCTTAAAGACCTTGGGTAATTGCTAATTGAAAGGTGTTATTCAAAATTAAAAAAATGGCTTTAACGTTTCTTTATTTATTTTTAAGTGAACTGTAAATGTATTTTATAACTTTAAATAATAATTTATAACCAATTGATTTTTTAATTTTTATATCATTGTAATTAAATTAACTAATATAAATACCTATATTTATAAAAATTTTACTTTTTTTTATAAAAATGGCTGTTTGAAAATTCCACTGCAAAAGTAGCAAAAGTAGTTAATTATCTATTATTAGATGTTAAACTAATTTGATAACTTACCAAGTTGTAATTATTTATAAATAGTTATTATTCAGATGTTAAAAAAAAAAAAAGAAATTTTGATAATTTAACATTTGGTAATCCAATTTAATTCATTTATTTTATATTTTCATTATCCAACAAAAAATATTTTATATACTATTTGAATTCTGAAATAATGGATAATCCTTTTTCACTTTATCCTGTTCTCACTCCTACTATTAATCTTGAAGAGAAAACTAATTCTTTCTCAACCAGTAAAAGATCCCTTATTTATCAATATTTCACTTATAAAACTTCAAGATACTATTACAATCATTGTCCTAAAAATTATTTAGACGAATCAACTTTTACACTTTGGTGTCATATAAGTAATAAACACTGAAAAATTCTTGCTGAATCTCAAAATCAAGAGAGAAATATCAGTAAAATGAATAAGTTTGTAATTTCTGACCAAAAAGAAAATGTAAATTTAATAATAATAATAATATTATTATTATTATTAACCAATTAACATATGTATCTTTTTTTAGTTAACCAAAAAGGATTTTGAAAAAAAGTAATTCGTTGGATAGTAAATAATGATCAGTTATTTAATGTGACTGAAAATAAAGAATTTTGAGACATGTTAACATTTATTCAATTGGGTATACATATTCCTTCTACTGATACTCTTTAACGAGATGCAAATAATAACTTTAATACTGCAAAGTATACATTTAAACAAGAACTGCAGGTTAACGATTTAATATATAATAGAACTCCAAACATTATATATACAACTCAGAGATTGACTTTTCTTCAAACATACATAGTGTCTTTATCTTTATTAAATTTATTAGAAATATTTACAATTAAACAAATTACAATAAAAGAAACAATTAAAAATAAATTAACTAAAAATAAAGTTATATAGTCTCCTAAAAAGTGATAAAAGTAAAATAAAAATCTAAACTAAAGATAATTACTAGTACACTAACACTTTCTAGATCATTTCCCATGTGGTCATGTTATATTTCAAGTACAGTAAATGCAACTATATTAATTAAACAATGAAAAGTGCATCCATTATTAAAATCGATATCCAATACTGTTAAAAAAGCAGTTATCTGATAGTACCATTAAACGACTCAGAAAATCCAAATAATGATTAAACTAATTTAATCCTTGAATGATCAAGTTCTTAATCCAATTTATGTTAGCATTACGTAACTGCACAGTGTGGGTTAGAGGTAATAAAGTAGAGACAAGCGAGTACGAAAACTTAAGCAAATTTGAAGGCTTTAGATAAGTCTTGAGATTAGTTGAGATATTGACAGAACGTTCACAGCGGCTTTTTTCAAAAGTACAGATGTCCCAAACATGTCTGCGCATTTTGTGGATAAAATTATTATAAATTGCAGATATGACTTTGCATATGAAGGAGTGAGAGGTTAACTTTTTGCAAATTGACCCTAAATTTCAAAAAAAAAATCAGGTTCATTTTGGCATCCAGTGGTCCAATTTATGTGAATTTTTTTGTTTTGTAGCTCTTATCGAGTTCTACAAAATAAAAAAAAATACGCATGATTCAGATCACTGGATGCTGAGATAATCACAAAAAACTTAAAATAAAAAAGAGCAAATTGGGTTTTTTTGGCAAAAAGTCAGTTATGACCTATATAAGAGATGTCTGAGGGTCCTTATATAATCATATTTAATATACCAATAATATTTATTAAATCAATCTAAATAAAATAAAGGAAGCATCTGATCGCTTATCTTTCACAGTAAACACTTGGACTAGTAAGAATCAAATCCCTTTTCTTGGGATAAACGTTCACTGGATAAATAAAAAATGGGAATTAAAATGTACTATATTGGATTTTTGTATTTTATCAGGATCCCATATCAGAGTTAACTTGGCAGAAAAATTTTTAAATACCCTTCAAGATTTTGGAGTAATAACGAAGGTAATTTTCTAATTGTTTATTTATAATTTATATTTTTTTTATCTTGTTATTAACTAATAATTGTTTATGATATATATATATAGATATTGGCAATTAGATGGACAATGCTTCCAATATGGATGTAATGTTAGAAAAAATTTTGCAGACTTTAAAATTACAAAATATAATTTTTCATCCAGAAAATCAACGCGTTCGATATTAGCCGTGAAAAAGTTAATAGATTGTCTTTATGTGGCTCATATATCATATGAAAATGAAGATTTTTTTTGAAGCTATTGAAGACAATAATGACAAATTGAAAGATGCTATATATAAGGTAATAAATATTATTGCAAAATAATTATCTATACAATTAAAATTTGAATTATTAATAATTGATTTATTAAATTTAAAGCTTCGTAAGATTGTAGTAAAAATTAGAGCATCTTCCAAGCGGCATGGCCTATACTTTAGTGACATCATTTTGCTGCGCATTTCATGTGACTGACAATATAAATGAACATTAATCTTAGTAAACTCTGTCTTCCACGATACTAATAAATCTCCTGGGGAAAAAAATAATTTAGATTGATTTAGATTGCAAGCCCCTGTTAAGTCCGTAATCTCAAAAATATGTATCTTGATCCGTCACATGTATTAATCTTGACAACTGCATGTACGTTGTTGATCACATATATTTTACAATACACCATGAATAGGATTAACAACGTGCATACAGGTGGTCAAGTTTCACGTACGTGATGGGTTAAGAAGATTGCATCACCAGATCAAAGTAACACAGCGCTAAATATAAGGAGAAAACATTGATCTTCTTTCATCATCTATCTTACACTTTTCTCACAAAATCCCTTCTTCAAATTGTCAATTCCTCCAAGTTCTCCCTGGAAATCAGCAGGTAGAAGATTTTGAAACAAAATTGACAACATATTCCACAATTATCCCAAGCTATTAAAATCATTCCCAAGAGAAGATTCGTAAGTTTACCTCACACAGGTTTCTTTAAGTTCTACCTAATGTTGCCTCATATAATTACAGTTTGCCCCTACAGAGTGGATCGAGAATTTCATTGAAAAATTACAACATTTTTCTTAAATGAAACGAAAAAGTTGGATATAAATTTTCTTGGGAGAAGGGAATGTGTATATTGTTGAAATGGCCAGTACAAAACATGAAGCTATCATATGTTGGCTGATATCTTTAGAATCCCAAATAATGGCGTGAGGTGTAGATCAATAAAAGTTCTTGAACAATCCTGTAAGGGATCCTTTCGTAAACTCTGTCTTTGGCTTGTAATAACAATTCACATTTTTCCTATAGACCATTTTAATCTGATCAACTCCAGAGAAAAAAGGGCACAGGACATTGCAGTTTGTCCGAGTACTAGAATTATTGCAAGACCTAACATTTCGCATCCTGGACCTCCTCCGAGTGATTTAGATGTATGTATATATTTATTTTTGAGTCACTTTCCAACATTAATATATTAATATATTTGCGTAGGGCTTTTCCTATGCAAGAATTATTGTGGAAGTGGCCAACACTCAGGATATTAATGCATGGAATACAAAATGTGAAATGTGGATGTGCGAGCGATACATACAATTTTGTTTTTGGTATAAAACTTGATCGAATTAGAAATAATGGAAATCGATCAATGTTAGTATGTCTAGTTATCTATTTATTTTTTCTGTAGTTTCATTCTAAGAATAATTTTATTTTTTTTAAAAAAAAAAATATTAGGCAAGATTATGGACGCGTATGAACCCAATTTTAGCAGGATTTGTAGCATTAACTGATCCTACTTTACCGGGAGTATCTGTCAAATTTGTAAGTAAAATGATCTCTGTTAGTATTTTCTTATCAAATGTCAGATGCTTTAAAGTGTAACTTTGTAATATAATAGTGGGACTTTGGCACTTTGCAGTACAGTGGTGATAATCCTACTGGTTGCATACGAGCGGGACTTCCTAATTACCAAACCACTATTCTGGTTTTAGCTGTTTTTTGGAATCCCCTGATAGTTGTAAATGCTGGTTTAAAACTGCAAATACCGCTGGTATATAGCAGCACTTCCTCCTATAATTACCATTCCTAACTTTATCATTAATTTATTCGAAATTCAACAAGAAGTTCTAGAGACACATGGGCTGGAGATTAAAATTTGGTATAGTAAAAATTCAATATAAAAAATCTGTACCTGAATTTTTTCTTCATTATAGTAAGTTATTCACTATATAAAAATTCTAAAAATTCAAGGGTGAACTGTATATAGAAATTTGTTATAAAAAGGTTACTTACATCTGTGAATTTACAAGTTTTCTTTATTTAATGTTATACTGCATTTTATTAGTAAAATTCGGTGTACAAAGATTTGAAATTCGTTATATTAAAATTCGCTATAGAAAGGCCTAACTGTTGTATATAATATGTGAAAGGATGGAATCTGTGATTGACTTACTTGCCAGACTTGTGGCTAAGATTATTACTGGACTTGAGCCTAAGAAGGTTTTTAGGATTAGAATTGAGGAGTTAGGACAGATACTATTGCTGAAAATGCCAGAAGTGATGATGCAATTGCCAAAGTAGTAAAACTATTTATATATAAATACTGTATATATTTAATATAATTTTTTAAATCAGCTTTTTAACAGAAACATTCTTAATAATTCTTTGAATATATAATATCAAAAATTACTTTTGCTATAATATTTGCAAATTGATTAATTTGAGTTTTAGCAAATTCAACAATTTGTTTATTTCTTAATTTGGCATTAAATTTTTCATAATTTTTATAGTAATATTGATTTCAGTTTATTCAGTTATAGCTATAGGTTTATTTTGTAAAAATAAAATTAAAAACTTTTGCTAATTTGCATTATTCAGCCTTTGATATGCAAAAATTTATAAAGAAGAGATATTTTAAATATATAATTTTTCATAAAATGAAGCTTTAGACAAAGTAATTATTGATAATATTAATAATAATAATTGAAATATAGTTTGATAATTGGAAATACTATATTAATCAATAATATTTATAATAATTAAATTTTCTTATATATAACTTATTTATTTACATATTTTACATAAATTTCATTAATATTATCCATTTTCAGATCTTTTGAATCCTTTTTTCTTTATATTATTCAAAGATTTATAATATTTTTATATTTCTTTAATTTTAATTTTAATTCCAATAATTAATTTATTTATCTACCGTAAAATCTTGAATTTAAGCACCTACCGAATTTAAGCACCTCTGTCACTTTTGCTGCAATGTCTGTATAAACTAAAATCTAACACCTCTAAATTTAAGCACCCCTAAATATAAATTTTACGGTACAAAATTACGTAATACGATATATCAAAATTTTATTTTTTTTAAAAAATTATTTTGGTATAGCAAAACTCTTTTATACACCAGCGTTAATTGATAAAATTTTTCACAAATAATAATAAAATAACTATATAAACACAAAACATTTTTAATTTATTTCATCCTTTTTTAAGTTAAAAACATTTATTTCGGCCTTTTTTAAAGACACTTTTTTACAATTCCCTTTTAAGTTAGTCTGAAAAAATTATTTTTCTTATTGTGGGAATATCTGACAACTTTGATGAACGGACTTAATTAATATTATGGTAAATTAAAAAGGGAAAGGGTATAGATTAAGAAATGTAAATAAGAAATGTTCTAAGCTTTAACATTTCTTTTCTTCATTTTTAAGGACACCAGCGGACCCAACTTCTTGGAACTTAAATGGACTGAAAGGTAAATTAGATAGTTGTTTTTTGTTTAATTTAAGTTTGAATTTTTTTTAATATTTTCTTTTGTATTAAGAACAGCTTTGGATTTTTCGAATTAAATGTGATGAGATTATGCCGAACTATGACAATAAACTTATTGACAATATCGAAATGAATGTAAGAAAATTTTTTATTTGGTTATTTAATTGCAGACAATTTCAACATCATCACCTAACTCTTCTAAATTTCCTTTTTCATACTCAGCAATCAATCTATTAATTTCTTCATAGACTATATTATCCTCTGACCCATCCAATAAATTTGAAATAGAACATTTTTTAAATGAATTAAAAATAATTTGATCTGAAATGGCATTCCAAGATCGTTTGACCCATCCACATACTTCACTTATCCTTGCTTTTTTTAAGTTACCCCTTCAGTTACACTTGAACCTAAAGCTCTGCATGAGCTGAGCCGGCTCACGAGCTGGCTCAAGCTTTTCAATCTGAGCCGAGCTGAGCCACGATTAAATTGGCTTAGTGGCTCGCGAGCTAGCTTGAAATGAGCTCGAGCCGGTGATAAGTTGACTAAAAAAGCTTCAAGCCAGTAATAGGCTCAGCTCAAAAAGCTCGAGCTGGCTTGAGTTATCATACAAAAAACGTTGCGAAAACGTTTTTTGTATAATATTATATTAAAAAAAGCGATTTCGAACGTTTTTTAATTCTTTAGTAAAAAACGTTGCGAAAATGTCTTTTTCACTATATTATTTTAGAAAAAAATGTTTTGCAACGTTTTTTTAAATTCTTTAGTAAAAAAATGTTGCGAAAACGTTTTTTTCATTATCTAATATTAGAAAAAAACGTTTCGCAACATTTTTCTAAATTCTTTAATAAAAAAATGTTGCGAAAATGTTTTTTTCACTATATTATATTAGAAAAAACGTTTCTACGCGTTTTTTAAGTTCTTTAATAAAAAAACATTGCGAAAACGTTTTTTTCACTATATTATATTGGAAAAAAACGTTTCGCAACATTTTTTTAATTCTTTAGTAAAAAATGTTACGAAAACGTTTTTTTAATTCTTTAGTAAAAAACGTTGCGAAAACGTTTTTTTCACTATATTATTTTAGAAAAAAACGTTTCGCAATGTTTTTTTAAATTCTTTAATAAAAAAACGTTGCAAAAACGTTTTTTTCACTATATTATATTAGAAAAAATGTTTCACAAGCGTTTTTTAAGTTCTTTAATAAAAAACGCTTGCGAAAACGCTTTTTTTCACTATATTATATTAGAAAAAAATGTTTCGCAACGTTTTTAAGTTCTTTAATAAAAAACGCTTGCGAAAACGTTTTTCACTATATTATTTTAGAAAAAAACGTTTTCGCAACGTTTTTTTAAATTCTTTAGTAAAAAAATATTGCGAAAACGTTTTTTTCACAATATTATATTAGAAAAAAACGTTTTGCAACGTTTTTTTAAGTTCTTTAATAAAAAAACGTTGCGAAAACATTTTTTTCACAATATTATTTTAGAAAAAAATGTTGCGAAACGTTTTTTTGAAGATAAAGCTCGAGCCTGGCTTGGCTCGAGCCATAAAAATCACTGGCTCCATCGGCTCACTTTAGCTTGAGGCCGAAACCTTTTATGGTTCGGCTTATTCTGGCTCAGGCCAAATTTTTTTCGAGCTGAGCCGAGCCAGACTGTGGCTGCGTCAAAGCACTCATGCGGAGCTTTACTTGAACCACTTTTACACATCCATTTGTACCATTCTTTTCATAAATTATCTTTAAAAGGTTTGTTTATTGATACGTCTAATGGTTGACATACACTAGTTAATCCTCCAGGAATAACAGCTAATTGAAAATTATGTTCTTTAAATTTAGCTTTAACACTTTCTTCCAAGTAACCACGAAAAGAATCATACAACATTATAGCAGGTTCTTTTGACAAATTTTCAGACATCCAAATTTTAAATAAAAAATCAATGTAATTCTTCATTAAGTCTGAAGTCATCCAACCTTTATCTTGAAACTAACAAATAACACCTTTTAGAATAACTTCACCTCTTGGAAGTTGTTTACCTTTAAAAATACATATTGGTGGATATTTTGTTCCATCTATAAATAAATACAATGAACTTATTAATTTGATATATAAAATAATTAAAAAATAAAAAAATAAAACTTCTTACCTGCAGAACAAGTTAGAACTACAGTAAAATGATTTTTATCATTTCCAGTAGTACGAATATGCACTGTTTTATCACCCTTATTATTAACAGTTATATTTCCTGCCATGTCAAACTATACAGGAGTTTCATCCATATTAAAAATACTATTCAAATTAAAATTATATAGTGTTCTTAGTCTTATAATATATCGTCTAAATTCATCTAATTTTTCTTCTAAATCCTCAGGCAATTTTTGAAAAATTTTGGTTCTTCTCCTTAATGACAATCCAAATCGTTTCATAAAAGAATTAATCCAAGAAAGATTCCCTTGGAATTCATACTCTTCCGCTAGATATAATGCTTGAATTGAAGATTCTTTAAGAATTTTACACATTTGTAATCTTATGGAGATATAATTAACAGTAAACCCTTTTTTCCGCTATTCTATTATCCAACTGTATAAAATCTTTTTTGCTTTAGGATAAAAGGCTTTTCTTCCTGGAGTTTCAGAACGTTTTTTCTTTTTATTTTCCTCTTCCCATTTAGAACTTTGTCTTATCCATCTTCCTACCATAGGTGCATCTAAATTAAAATGCTTTGCTGCAGCATTTCTTTTATTTTCTTGGACATACTTAACTACTATTAATTTTTCTTCAAGTGAATATGATGTACACACTGGTCGAAATAGTCCAAATCGGCTAGAAATCAGATGTCCGATTTTAGGCTGAATTTGGTGATAAAGATGGCCGAATTATCAATCCAAAAAAAGTTCCGATTGGCAGGCCGATCGATGCCGATCAGAATGTCAGAATTGTATCCGAATTGTTTAGTAATTTTTGATTCGAATTGTTTAAAAAATATTTTCAGATCAAGATAAATTTTGCCTGAATTATAGCAATTTTAGTTTGAATTTTGTCTGAATTATGGCAAATTTTAGATGATTTTTTTCGAATTTTGTCTGAATTTTGTCTGAATTTTGTCTGAATTTTAGATTGAATGTGGATGATTTTTCCAAATTTAGTTTTAATTTTATTCAATTTTATTAGACATTTTAAATTACATTGTTATTAAAAATTACATTTAATATATATTCTTTAATTAATATGTCTACCTTTCTAATCTAAAACACACCTATGCTATATTAATACCTATAATAAATCATTCTAAACTCGCTATTTTTAACCTAAAAAATAAAAAACAAAAAGAATTAATAAAAAATTAAGCAAAAAACTCACCAACAATTTACATTTTAAAACTCACCTTTAAATTACTTCTATAGCTCCTATACCAAAATCTTGCGTGCCAAATATTCGCCATATTTTCATTAATATATTCAAATACTCTCGTTAATAGACACGAAGGCTGGTCGCCTAAAAAAAAGAGTAAAATGAAACGTTAGTAAAAAACGCTTCGTTAAATGAATTAATTAAAAGTAATAACTAGTAAAAAATATCCCTCACCAAACTTCTGACGAGTCGTCCAAATATCGAAGAACCGGCCGTCTATAAATAGAAAAAAAATGATACATTAGAAACGTTTCATTAAGAAAATTATTTATTCAAAAAAACTCTATTCGGTGTTCTGGACAAAAAAAAACAAGAAAAATGAACGTTATCTAACGTTCATTATAAAAAAAATTAAAATATTCGAAGTTTTACCTTCGAAATTCCATTCAGAAGAACTGAAAACCTACAAAAAACCAAATGAAACGTTAGTAACGTTTTGTGTTAAATAAAAACAATATTTTCGAAGTTACCTTCAAATGGAGTCTGGGACCTGTATCTTTCTTCGCGTTCTGGACTTACAAAAAAATAAGAACGAACATTAATTAACGTTCATCAAATAAACACAAATAAACAAAAAAAAAAACTTTTTTTCGAAGTTTCACCTTCGAAATAGTGCCTGGGAAGCCGAAAACCTAAAAAAAAAAGAAAACTGAAATGTTAGTCAACGTTTCGTTCAAATAAAATAACAAAAAAAAATCGGAATTTCGAAGAGGTACCTTCGAAATTCCATCCAGATATACGGAAACCGGAGAGCAAAACCTAAAAAAAAAGAAAATAATCGAAACGTTAGTCAACGTTTCGCTAAAATAATACAAAAAAAAAAATATCTATGATTGAAGTCACCTTCGAAATGGAGTCTGGAACCGTACCTTCGGCGTTCTGGCTATACAAAAAAATAAGAAAAACGAACGTTAGAGAATGTTCGTTAAAAAAAAAGATTTTTTTTTTCCGAAGTTTACTTTCGAAATGGAACCGTTCCGTACCTATAAAAAACAAGAAAACGAACGTTAGCTAATGTTCGTTAAATAAAACTAAGAAAAAATTTCGAAGGTTTATACCTTCGAAATGGAGTCCAGCGACGTCCTGGGCCTGCAAAGAAAAAAAACAACGTTAGTTACCTAACGTTCCGCATTAAATAAAATAAAAATTCTTCGGGGCTTTACCCTCCTTCCAAGTCTCCGGAAGGTTCCTAAAAGTGAAAAGAAATTGGAACGTTTAATAGTAATATCTACTAACGTTCATAACTTAAAAAAAAAACTCTCTTTATTTACTTTCTGAGAAGTTTTGTCAATTACGAAGCGTCTTGAGGGTCTATAATAAAAAAAAAAGAAGGTGGAACGTTAATAAATGTATACTAACGCTCCAATTTAAAAAATAATCCCTTCTCTCTAATACCTTCTAAGTGCCGTTTCGTTAGTTCTGAGATTGTCCTAAATGAATTTTTCCACCATTCGCATGAGGATCGGAATGTTAAATGGTGTCCGGAAGGTCCCTACAAAATAAAAAAAAGATTGGAATTTTTTTTTATAAAAAAAAGATGGATATCCGATGATCTATCTGATCAACAAAAAAAGAGCTGGTTTTTGGAAATACTGGCATATCAATCTATCGTTAAAAATTAGGCGTTTTTTTTGCATTTATTAAAATATTTTGCAGAAAAAACATTCCGGTATTTTGCCGATTGCTCCAATTGCTTGTTCATACAATTTCCTTTTTCATTTTGAATAATTTTTTACTCGCTTAACTCCAAACCTCCTCCATTTGATTTAGCTGATTTGAAAGCTAAAGAGAAACAATTCCGATCTAATAATAAATAAGGAAAAATATTATTAAATTGAAATGCCAGAAATAAAAAAAAAATTATTATTACCGGCATACCAATATCCATCCACAAAATGGGTCGTTAAATCGGAACATTGGAACCTGCAAATAATAAAAAAAGATATTTTTTTGATACCAGCATACCGATATTATGTACAAATAAAGAATATTTTCATTAAATCGGAATGTCAGAACCTACAAATGATATAAAAAAATAAAAAAAAAATATTTTTTTATTATTTTCATTTCATTACAGTAAATCGGAATGCTTGGAATAAAAAAAACTTTTGTTTTCTTCAACACCAGCATACTGATATTTATTAAATCGGAAAAAATTGAAATTCTTTTATCAATTCCCAATTTAAACCATAGAGCAATAAAAGAGAAATATTTTGTTTTGAGAAAAAAAAAGGTTAAAAGGTTTAATATTTATCCAAAAGAAGCAAAAAAAAAGTAATCTTAAAGCTAAAATTATACTTTTAATACAATACGCGTCGCGTCTTATTATAATTGATCAGCAAATAGTAATTGTTATAATAGTTTAAATAGTTTAATTTTGATTGATACCCAATTGAAATATGAGCAAATTTCTAATAAATCAAAGTAAGAAAGTACAATTCAATCATAAATAACATATATCAAATAATATGAAAAGATTCGACATTCAATGTCGAATATATCTTATTTCAACTAGTATGCCACAAATCAGAAGTGCCAATTTGTAATTTTAGCCAATATTGAGCAAATTTTAGGCTGATTTGCCATTTTTTTTTGATTTTAACTAGCCTCAATCAGCCGTCAATCAAATATGATGAATTTTTGCTGAATTTTTATCAAATTTTTATCAAATTTTTATTGAATTGTCAATTTTCCAATTTTCCATAAATCTGAAGTACATATTTGAATATTGGGCAAATTTTAGGTTGATTTGCGCATTTTGTCTGATTTTTTTTTTGATTTCAACTAGCATCAATCAGCCATCAATCAAATATGATGATTTTTTGCCAAATTTTTATTAAATTTTTATTGAATTGTCAATTTTCCATAAATCTGAAGTACATATTTGAATATTGGGTAAATTTTAGGTTGATTTGTCATTTTGTCTGATTTTTTTTTTGATTTCAACCAGTATCAATCAGCCGTCAACCAAATATAATGATTTTTTGCCAAATTTTTATTGAATTTTTATTGAATTTTTATTGAATTATCAATTTTCCATAAATCTAAAGTACATATTTGAATATTGGGCAAATTTTAGGTTGATTTGCCATTTGTCTGATTTTTTTTTTGATTTCAACTAGCATCAATTAGCCGTCAATCAAATATGATGATTTTTTGCTGGATTTTTATTAAATTGTCCGATTGGCATCAATCAGATGTGCCGATTTGTAATGTCAGTCGATTTTGGTCTGATTTTTAGCTGATTTTCCATATGTCCGATTTTTTTGATTTTGATCAGTGACATTGTCTTACACCCACTTTTTTACGTGTCATTTCTACTAGAAATATTGTTAAAACGTGTGAAGAATTTTTGAAAGAAATAGGGTAAGATGTACGTTGATGTACATTGATTAAAAAAATTAATAGTAAAATCAAAATTAAGCATCATTACCAATTTTGTCTATCACATGACTGCAAAAAGGGGGTGCTTAAATTCGAGATTTTACAGTACTTTTTTTTTCTAAATAAGTAACTTTATTTTGATCAATAAAATAAAAAATTAAATTATATTAACTTTCTTTAGGTTTTTTTTAATATATTTTATAGTAAAATTGATAATTTTTACTAATTTGCATTATTTAGTTTTTAATGGCTTATTATTTAGAATTTGGATTCGTGTATCCATCTATCTATAAATATATATCTATAATAAAAATTTAATACTGTCAACTTTTTATAATTGCATACCCTTGAGATCAGGTATGAGTATGCATTTAGAGAAAATGTGCAATTATAGAATTGAACCAATTATGTAATTTATATATAAATGTATTATTTATTAGGAATTAATTATAAGAAAATTACAAAATTAAAATAATCATTTAAAATATTGATCTATAGTAATTTGTTATATTAAATTAATCCGCTTTTTCTTAATAAAATTTTCAATTTTGCCTAATAATTTTATTTGTTTACTTTGAATTTTCTTGCTAAAGTAAAAATAAATTTACCATTTTTAAACTTCATGATGTATTATTGATGCAAATCTCAATACTATCATCTATTTTATCTGGATGATTTGTAGGTCCATTCTTAAACATATCTGCAAATTTTGAAATATTAGAAACTTTATAAATTATATTTTCTTCTGGAATGGTTAAAAATTCTTTTATTTGCATCATATTAGGTAAATTAAGAGCTTCAATTGCTTTACTAAGTTCATCATCAATATCATCATTATTAATATTATTTTCAAAAGTATCTGAAAGAATTTTGACATAATTCTAACAGTTTTTAATAGTAGATACTGTAACTTCATTTTAATCTTATATGATATATTAAATCGCTTGTAAGATATTCATTTTCAAATCTTATATAAACTGGCCAGCTTTAATTTGTTCTAACATCCATCTAAATAAAAAAAAAATTTATAACATAATAAAAACAATAAAAATTTAATTTATTGAATATGATGATGGCAATAATGTTTTTTAAAAAACATAATTATTCCAGAATTCATTGGTTAAAGTTTTGAAGTTATGTTAGAAGGTAAAAAATAAACTTCAACATTTTCAAGAACCAGATTACTTATCTTATAGCTTGTACAATTATCAAGTAGTAATAAAATACATTCTCTATTGTGTTTTATACCAACTAAATGATCAAATTCTTGAAACTACTTTTAAAAAAGAATTAATACTAGCATCTAGGCTTTAGCATTACTTCTATAAGTTATTGGTAAATTGCAAATATTAATATGTTTAAAGTATCATAGATTTGCATATTTATCAATTATTAAAGGAGATAACTTATATGAACTATCAGCATTTGCATATAAAGCAATTGAAAGGCATTTTTTACTTTTTTTACATCCAGAAAGCTATTTGTAGTTAATGTTCGATCTGGCTCTAATTTAAAATATTAATATAAGAAAATAATATAACCAGTATTTTTATAAAATTTTAAAAAATACCAATAAAAAAACCCTATTTCATTCATATTATAAATTCGATTAGGAGAATATTCAGCACATTTACTTTATAATAATGGCAAAGCTTCAGCAATGGCATTTTCATTAGCAGAATCTGCTTCTTCATGAAACTTTACCTAATAAATACCATTGTATTCCTTAAAATTTTGAAGCTATCTATTGGAAAATTAAATAAATAAAAGTTAAATAACATTAAATAAAATAAAATAAAAGCAATAAAATGAAAGAAAGTATTCCTTTAAGGACTTTCAGTTTATTAGCTAATATTCAATTAATATAGCATTATTTATAATTGTTTTATGCTGATAATATAAGATAAATTCTTTAAGAGCAAATTCAAATTCAGAGACAATAACAGCTTTATGTCTTTTTATTTTAGATTTCGTAACTTCTGTATTAAGTCATTTTTCTTTACTTTGCAAAATCCGTATAATTGTAAATTAACACTCCACTTTTACTATATCTATAATCCATATAAAAATTAAATTCAGATACAGATAATTTAAAAAAATTGAATGAATAATCCATATATCTATGTTATCCATATTAGGCTGTTCCAATTTAATTATTTGTTTAATATTCAGACCTTTTGAAAAAATTAAGGGGGAAGGAGGATTTAAGTTAAACAAACTAAACAAATAAATATAGAAAAATTTGAAAATTTCAGGCAAAATTTAAAGAAAATATTTATTACTATATATTTATTAACTTTTAAATTTTTTCAAAAATAAAGTATTTATTAATATATGTTTATTAAATTTCAAATTTTTTAAAAAATAGAAGGGGGTGGAAACGTAACTAGGTATTTTAAAAATGTATAATTTATCATTTTGAAATTCAATATTATTGGTACTTTTGATTTATAAATAATAATATTAAATCTGCCATATTTGTTTTTTCTTTATATAAAAATTTGAAACTACAAATTGAAATGTTTTTTTTCTTTTAATTTATAAAAAATAGCATTAAAAAAAAAATTCTGTATAATAAACTTATAAGATTTTTGTCAGATATTAAGTAGTATTTCGCATGAATCAAATTTTTCCTCTAAAATTTGATTCAATTTGAATTTGATTTGAACTTAATTTGACTTCTAAAAATGATTATCTCAGGATTTAGTTATCCAATTTCAATGATTTTTTTTTTAATCAATAGTTCTCATTATCTTAATCAAAATAAAAAAAATCATTGAAATTGAACTGCTCGATTAAAGTTATTCATAAAATACATTTTTACCTTTCAAGAGCAATTAGGGTCACATTATATCATAAATTGATTTGTACAGAACACTATAATCAAGAATTTAAAGAAGATCATATTCAGTAAATCTATTAGTACTGTTATATTTCTATAATCTTAACTTATAAAACTCTTAATATGGGCACTTTGCAGTAGAAAGGGACAAAACTACTAAAAAAATTCAAATTTTCTTTTATATGCCAAAAATATTCTAAATGCTATAATTTGTTCAGATTTTATATTAACTCATTTTTTATTTTTTTTAGTAGTTTCATCCTTTTCTACTGTAAAGCACCCATATTACTACTTAAAATCTACTATAATTTGTAATGATAAATTTTGAAAGAACAGACTTATTATTTAAATGTCTATTTATTACAAATATGCAATTATTAATTGAAGAAATATGATATTTAGAACTATTTTTTTTTCCCATTACATAAAAGTTTGTATCCAATTTGAACTTTGAAGTTAAGTAATCAGTATTTTATATCAATTACTGTAAATAAAATTATAAATCTCACTATTAATAGGCTTTTTATAAGTAAAATTTGCTTTTAATTTTTTATAAAATCATTTATCTTTATTATTTTACATCTTTAAAATATTAATAAAAAGGTTTTATATAAAAAAGAAAATTAAAAAATGAAAAAATGAAGATAAATAAAATTGGATAAGAAAAAAAATAATAAAAGTTTAATTTATAAATTTATTATAGCTTAATTTAAGTTTAATAAAAATTTAAATAAAGCATTATAATGTTATATAATAATATTATTATACTTATGTTGATAAATATAAATTTTATTGAATTAATCTAAATCTTATTTTATAATGTAAATCACAGTGCTTTTTTTTAATATATAAAGTATATTTCTTTTTTTTTTCTGAAAAAAATCTTTATTTTTTTTAATTTTACTATTTAAATATTTTAATTTTACCTAAAAAATATATTTTTAATTATACTATATAAGTTTTTAAAATCCTTTATTTATAAAAATTGAATTATCAAATGCTAAGATATTTACAAAAAATAATTTTTTGAATTTTAGCAAAAAAAGGTGATTTTAGCTAAAAGGTAATTATAATTCATATATTAAATATCTAGAGTTCTGATAAAATGAATTTTATTATTATATGAAGAATAAAATATAATAATAAAAATTAAAATAAATACTTTTTCAAAGTATATTTTATTATTAATTATAGATAAAATTACTAAAAAAATATGATTTGTAATTTATTATTTAAATATTTTAATTATAAAAAATTTCTAACTTGAAGATAATTAAGATAATTAAAAATTTATTATTTAAATTATAAAATTTTATAATAATAATGATTTGATATATGCAAAATTTGTAAAATTTTATATTAAAAATAGATCTTTACTTTGCTATTAAAAATGCTTAAATAAATGGATTTTTTATAATGTTAATTTACTTAAATTTTAATTTTGAATTTTCTTACTTTTTAAAATAAAAAAAATACCTAAAATACCTTAAATTTTTATATATTAAAATTAAGTATATTAAAAAAAATCACCATGATAATCACAAAATTTTATCTTGAATTTAAAATCCAAATCATATATTTATTATCAACCAAGAAAACCCCCTTTCAACATTGCTTTGACAATATATTTATTCCAGTTCTATTTAGAAAAGTGAATAGATTCAGAATTGAGACTAAGGTATGTCAATTCTCTCTAAATGCACTCTCTCTAAGTGCACGTATTATATATTTTTTCTCTAAATGCACCCTCTTACTCAGTCCCAAGTATATAGAGATCATATAAAATTTCCTTTTCTAAATGCATTCCCTCTCTAAATGCACGTTTTTTCAAATTTTCATTATGGTCCTAAGGGGGTACACTTAGAGAGAGTTGACTGTAATAGATTTACTTGCTTATGGATTATGATTCAACATCTGAAATCTTGAATTATGCATCAGATTTTACCTAGAGCCGTTAAGATTGGTGAACAGAGTAATGAAAATATCTCTGCATTTAACAGACCTAAAAAAATCTTGGAAATTAACCAAAAATTCAGAGACTACTGGTTCTTATTACCCTTCTTGAGTTAAAAATACTACTTGTGATGCTAGCCACAACATTGAAACTTATATTGCTATTTTGATGCAAAGCACTCTAACAATTATAATGATGTGATGTTACCCATTGTTGTTGCTATTTCATCTATGTTCTTTCTTTTTGATAATTGCAACTATGCGATTATGATACAGATCTTAAAAAAAATTAAATAGCCAAATTTAATTCTAAGTTATAAATATTTCTCAGTTAATAGTATTAATATGTAATTTACTTTACAATATTAAAACCAATTTAATTTTCTGAAACAAAAAAAAACAAAGCTTATCTAACTCTAGAAAGTTTTCTAGCAAATTCGATTATAGAACGAGCTGGGCGCCCTATAAATTTTTAATAAAAAAGAAAAATTAAAAATTATCCTTTACCTATACGAATACAAAAAGTATATTTGACATACCAGTTGCTCCTTTAACATTATAATAAGAGTCTTCACTAGCATTCATAATACATGCCATATCAATATGAGCATATCTAATCTTATTAAGTTCATCAGCATCTTTATCGATAATATTTCCCTCAATTATACCATAATCCTTCCCTTTTTCAGTATCAGTAATATCCCTGCCTACAGTTCCTTCATCACTTAGTCCATATACAAATTCTTTAAGAAAAATAGCAGCCTTACAAGAACTTCCATATTTATTACCACTAGAATTAATGTAATCTGCTACATCAGATTTAGTCATAGATTTTAAATAGAAATCATCAAGTGGCATGCGCCATAAAGGATCATTTGCAATTTTTCCCGCCTCAGCAAGTTGTTCCCATAGTTTATCGGAATTAGTATAAATTCCAGCATATTTACCTATACCAAGAGCTACTCCTATTGCACCTGTTAAGGTGGCCAAATCAATAAGACTGTGTGGTTGAAACGTCGAACTTGTATAGTATAATGCATCAGCCAAGATCAAACGTCCTTCAGCGTCTGTGTTATCAACCTAAATTATAAATAAACTCATATGAATTGTACATCTCAATTTAGATCAAATGAATTCGAGAGTATCATACCTCAATGGATTTACCATTCATGGCAACGACAACATCTCCTGGTTTTGTTGCATGACCGGAAGGTAAATTCTCACATAAAGGAACAGTTACAACCACGTTGATTGGCAATTCGAGTTTTGCTATTCCATACAATGCAGCCGTTACTGCTGCACCGCCACCCATATCTATTTTCATTTCAGACATGCCTGCGGGGAATTTCAATGAAATTCCACCACTTTTTTCATAGGACAGGAAATTTTTATAAAATAAACTTAATATAAACAATCTAAAAGAATAATAAAAACTTACGAATCAAATGTAATGCCTAAATAAAATATTATTTTAGTAATTTTATTTTAAACAAAAAAAGCCCAAATAAAATAATACCTTTTCCAACTAAAGCCAGAGGTTTATCGCCGTCTTTTCCACCTCTATAATGAATTTCCAAAAACTTTAAAGGTTCGTCTGAACCATTAGCAACAGATAGAAAAGATCCCATTTTTTTTCCTTCAACCCAATCTCTATCTCTAACAATAACTTCAATATTGGGAAGATCTTTTAATACAGATTTTGCATTTTCAGTAAAGATAGTTGGTGTCATATGATTCGCCGGAGAATTTCCTAATGTACGAGCGAAATTTTGAGCATTTGCGTAAATTAAACCGGTTTCCCAAGTAAGATCGGATGATGATAATGTTCCAAATGGTGAGATTTTAACAGATGGGATTTGATTTTGAGCAGATTTTAACCGATCCGGTTTAAAAAGAGCAAGAGTTGCACCTTCAGATGCACCTAATTTAATAGAAATAATGATTTTAATATATATAACGAAAAAAAAACAAAAAAAAGTTAAAAGATATTAAAATACCATGTTCATTAGTCATAACATCAATTGCAATGTTTTTTGCTCCTTGATTACGCAACGTGCGAACACCTACAGCAGCCTGTAAATGTATTAACAACCATTTATGAACGAAATGTTCATCACGCGACCAAAGGACAAGAATTTTTGTATTATACCGCAACACGAGCTTTTTCCAAAGAATCTCTCTCGTTTTCAGGTTTAGTTCCCAAACCAACAACAGCAATTTGTGAAGGCAAACCTTCTTCACTGCCAATTCCATACAAAACTCTTACTTCGCCCAGTTTTCCTTTAACTCCAGCACATTGTAGCTGCTGTTTAATAGTTTGTCGTATTTTTTCAGTAATCTTCTTTGATGCTGTTTCAGAAAATGAACCGTCCTTATAAACACCCAAAACTAATGCATCAAAGCTTGAAAGGTTATTGCTCATTATTGAAATAAATCAATAGTTTGTTCGATTAGTCAAAAAAAAAATGCTTCCTGAACAATTTTAGGTCTAAAGGTTTTGAAAAAGATTTATATCTTGTTTAGATTGTAGATCTTTTCTTAATCGGTAAATCAAAAAATAACGCGAGAAATATGATACGTTGAATTTTGAGTAGAGTACCATTCAGATGAAAGATTAACCTTTTTTTTTATTGAAACTCAGTCTATAGGTCCTCTAAAAAAACCTTAATATTCGACCAACGAAATTTTCAATCCAATATTGGTAATAAATATTAAGTAAAATGTGCGTGCCATAATTGAACCTCAATGAAGATGTTCGATACTGCAAGAATTAAAATTGAGGAAGATCTTGGTGTTATAGATTGGAAACCGAATTTCAAGGTAACTAAGGTAACTACAAAAATATTATTAATGGATCGTTTCTAATGAATAAACTTTTGTAAGAGCATCCATTTATTGATATTTCCTATCCAATCCGGCGAATTATAATATGAAGTATGTATACAGCATACTACCTAATGGATTAACTCCGAGTGGCTCTACGAATAGGGATTAGCAACTTATTTCTGAAATGATTTGGACTGCATTCTTCCATAAACTTTACCCTTCCAAGACTACTTGATTGATCTCTCAATAAAAGTTATAATCGTCATCTCTACTTTTATTTGCGACAGTTTACTATTAGTAATAAAACCTTATTAAATAAATACATACATGTATGATCTCTTTAACTTTTTTATCACACGTTTTCTTTTTGCATTATTTAACAATTATACAAAAGGAAAAAAAAGAAAAGCTCTCAAAATAAATAGACACTAATATGATAATTGACCATTGAACTATGGACGAACTGAAGTCATTGTTAAATGCTTTATTTAATTATCTATTAAATTGTTGAAATTTAAAATCATACCTCTGAATTGTAATAACTTTTCTACAATAAAGATCATTGGTATAAATTATACCTTTTTTTTAATAAATTACCTTTTTTCTACCCTTCTATCCCTTCTTTTTGTATGATGAAAGTAGAGACAAAATAAATATCTTTAAAATAATTCACTATAAATATTTACCATTTTGGTTGTTACTTCATAGATCTAATTAAATGAATATAAACATAGACCTCTTTTTTTACATACATGCTGATAATCTCCGAATAAATGCTGCTTTTAATTTGATTAAAGTAATGGATAATCCACATTTTGTAAGTTGAAGAATGTTTAATATTTGATTTTATTATCCATATAATCAGTAATTACCGTTTAGTCTTAGAATTCTGTTCTATTTTTCGTTATTAAACTGTTTCTTAGACGTCAAATTTTTTCTTATAGAACTAGTAGTGCAGCAACAAAAAGATGAAGAACAATATGGTCTGGAAAGGCAAATTTTTGGAAAGAAATTCGGAAATTATATGTTGCCAGAAACATTGGGATTATTTTTTTTTACGGATTTTGTTTTAATCAAATTCTGTATAAAACAATCTCAAAGAAGTCGACGATAAATTAAATCAATCAATGCTTGATACTTATGCAAACTTAGAATGTTTCAGTTAACAAACCTCATTTTTCATGTCGTGACAATTATCATATGTGTTCATCATATAGGCTAGTCTCACTTGTTCAAATCTGACTAGTAAATTAATAACTCCTCAACTAATTGGATTTTAGTCAATTGATACTTCATTGGTAGATAGTCAAATTGATTCTACAGGAAATCAAGCAGACGGCGATATTAAATCATAAAATCAATATATACTGGTTTTGGACTGGAATATTCTATAATCACATCCTGCTGTTATATATTCAACAAGTTCCCGATAAGATTCTGCGTAATGTCTTTTAAATATACAGTATATGTATTTCGTTTACAGTTTAAAGGTTAGAATTATTTATAAATAGAGCTTTTTTCTAAATATAATTGTCCTGAATTTTATTTTATCGGAAAAATTTCCGAGTATCTCGTTTTTACGAAAATTTTAACGGGTACAAGTATGAAAAAGAAATCGGGTACAATATGGAAAATTATATCAAGTATATACGGAATCTTACTGTACAGGTTTCTAAATTTCTAAATAAATGAGAAATACGATTAAAAAGGTAGGTATATAAATTAGTCCATTAGGCACAGTTTTATCGGTTCAATTGGATAAGGAATTATAATTCTAAATTCGGGTGACAAAAGGATTCGAGTGCGTTCTGGACAATTTTGTTTATTTGTTTATCTATTTTTACAATGCCATAAAAATTCTGTTTAACGTTGACCTTTCTCAATCGATAAGTTACAGTTGAAGAGGATATTTTTTTTTTTACTAGTGACATATCTTTTTATGATAAAATCAAAATCAATTAAATGAAAGGGGAAAGGTTTTTATAATAAAATCAAATTTATAAATGAAAACTAATTAGGGATGACGTTGAACAAAAATTTAAATTATAAACGATCATTCACCAAGATTAAAGTTTGCTAAATGTTACATGTGTAGGGTTGTGGTGTAGGGTTGTATGTTACACCCTGAAGTTATTTCATTGTAACATTCAATAACATTCAATTATTTTAGTGATACAGCATTTTCTTGATGATAATATTTGTCCATTGCCATTTTCTCAGTTTCTAAATGGACAGGAACAAAAGCTTTGGATTGGCAAAAGTATCTTAAAATTAAAAATAATAGCAAGAATGAGTTGAGCATGATAAAAACGTATTGTAATTCAAAAAAAAAGAGAAGAAAGAAAATTACAACTTATTACCTTTTAAAAGTAATAAGAGATAGGTCAAATCGGTACTGAACAATAGGTAATGTTGGTAAAAACTGATTCATAACAAATGCGGAATAGCGGCCTTTCCCATATTAATAAATTAAAGGTTAACAAATGTTTTTTTCGCCACTGATTTAATGCTTTTTCACAAAAATTTCACAAAATAACTAAATATAAGGACATGAAGCAATTGAAGTATTACTTTTTGAACCAAAAAACTTAACATTAATCCGACATTATATGATACATGATGATAAACGGTCTGATTGAAGAAGATTATTATTTTCAAACAACTAATAACACTAATAACTTAAAGAATATGTTAGCAGAAATTAAGAAAATTCTGGATAGTTAAAAAGATTTTCGACGAAAATGTTATTTAAAAAACGTAACTTACGATTTTAATTATGAAATACAGTATTATTCAATTAATTCCCAGATTTACCCATTATTTCAAAAATTATACATGCATGGTTTCACTCAATGCTATCCTTTATCCGAATAGTTCGTTCTTATTAATTTTTTTTTTTGTTTTAAATTAATAAAATTAATAATTAGCATATATTATTATTATTAAAAAATGTTTGACGATCAATCATAAGGTTTTTTTTTTCGGTTTGCCTTAGTTAATAAATTAAACACAAAATTATAAAGAATTAAATAGAAACTTGTATTCGATAATATAATTTGTTATAAGACATCATTCGATGGAAAAAAGTAAAGTTCTGAATATCAGTTAATAATAAAGTTTATTAAACATCCAAATATTTATATTAAATTTACTATATTAATTGTCCTAATAATTAATTAAAAGACAAAAAGTAGGTTCATTGAACAGAGAAATTTCATTTTTGCTATTTGCTGAGACAGACAGAAAGAACGAAAGTATTGTGATACGATATAATAAATAATGTATTACCTACCCATTTTGTTGAACAAAAATTATAAATGAAATCTTTTGAGTGAAAACTTTTTGGCTTAGTAACCTCTTTAAGGAGGAAGGTTAACACCTTCAACCAATAAAACGATGGTAAGTACCATGAGATAAATTTGGTAATAAGGAGATTAATTAATTCAAAAGGATAGGTTGAATCATGGATTTAGTTACCTTTATAGGGATATCCGTAAAGGATCAAAAGCCACTTTTTTTTTTTTTTTAAATATAAATTTTATATATATTCCAACAATTTTTTAACGAAAAAAAGAAAAAAAAGTATTATATATTCGGCAATTAAAAATCAACTAGTAATTTATTTATATTACGTAATAAAAAGGACAAGAAATGTAAATCATTAACGCGAAGAACATGTGATCTCACAAAGAAATCCAACTTTTGGATGATTGGGACAAAGGGATAAATAATAATAAAAACACGTGTTTTTATATTTTAGGTTTAGCCAATTGTTCAATTGTTCCCAGACTACCCCCCTACAAAAAGATGTATATTGATATCGATAACATAACAGAAGCCAATACCCCGATTTGGATGATATTACGATTTAATTTTTAAGATAATCTTACTCCAGATCGTTTGATAACTACGCGTAACTTTAACTAAACCAAATTCAATAAATACCATAAAAATAAATTTATCGATAAGGTTAATTTTTTTACTTATAAAAATTATCCAGATTTGTACACTGTGACACTTAAAATACATACGCGTAAGTTTAAATTATAAACAAAATCAGATGAAAATCCGGAATTCTTGTCTTAAATCGATTGGTTTATAAGTAAGGAATTTTCACTGAGTTGAAAATGTACAAAAGAGTGTAATACTTAAAATTATTCTAAGAAGATGTTCTTTTTTTGTGTTTAAATAAACATTATCTTGTTTGATTCTTGTTTATTGAATGAGACAAAAAAATATGCCATATTAAGAAGATCTTAAAATGATTGGTTCTTTAAATATTTTTCGTTTGAAGAGAAAAAGTATTAGTTTAGGAATAATTATATAAACGCGTATTAAAATTTGAAACAAGATTTATTTCTTATAATTCGTCCATAATTGGAATTAATTTATGTTTTTTGTTTTTTT